>NC_048904.1:6216571-6376583 GCF_011077185.1 Oxyura jamaicensis
CCCCCCCCCCCCCCCCCCCCCAGGGCAGCGGGCGCGGCACCGAGCTGCCAGTTCAGGGGGTGTTTAAGGCAGGGGGTTTAAGTTCAGGGGGTGTCTGAGTTGTGGTGGTCCTGTGCGGAGCCAGGAGCTGGGCTCGATGACCGAGTGGCTCCCTGCCAGTGCAGGATGTTCTGTGAACCTGTGGTTCACCGTCGCATGGAGGGGCCCTGGCTGCACTCCAGCAGCAGCAGCCAGGAACGATGCCCTACAGGGCAGTCACCACGCCCCAAATCCTCCGCGCAGCCTTAGCACAGCCCTTACAACCTCTGCTGGAGGACTCCTGCCCCGCCTGTCCCAGGCCCAGGCCCTCCCTGGCTTTCCCACCCTGCCCTCCCTGACTCCCCATCCCCTGTTCCCATCCGCCGTCAGGTCACAGAATCACGTAGGCTGGAAAAGGCTTTCAGGATCATCAAGCCCTGGTGTGGATGGATCAAGTTCAAGCATAGAGGAGCAGCTGTCCTGCCCCTCTCTTGTGTCTTCTTCTGCTGGGGACTGTGAGCTGAGCCCAGTGGGGTGCACTTGGGATGCAATGTAAGCAAACATACATGGAAAGGATGCTTACTGCCTTGGGAACGTGGTGGAAAACAGCTCTGACTAACAGCATGGAAAAACCCACCCTGGAGGGGCAGGCAAGAGGTCAGGTCAAGTTGCAGCTCCAGGGAATTTCCACCGCTACACAACCAGCAGGACTCCATCCGAACTCCTTCCTGGCCTCCTGCAACACAGCAGCTCCACATCACTGATAAACAGAGACCAGCGCTTGGTCCTTCAGACAAGAATGCCTGCAAGGAAGGCAGCAGAGACACACAGAGAACGCTCCCCCAGCCGGGCGGAGGCTGCCTGCAGAGGCTGAACCCAAGGCTCTCCTTGAGCCCCAGAGCAACGTCCCTCAGAGCAAGCTGCACAACCCTCGCGGTGTCACTGTCCCTAACACGACCCGGCTGCCCCCAAACTTCCAAGATTTGCAACCAAAGCCCTGCAGTGCTCTGATCCCCGTGAACCTGAAGGGGGTAGGATCCACTCACCAAAGCGAGGCCTGTACAGCATCTTGAGCAGCAGAAACTTTGAGCAGCAAGACCCGGAGGAATCGTCAGTTCAGAGACCAGTCCTTCTTGGTCTGATGCGTGGTATCCTAAGATTTCTCAATAAATTTACCATTTGATAACCTTTACATAACCAGGCTCCTTGCTCCTGAAAATAGCTTTTCCAAATCCTTCAGTCAGATGGGGGTCAGGAGGATGTTCCCAGCCCACTTTTATTTCAAACCAATGCATTGGTTCAAAAACAAACCTTTTCTCACGTTTATACTTCATCCTCTGGTGAGTTTAATTTATTTAAAATACTTTAAGGGGAAACACCTCATTGTGGCTTTCATTTTGCTGGGATAAATAAAAGAAAAAAAGCGCTCACACAAACCAGTCCCCATTCCCTTTCTCTACACCTACTCCATTTTGACTAAATATTTTGGAAGGGAATGCCTAGAATTAGACAGATTACTGCACGGGTTTTGCTAGACCCTTGGTCTTAATCCTGACTTCTCACGGGGAATTTCCATGGATGCTAAAAGGAAACTTGCAGGAAGTTATTGAAGAAAACCTGTTGCAGGTTCTAGCCAAGAGCTCTTCCTTTTGCTGTTGATGCACTAAACAGCAGATCAGGATGTCACACCTCTGACTGCCAGCCACTTACTGAGAAACTAAGATGTAGTTTTACTTCACAAATCATGGCAGAGTTTTCTTCTCTTTCTTTTAGATGTTCCATCTCCCCTGGTGGCTACTGGGTACATCTGTCCCAACCTCTATTGCTAACTTCAGAACTTGAAAATGAAGCTCTTACAAGCAGGTTGTGGTCCTGTTTTTACTACAAACACGTAAATAGTCCTTTTAAAAAGCTCTCTGTCAGCTGTGTGAAGAATTACACTACAATAGCAATTCCAAACTTAAGGTTGACAGACACTTTTAAGATTTTCATCTCCCTCCTGGCAAAAAACTCTCCTAAAAAAAAATAATTCAGGAGCCTCTTCTGGCTAAAGAACATAGCAGGGTTCTGCTATGAACCTGAGGAGTGGGAACTCTTCCAAGTGGACATTAAGAATTCCTGATTATTCACACCCTTGTACTTCCTTTTCTTTTCCTACCAGTTTATGCTGTTGGGGACACTCCATGCATGTCTGGAACCACCCGAGGGGAGGTGCGGGGAGGATGGAGCCAGGCTCTCGGCAGCGATGCTCAGGGACAGGGCCAGAGGCAGCGGGCACAAACCGGACCACAGGAGGTTCTCTGAACATCAGCACACGTTGGTGTACCGTGGGGGGGATGCAGCAGCGGCCCAGGTTGCCCAGAGAGGCCGTGAGTCCCTCTTCTTGGAGCCAGACAGCAGCCTCCTGAATGTGGTCTATGTGAGCTGGGACTGGAATCAGAGTTTTAGGCAGAACATGGGTGTAGGTTACGGTGTTGCTGTATTGATTCCTGTTCAATCAGACAAACATTTTTTAGGCTAAGGTAAGCCATGCCTCAGTTTTGTCTCTGTCTTTCCTACACTAGGGATCCAGACAACTAACGCAGGCTCAAATAGCTAAGGAAAACTGAAAGAATTCCACACATTTTGGTGACTCTTAGAGAAAAACAAATACCTGCAGTACACGATTGCTCAGAATTGCTGGGGTTTGTTGCAGTCTCAACAGAGAAAGCTGGAAAAGGGTAGGGACTGAGATCCAGCCCAGAGAAAAGACAAAAGAAGCAGTGGAGGACAAACGTGTAACATGTTGTCATGAGTATTTTGGGACACTCGAGTGCAAAAAGCCCAGGCATAAGGGACCGATCTGGCAGAAAGTACACAAACTGCTGATGCACATTTTTTGCTGACGGTTGTCAGATTTTCTGACCACGATATCATTCAGAAACTGCCGCTCTCATCTGCAAAGTCAGAAAATGAGTCGAGGTGAATTTCCAAAGAAAGTTTTATTTTGGCTCAAAGTTGCACAGTGCTTTGCCTTGGCATTTGCAGGTAAAACAGTTTCTCAAGACTTTGGAAGTTTTATGAGGCCACTCTGAGATTTAACTGGTCCTTGCTGCCCCTCAGGGGTCAGTCTAAAGCTGAATTTGTGGCATAGAAAACTGAAAATCCCCAGGGACTCTCTCAAGCTTTCCTGAAAAATCTCAGAGTTAAATTTGGGTGGGCTCTGCCTTGCTCGGGTCAGAGCTGCTCCGGGGCAGGGGCTGCAGAGAGGAATTTGGAGGGGACATGGCAGGTTACTCAGTGGCTGTGAAAGGATGGCTCTCCACCTCTGGGGACAACTCTAGAGACACCGTACCTACAAATGACCAATGTGAGCCTTGAGGACGCTGCTGAGTATTACTGCACAGGGTCTTCAACCCTGGACCACGGGCTTGCTACACGCTGAAATGACAGGGGTGCCTGGTGGCAGCAGTTAACCCAGAGCCACTCACCAGAAGGGTGGCATCCAGCTTGCACCCCCCCGCCCCAAGTACTTCTCCCACATTGTTATCCGTTTGCTTCAGTACCAGACCTATTTTTGTGAAGAAATGCAACTCTGTGCAGAGGCTGGGGAGCCCAGTGAATGCATCCCACAGAGACTTGTTCCAAAACTCAGAAAGCTAGAAGAAGCAAGGCTTTTTCCCATTTAGCTACAAAACCTTTTCTCCCCCTATACAAGAAGGGAAGCCTTATGTCTCTGCAGTATTTGCTCCTGCATCTTCTGCTTCTTGTCCATATTTTTATTTTTTTTAAACAGAACATAAAAGGGTTGCATTAAGTCTTTAACTGAAAGAGATACTTTTCCACATAGATAGAGTCCTCTTCTTAGTTACTGAAACTGAAATATTTTTCTAGGAAAATCAGCATGGAATTGAGTGATAAAATGCCAAATGTATGCCTTGATTTTTCTCAGGGAACTTTCATGCAACTATACATTAGTCTGAACTGAGCTGCCTGAACTGAAGTTTTCTGTTTGATCTGAGTGATTAATTTTAAACTTTTCTCACATCAAATAGTCTAGCAATTCTCTCTGTATGATTCCCGTATTTCAACGTGCACAATTTTAGAGGAAAATTCCATTCTGAGTTCCAAAAGCTTTGAATTCACAAGCATTTTATTGTGTCAGGGACAGAGTGCTGGCAAATTGAAGTGGTACTTCCCTGAAAGAAGTGATCAAGTGAGCTGATGTGAATCAGCCACTGCTGTACAAGGCATACAAGATTTATCATTAGCTCAAACCATCTCAGAACCTGGTGCTGGTGCACCTACAAAGGTGAAGGCTAGACTGCTGATTTCTAGAACCAGTACTCTGGGGAAAGTTGAATGGGATTTGGAACACTGATAGGAGCTGAGAAAAGAGAGTGGTTCGTATGGCATTTGGTATTATTCCTCACTTAGCCTTAGCCAAGTAATAATTTGTATTCATAGGGTGCAAAGCAACAAACCAGAATCAGAACCACAAAGACAGCACGTGCTCCCAGATTTTCTGTTCAGGGTCTCACTAGAATTTCAGATGAAGTTGTAGAATGGCTTGGGTTGGAAGGGACCATGGGCTGGGACCCCTTCTACCAACCCAGGCTGCCCCCAGCCCCATCCAGCCTGGCCTTAGGCAGTGCCAGGGATGGGGCAGCCACAGCTCCTCTGGGCAGCCCGTGCCAGTGCCACCTTCACAGTGAAGAATTTATTTCTAATGTCTCATCTAAATCTCTCCTCTTTTAGTTGGAAGCCATTACCCCTTATCCCATCACTACACTCCCTGACAGAGTGCCTCCCCAGCTTTCCTGTAGCCCCCTTTAGGCACTGGAAGGCCACTGTCAGGTCTCCCCAGGGCTTCCTGTTCTCCAGGCTGAACAGCCCCAGCTCTCTCAGCCTTTCATCATGGGAGAGGTGCTCCAGCCCTCTGATTATCCTCGTGGCCTTCCTCTGGACGTTCCTCTGCACGTGGCCTTCCTCTAATACGTTCCTCTCCTTCTTGTGCTGGGGGCCCAGAGCTGAGCGCAGGCTCCAGGTGGGGTCTCATGATAGCAGAGCAGAGGGGGAGAATCCCCTCCCTCGCCCTGCTGGCCATGGTGATTTTGGTGCAGCCCAGGATAGGGCTGGCTTTCTGGGCTGCAAGCGTGCATTGCTGGCTCATGTTGAGCTTCTCATCAACCAACACCCCCAGGTCCTTCTCTCCAAGGCTGCTCTCTATCTTGTCGCCCAGCCTGTTTTTGTGCTCAGGGCTCCCCAGGCCAGGTGCAGGACCTTGCACTTGGCCTTGCAGAACCTCATGAGTTTCACCCAGGCCTACCTCTCGAGCCTATCCAGGTCCTTCTGGATGGCATCCCTTCCCTCCAGTGCGCTTACCGTACCACACAGCTTGGTGTCATTGGCATACTCACTGAGGTTTCACTCGATCCCACTGCCCATGTCACTGACAAAGATGTTAAACAGCGCCGGTCGCAGTACTGACCCCTGAGGAACACCGCTTGTTACTGATCTCCACCTGGACATTGAGCTGTTGACTGCAACTCTTTGAGTGCAACCATCTGCACAGTTCCTTGTCTGCTGACTGGTCCATCCATCAAATCCACGTCTCTCCAGTTCAGAGACAAGGATATCATGGGGGACAGTGTCAAATGCTTCATACAAGACCGGGTCAGCCACATCAGCTGCTCTTCCTTACCTGTGAATGCTGTAACCCCATTGTAGAAGGCCACCAGATTTTTCAGGCACTATCTGCCCTTAGTGAAGCCCTGTTGGCTGTCACCAGTCGCCTCCTTATTTTCCATGGACCTTAGCAGAGTTTCCAGGAGGATCTGCTCCATGATCTTGCTGGGCACAGAGGTGAGACTGACTGGCCTGTAGTTCCCTGGGTCTTCTTTTTCTCCCTTTTTAAAATGGGGATTACGTTTCCCCTCTTCCAGTCACTGGGAATTTCACCGGACTGCCACAGCTTCTTAAATGTGAGGGAGAGAGGCTTAGCAACTACATCTGCCAGTTCCCTCAGGACTTGCAGATGTATCTCATCAGGTCCCATGGATTTGTGCACTTTCAGGTTCCTTAGATGGTCTCAGACCTGATTTTCTCCTACAGTTCTTCATTCTCTCAGTCCCTGCCTTTGCCTTCTGGGGCCCAGGTTATGTAGCTAGAAGTCATCTGACATCCAGACTATCCCCACAGAGGGGGAAATGAAGCACTATATCATGGCTAGGAAGACAGGCTGCCTCGATGTTTAATTGTTGTCACCTAACTGCTGCCAGAAGATGAGCATGGTGGAAACCAGACCACAGACACCTAACACGGACAACACTTTTTCTTACTTGCCTTTTGCCAAGGCCTAACGAATGAATACCTGTGACTCACAAGAACTGGGTCTGAGCCATATTTCTGAATGTAGAAAGGCTGCATCAAAGCAGCTCCAGTGTAAAGCAGAAAAAGACCTCTGTGGTAAACTGAATTTAGCAACGTCACCAGAAGCTTCTGACTCAGAGCCCCACTGCCCAGCCACGCGTGCACATCACCACCACACCTACCTGCCAAACCAGCACGACTCGGCTCGTGCGGAGCTCTGCCACCAGCGGCCATGAAGCAACATCTCATGAAGAAATCCTTTTCTCTTTCAGGGTTATAATTAAGCCATGCTTTGTACCACTGCTGCTGGCTGGCGCAGGAAGGCTGCCGATGAGTTGTACTAGGAGAAAAGGCAGATGGAGTCAGATCGGGATCCCACTTCAAACCAGTCTGTGTTGGCCTGAGTCAACCTCAGGCCAGCCTAGCCCAGCTTTTCTCTCACAGTAGAGTTCTAGACCCTGCTGCCAAAATGTTCCTCTTCCAACCAGCTTCACAGGCCCCCTGCTCCCATTGACCCTGCAGACCAGTTAGTGGGGATTTTCCCTGTACAGATGCACAAACCACACCAGACAGGCACTTGAAGCAAGACATTTAGGTGCATCCAGGCCAGTGTCCACCTCCTACAGGTCTGATTTGACATCTTTCCTCTGTGGGCTGCCCAGGAGCTAAGCCAGCTGCCAGGAGGGCATCTGCTTGCTCAGCCAGGTCACTGGTGAGCTAACAGCTCCCTCCTCTGTCAGACAGCACCAAAAGCAGCCTAGAATCTGCCCTAGCGTCACTTGGAGCAGAGAATATTACGCATTCTCTCTCATTTTTGCACACGGGAAAGTTTCCAGGGCAGTTTCCCTGGGGTACACAGACACCCAGGAAACCCCAGCCTGGCGCACTGGGTGCAGCTGAGGCTTCAATTCTCACCCGCTCAATTTGTGTGAGCCTCGCAGCCAGCAGCAGGGCATGGTCAGCATGCCCTTTCCCTGCCTGATGTCCCAGCACATGCCAGGCGCCCTGCTCTGGTCCCTCAGGGATGCGGCTTTTGTAGGGTGCACTTTCTCACAGTATAACTCATTAGAGCTCTTCCAAATGTTTCTAAAAGAAAAAAAAAGGGAAGAGAACAGTCAGATATCCTTTTTCTAAATTGCACAAAAAGCTGATTTTAAATACCTTTCTGCAACATTGAAATATTCTGTTCTCTTTATATTCTATATTCTGATGCCTTGCAAAGCACTACAAATTTCTGTATGGTGGCATTATTGCTGGATCCCACTAACCACCTCTACCTGCTTTTTGTCTGTCCTGCTCCATTTAAAAACTCAAAGTTCTGTATAAATTTGGTCTTTGAGCATAAACTGAATTTCACTGGTCTCACTTGTTGCCTGCTAGTCAACCTGTGTATTTCTTCTGATAGAGTTTTTAATTCAATTAACTCTCTTCACACATACCACGAGGTAAACTTGCTCACTTTTATTGCATTTTCTTGGCCTAGCAGCTACTGTGCGCTTAAAGGCAGCAGAACATCATGTACGAGCTTAAAGCAAAGGTGCTACGTAGGTGTGAAAAGAGCTGAATAATTGTGAACTGAAATTCAAAGCAGCTTTCAAGTGAGGCATGAGCTAAAAAGATTGTGTGGAAAAATAAATGACTTGCAACAAAAAGAATAAGATAGGGAAATACAGGAAAGGGCTTCAGCGCTGCATCTGGAGGACCCTGTTTGCAGGAGGAAGGAAGGCCAAGAACGAGGATCAAGCTTGTAAAACTCACTGCTGTTAGAAACTGTCATGCCCAAGCACCAGTCAGGAGTCAGGAGGTATGGACTTCTGGATAAACATTCCCTGGTACAGATGCAAGATAAACCTTCAGGTTCAAGTAATAAATCACCTTCATGTGAAGAAGCCAGGAGGATCCCACCTAAAGTTGGACAGGGAATACAGAACACCATGATTTCTTTCCAGTTGCTTCACTGTAAGATTTGCAAGAGGACTTGCTGCATCTGGGCATGCAGGAGTCTCGCTGGGTCTGTTCTTTTGGGCAGCCTGCATTCCTCAGTACCTTGATGGCTTCTGCACCAAGGCTTCTCACGGTGGGGATACAGAACTGCTTCCTTCTTCTGCGCTCCTGCCATGGAGCTGGCTGCTCCCTGGGCCAGGAAACAGTGAGGTGCCAATGCCCCACACAAACCCGTCGGCGTCACACCAACTGCACTGAGCTCACGGGTTTCATTTCTCCGCACCTGTCTGAAAGCCCCATGTTTGACCAGCTTCTGCCACCTCCTCCCCTGCAAACCAGAGGGTTTTGATGCTCCTCTCCCTAGGCAAGGGCAGTTCGCTGAAAATCCCCTGTACTGGAGCTCTCCCTATCGCTAGGGCTGCCATGACAGCAGAACTGCCACACACCATGCTGCAGATCCATCGCAAGCTGCACACCTGCAGAGAGGCACAAGCGGGTTAATTACTGCAGTCAGTCGTCAGGAAGGATGCTAAAGGACTGGCTTTTGAAGTGGCTGCTTCTTTTAGGACTTCAGACAAGTGACTTGGCCTTCTGGCTTCTGTATCTGTGGGACAGGTACCCAAACTAAATTTGTTAAAGCCTGCACTTGGCCTAAATGCTGCATGTATCGGGAGAGAGGAAGGTCTGACATGGAAGAAATAGATCACCTTTTGGTTTGACTCAGCTTTTCTTTTTTTTTTTTTTTTTATACTGGCACCACTGGGAGAGTTCCCATTTGCTTAACTAGGCCATGCATGAGGAAACTGGGAGGGCACTTGGAGTGGCTTGACCTGCTAACTTTCATTCTTTATGAATCTGAGCAGCCTGGGTTCTGATGAGTTTTTGACTTTCAGATGAGCTGAACATCCAGAACAGCGCGGAAAATTTGCTGTTTATGTTTATGTTATATATACATAAAACCACACGCAACCTTCACACTAAGTTTTTCTAAAGCAGTAATATGCTATGACAGTGTTGTTGTATATTGGTAAGCATGTTTGGGAGCTGGGAAGGGTATCTAAAAACAACCTACAACAGCAAACTACAATACAACTAGCCAACAGAAAATATTTGAGCGTGGTACATTATGAAAGGACTTGTGCTAAACAGTATCTACTCGGACTTCTGTAAAGGCCTTTGACATGCTCCCACACAGCATCCTGATCTCCAGACTGGAGAGATACGGACCTAATGGATGGACCATTCAGTAGGTGAGGAAGCGGCTTGAAGGCTGCACCCAGTGAGCAGTGGTCAATGGCTCTGTGTCCAAGTGGAGCCCAGAAGGCCAGCTACAGCCTGGGCTGCATCAAAAGGAGTGGTCAGCAGGGGAGGGAGGTGATCGTCCCCCTCTGCTCTGCTTGTGGGAGGCCCCACTTGGGAGTCCTGCATCCAGGTCTGGGGCCCCCAGCACAAGAAGGATGTGGGGCTGTTAGAGTGGGTCCAGAGGAGGGCCACAAAGATGATCAGAGGGCTGGAGTACCTCTCCTATGAAGAAAGGCTGAGAGAGCTGGCTTTGTTCAGCCTGAAGAGAAGACTCTGGGTTGACCTCATTGCAGCTTTCCAATACTTCAAGGGGGCTTATAAAAGAGATGGAGAGAGACTTTTTCCTCATTCAGATGGTAGGATGAGGGGGAATGGCTTTAAACTAAAAGAGGGTAGATTTAGATTAGAGGTTAGGAGGAAATTCTTCACTCAGAGGGTGATGAGGTACCGGCACAGGCTGCCCAGAGAAGCTGTCGATGTTCAAGTGTTCAAGACCAGGAACTGTACAAGACCAGGCTGGATGGGGCCCTGAGCAACCTGATATAGTGGGTTGTGTCCCTGCCCATGGCTGGGGGGTCAAAACTGGTTGATCTTTAAGGTCCCTTCCAGCCCAAGCCATTCTGTGTTTCTATGAACATCATTTTACAAGTCCTCACTTTCCCAGCACAAAAGTTGTTTGCTCTCCAACCAAGTGACTGTAACTTGATTTAAAACATAATCCCTACTATGTTCTCAAAGAAAAACCCTGATCAGCTACCGCTTTCTGTTACTTCCACTCAATTTTTGTTGCTGTTGTTGTTGCTGGTAGCTGTAAACACACTTGAGAGATTGCCTGACCACAGTAAATGGAATTGATTGCAAAAGTGTTCTGCAAAATATTCTGAGATGTATCAGCTGTTCCTAGATGTCAGCTAAGAAATGTATGAGCTCTTATATTGGCCAAAATAAGTTGGAAAAGGAAAAAAAAAGTTTGGATTTATGAGCAAAGTCTGCACAGGAAGTCTGCACATGTCACGTGGAAAGAGCTGCAGCTCTCTGCTACCTTGTTGCTCTTGAAGCTGACAACTAGCAGTGTCCTGCCCATAATGTAAAAGTCAGAGTGCAGACATTGGTTTTAAACCATGCCTGCCATGACATGAATGCGCAAAACACAGAAGAGAACATAGCAAGACAGCACTATGGACACATTTAAAAGGCGTGGTTTACAGAGAGGGAGTTAGACCAAGGACCCTCATAGCTAGTAGCAGGGCTTGTTGGCTATCATCTCCATTAAAAGCAGAGCTCTCAATCCATTAAAAGCTATTCACCATTCTGAGGGAGGAGGCAGCTCTGCCCTTATCAAGCTCCTGAAGCACTTTGATTAGCACAAGCCCACTTCAACAGTGAAAACCTCACCCAGAGCCACAGACCCAACCAAATTCAAAGAGCTCTGCCTTGGGCAAGGTGATACAGCTCTATGTGAAGGAGCATACACATACTGCAGTCAAAGCACCTGGCAGGATTTTGTAAGCCATGCCCAGAACAAAGGCCAAACTTCCTGCTGGACCAGGAAAAGAGCAGTACACCACAAGGTCCTCGATCAGAGAGCAAGAATAAAAGAAATGACAGAAATGATGTGACATAGGGGTTGCTGTTTGAGCCCCACTAAGGTGGTGTCCAAAACATACATAATTTCCCTGCAGACTTAAGGCAAATGGATTTCAGTCTCAATATACCTGTGGTGTCAGAGGTAGGTGTGTACCAGGCACCCTACTGAACAAACCATCCCAGGGCCCCGCACAGCCACTGTCAGTCAAGCACCAGCAACAATCTGTATGGGTTAAAACAAGTTGTCACTGTATCAAATGTTAGCTACTGTTCAACTTGTTAAAAAAAACTAACAAACAGCTTTAAATTTCCAGGAAGCACTAGTCCCAGAGCCTCACCTACTGGAGGAGGTTCGAGCAGTTCCTTCACCGACAGACACCAGGCAGCGGTCCACGGAAAGGCCAAAGTTAGCTGACAGGAAACTCAGCCAGAGGAAGAAGGAAGGAGAATGAGGCACAAATTAAGAGGATCACAGCGCTCACTTTCCCTTGGGGGGGCCTGGATGCAGGAAGCTCTCCCCAAACGGCAGCAGGAGACCGTCCTGCCACCACGGCAGGGAGCTCAGAGGTGTCGGGGGCCGATGGCTGCCACGAGCCGCCCTCGTCTGCCTGCCAGCTGCTGCACGGGTCCCCTCAGCGGGACCTTGCCCAGCTGAAGAAGCCTGGACAGACACAGTGCAGACAGCAGCCTCCCCCCGAGCACAAAGGGGGCGCGGATCCATCAATCGCTTCACGGCGCACGGTGAGACCACAGGGAAGCAGAGCGCCCCTACTCGCCCAAGTCTCCTGCCGAGGCCACAGCACCCATGCCTGGCCCAGCAGCAGCTACCACAGGGCCACCCCCGGGGCCGAGCCCCTCCGGCAGCACAACAACAGCGGAGGAAGGGGCTTCAGGCTCCTGACCCACCCCGGGCCCAAGCCTCCTGAGAAGAGCAACGCAAACCCCTCAACCCCATACCCACCACCGCCCGCCCTGCACGGCGTAAATAGCACCCGGGCTTTTATAGCACCCCTTCCCGGCGACCCCCGCGGCCGGCTGCTGCCATTGGCCGCCGCGCAGGCGGGGACGCGCACGGGCGCGCGCGAGCCGGGCCGGGCCGGGCGGGGCCGAGCGAGGAGCGCAGCGCCGCGCCGCGTCGGGCCGGTGAGCGCGCACGCCCCCGCCCCGCCCGTTTCCGTTCGCCGCCGCTCGAGCTCGGGCCTGTGGAGCAGGAAGCGGCGGGAGCCGGACCCAGGGGAAGGCCGCAGGTACCGGGATGGGGCTCACGGCCGTGTGGGGGTTGAGGGGGGCTCCCGGCCGGTTCTCCCCTTTGGCGGCGCGGCCGCGGCTCCCGGGTGGGGCCCGTCCGGGAGCTCAGCGAGGCCGGTGGCGGGTGGGGGGTAGTTGCTCCCTGCCCCCCCCCCGGCCCCGGCTCCGGCCTGGCCGGGTCTCTTGTCGCCGTGCCCGCCGAGGGGAGGCCTCCCGGCGGAGCGCCGCCAAGTTTCCGGGGTCGGTAACGGGGCCGTTCCGGGCGGCGGGGGAGGGGAGGGCAGGGCAGGGCAGGGCGGGGGGGAGCGGCGCCGGCCTCTCCCGGGGCGGCCCGCCGGGCCCGGCCGCTCCTCGGGGGGCGGGGTGAGGGGGGGCTCTCCGCGGGTCGGGTGCCGGTTTTTGGGGGTGTTGGGGGGGGAGGAACGGGGGAGCCGCGGGGCCGGGGCGCGACGCGAGCGGGCGGCGGGGCGTGGGGCGGCGCGGCTGAGTGGCAGCCTGTTGTGGTGACGTCACCGGCAGCGCGGGGAGGGCGGGGCGGGCGGCGGAGCGCGGGAGGAGCCGGGGGGGGGGGGGGGGGGGGGAGCGCGGGCGGCGGCCGCTCGGAAGCGCCCGGGCCGCGGGGGCCTCTCCTCAGCGCGGCCGCCGCCCGAGGAGCCGAGTTCCGCCCCCCTTTGTATCGGAGAAGTCCGAAGAACGAGCTGAATTCGGCTTCAAAGCGATCGGCGGCGCAAAACACCGGCTGCTGCGCTCGCTTTTTGTTGTTGTTGTTGTTCTGCTGGTGGAGTTCTTAAGAGCGAAAGCTGAACTTTATCCCTCCCTGAAATTGCCGCCTGTGAAAGCACCCCCCCCCCTCCGGGCCCCCCCCCCCCCCCCGCCGCCCGAGGCTCTCCCGGCGCCCTCCTCCCGTGCTGGTGGGGTCTTGCCGGGGTCCCCAGCCCCAGGGCGCTGCCGTTCCCGTCCCGGGCAGCGCCGTGAGGCGAGGCCGCAGGCTCCGAGGGGCACAAGCTGCCGCCGGCCGGGTTCCGCTGTGGTGAGCGCAACAGAAGGCTCAGCAGCGCGGCCCGCATAAACGCTCAGCGTGAGTAAGTTTTAACAGGTGATTCGCGTCCTTCAGTGCTAGAACGCTTTTTTTTTTTTTTTAGGAAATGATTCCTGCGGCGCGCGGGAGGAAGCGGCCCTGGAGCCGCGCAGCCCTCGCTCGCGCCGCCCTCACGGCTCGCCAGGCGCGCGCCCTGGCTGGGTGCCACGGGGCCTGAGCGCCAGAGGCAGGCGGTTCTCCGAGCCAGGAATCGACAGCAAAAACATCCTAAATGGTCTTAATTGCCACCAGGATGTAGGACTAGAGATGGTTCTTCAGATAAGCAAATTCTGAGTAGAAACAGTTTGATTTGGGGGGGGGGAGGGTTAGGAATTACCAGTATCTTCCCTCACTTTTTAGTGGTAACTCTTGCTTTCACTGCTTTTGACTTACATCTTTTGATCCTCCTCTTATTTTTTTTATTTTTCAACATCTTTACGTTGCCCCAAGCCCAGTTGGCTCTTTACACAGCTTGCGTGGTCTGCTCAGCTCTACAAGTTCCTGTCTCAACCGCCGTGCTCTCATCAGGCCGTTGTACCTTCCTGCTCGTGTCAGTCTCTGTGTAGTATCGCCAGTATTTCAGTCCCTGCTGCTGTGATATTATCGAGGTTCTTTCCAAGTCTCCCCTCAGACCCTACCCCTTACGTTTTACGCTAATGCCTGGACTGGTTTGTGTGTTATTATGTGTCCACTTAAACTGCTGTATGTCGCTCTGTTCTCTCAGGACTTGCCTTCAAGTTTAACTAATGTGGAGGAAAAGTTAAACCGGTGAGCTCGAGGAAGTTACCTTGTCAGGAAAGGCTAGTCAGCATGCCCTTCTAATCTTAAGTTGTTCCGTGCGGTGAGTCTGTGCTGCTACAGAGGTAATATTGGCAAAAACTCGTAACAGAGAGCATTGCTGTGTGAAGTAAATGCATGTAATGACAGCTTGACTTAGGTTCCAGGGATGTGGCTATGCAAATGCACACGCCTTAATGTGGAATGGAAATCCTCAGCTGGTGGCGTGGCTGTCCTCCTGCAGCGCTGAGCACAGTACAGAGCGCGAGGTAGCCGAACACAGTAAGCTGTGTATTACCTCAGATCGTCTCACAAAGCCTGAATATCCCAGAACCGCTTCCAGTCGCTGGTTAAGTTACTGTGCCTTTGCTGTGTGAGCCATATACACCACTGCCAGGTGTCCAGGTGCCTTCTGACCTTGATCTCTGTTCTCACCTCGTTCTGAGCTGTGGGTGAAGGATACCAAAAGCATAAGTGGAGTTGGTAGAGGAGCTCTGATCCATCCATCCTCTCTTCTCTCCTTTTCCTATCCACGTTTTCACTTGAAAAGGGCATTTGAGAGAGTGAAATAACTAAAATATCCATAAAGCAACTTTTGATTAAGGTGTTTGCTGTGCAGTCTTGCACGCACACTACTAGTAGCCAGTCCTTCCTAATTGGATCTCCTAATTAAACCAGTCGGAGCGGGGTTCACTCTTCCTCTGACCAGCCTTGGTGAAGGAGTGAGTGCATAGTGTCACTGGTGTACCTGGTGCCTCTAATAAAACTGGACTGTGCGCCTACAACAAATGTGAGGCCTTCCTTCCCTCAAACTCCAACAATTGGTTTTTGATTGATTATTTATTGTTGTTTTTAATCAGAAACAGCAAATTCAGCCTCCTTGCTCAGCAAACTAGCAGTGCTTTGTGGCCGTAAGTCCCTTACCTGACAGTGTACTGGCTGATGGAACTGTCGCGGTGTGGAGCAGGTCCTCGCGTGGGTCTGTACAACCAGAGATTCCTCCTCCTCAGCTTTTAAGGAAGGTTGCCTTTGCATATGTCAGTGGTTTGGAAGAACCAGCAGCTCTCCCAAGTACCAGTTATCTCTGTTTGCATTCTTTGCTAACGTTTCATTTTTCTTACATTTTACACGTGAAGGCTCTTTGTTCTTCACCTGCCATCTGCACTGTTGAAGTTGTGTGAGATGAGAAGGCTGTCGTGGGGTAGGATCTTAGCAGCTTGGTACTGACCAAGAGAATCGGTTCATTTTTTGAACTTCAGTCCAAGAGCTTTGGAAAGGCTGGCTTCCATGTAAACCACAGCAGAACTAGGCTTCTGCACTTGAAATTGAAAATGTTGCTGGGAAGATTTTAAATTACAGTGTGGAATGTCGACAGATGAGAATGCAGTTTGGGATAAAGAAACTGTTTGAAAAAAGAATACAGCCCTCAGAAAGTTCAAGTTCTGAAGTTGACTCAGAAAGTAAATACGAACATGAACTGCCACATTCAAGTCAAATGAAAAATATAAGAGGCTTTCAGTAACATCAAACTTAAAATTAAAATGATAAATTATCAAAATTAAATGATAAATTACCAAAATTAAATGATAAATTATTTTCCAAGCATGTAAGAAGGTTGCTGGAGTCTGGAGGGTCAGTAGATGATGATGAAGTGAAAGAAGTATTTGATGATGAAGCCATCAGAAGAAAGTTACACGATTTATGTGCATTCCTGTTTACTGTGGAGGAGTCCAAAGAGGTTCCTATGCCAGAAATTCTCTTTATGGGGATAAGGACTCGCTGGAAAATCAGACAGCAAAGAGTATTTCAGAAAAATAAGTGTAGTTACAAAATGCCAAGAGCAGATGGTGCTTGCCCAAGGGGTTCCGAAGGAACTTGGGGATGAAACATCTATATTATTAATTGCGCTGTTTGACTTCTCACTTCATACCTTGAAGCCAGAGAAATAGGAGATGGCCTACATGGTATCAGGTCTTAAAAATAGTTCAGCAGGATATCATGGAGCTCAAGGCCTATTTTTAAATAATTTAAAAAAAAAAAAAGTAAAAAGTTGGGATTAACAATTTCAGAGTGGATAAAATCAGTGTGGCTTTCGCAAAGGAAATGGTGCTGCTTAAGCCTACCAAAGTTTTGGGATGACTTGGTAAGCACAGAGAAGGGAAGCGTGGGGCAAGAGGAGGACAGGGATCTGTGGAGTTAGGCCTGTTTTGTTCAGCATGCTCTCAAACGTCCTGGTGAGATCTGAAAGTGAGACGGGTGTTGGGTAGTAACGGGAGGAAAGACGAAAGCTGACTAGGAAGAACTGCTTGTAGGAGTAAAGAAGAAAGCAGGATAGCATCGTGGCTCTCGGGTCACAGCCCACAGCTACCCTGAGTACTGCGAAGGAAAATGGACTTGGGGATTCAGTACAGCAGGAAAAGCAAAGAAGAGGCTGACGAGGATGATCAGGGATAACGCATGGATTCCATACAGGGGATGCTTAAGGAGATTTGAACTCCTCAGCTTGGCAGAGATGTGACTGAGAGCGTTCTGGTCTAGATCAAAACCCACAGTGCCTCTTGCAGTCTGCACAGAGACCACAGAACTCAGCACTGCAAAGCGCTCTGAATGGCGATGATTTATGTGACTTCAAAATCAAACAGATGAAATCACAGAAGAAAACGCTATCAAATGGGCTGCCGAGCACAAAGATTAACAAGCTGCCTAAGAATACCCAAGCTGGAAACCAGGAAAATAAACTCAGGGAGGTGTCAGTGCATTTGCTTGTTCTTCTTCTCCCTTGGTCATCTTACAGGCAGGTGGGTGTCGGGCAGGGTGCTGGAGGAGGTGGGCGTTTGGCCTGAACCAGTGCAGTCTCAGCAGTTGTCTTGTGGTAGGAGCAGAGGAAGAAGAAGAGGACAGGTGAGAGCATCAACTGTGAGCGCAAAAAGGTGGCTGTCTGGGAGAGGGGGAGTTGGTTTCCTTGTCTGTTTGTGCTTCTGCCACGGTGCAGGGCAGCGGCGGGTGCCTGAAGGCAGCAATCTGACCTGAGCAGGACGTGCTGGGCTGCTTTGGGGCCATCCTGCTTCCCGCTGGACACAAGGGAGGTATCTGGGCAAGGGGGACACCAAGAAAAAAGCTGGCACAAATGCAAAGCGTTTTGCAGATCGCACACATGACTGGAAATCCTCAGACCTGCTATAATTACCTCAATATTAAGCCCTAATCTCATTCTGTGCAAAGTAATCTTGGGACTTGGTATTGCATAAGAGAAGTGCTCTTGTAAGTCGTCGTGCCTGCAGATAACATAGAACGAGTCGGTGGGGGCAAAGTAACAAGAATATTAAACGAGAGTTGGAAGGACAGCAGTGGAGGCACAAATTCTGAAGAAAAAGTTCTGCTTTCTGCCCCAGTGTTCTCTGCTTTATCTCCTGCCTCGGGTGTGGGAGGAAGCGTGTCGTGTCATCGACTCGTTGCGGCAGAGGCAAAATGATGGAGTTAGCTTTCTTCCCTGGGCTCTGAAATGGTGTCAATCCCATAACCCTGTAGAAAAAGGGAGGAGAGCTTTGCAGGTAGTCAAGAGCAGAGCAAACAGGTCCAGAAGGACCTCGCTGAGTTTGGTGCTTAGAAAACAGGTTGCACAGGGGAGAGTTCTGCTTGCATGTATTGCACTTCTGGCTTTTAACGTTTTTGGCTTAAGCGGGCTAAAAAATATGTTTTGGGAAACTCCTTTTGTGGTATTTTTCCCCAGTCATGTGCTGAAAGAGAAATATCCTGGCCTGGAAAGGAAATGAAAGCATCTTGTTTTGTTTGCATTTAAAAAGCAATGCAGGACAGCCATACTGCTGGGACAGGAGAGAGGTAGAAACCGAAAGTAAAAAATAAAAAAAACAAGCTCAAAGGCACGGCAAATGCCTCGCTGGGGGGAAATTGGAGCTTGAGGACAAACCTATGACTAAGAAATTACGGATCTGAAAAGTTACAGATCTAAAACCTGTGTTAGAAATAGCAAAGTCTTGCTGGAAGGTCTGCTGTCCTTCGCTTTGAAGCTGGCTTACCCGGCCTTACCTTCTGTATCTCCTGGAGACCGAAGACCTGGGCCTGGCTGTCCTCACTGTCCCTTATCTTTGAGAAACACCTGCAAGTCATTCTCTTCCTCATCGCGAGCCTCTTCCGGATTGTCCCTTTTCCAGTCCTGTCTCCTTTGTTCACGTGGAAGCTGTTCAGCGGTGTAACCGCCCGTGCTCCAGAGCGCTCCCAGTTCTGGGCAGTCGTGGTGTGGGGCACATCAGAACTGCGCACGGGCAGGAGGTGCCCTCCTGGGCTCACATGTTGGCTTAGTGATTGCTGCTTTGTTCACTCTTTTCCTATTTCTGGATACTGGCTTTTTATTTGCTATTATAATTTTTAACTCTTTGGAGTGTTGGGCTTGTATCTTAAAGGCGTTACCTATGTACCCAGAGTAACAGTGGTCAGCTCAGAGTCCCTCAGATCCTATAGGAAGTGGGAACTGGTTTTGCAGTGTTCAAGTTTCATCCAGCGTTTTATTGCTCGGGCAGAGTCTTTTAAGGTCCTGCAATTCATCACTGTAAGCCCTTGCCTTTATTACCTGTCTTGGCATTATCAGTAAATGTTGTCTTACTCTTTTTCCTGCCTTTTTCAGGTCATTTAGGAACATAGAGCTGTACAGGTTCTGCTGGTGGGCAGTGATGCGAGAGGTGCTTTTCTTTGTCCTGTCCTTCACCAGTTACTGATCGATGCACAGGGAAATTCCCTGTAGCCAGGTGTCTTTGTAATCTCTGCAAATAAAAAGGTTTGAACATCACTGCACGCTGAAACTGGCTGGAGTTGGTGACCTACGCCTCTGTTCTGTGTACACCTGCAATCTGAAGCTCTTTGGCCTGAGAACGGTTTATTTGGATGTTTTTTTCCAGAAAACTCTTTAAATGCTGCAGCAGTGGAAGGAGCTAGTATGTAATAATAATAAGGAGAAGTAGGACAGCCTTAATGATTATAATCCCATCAGACTAAGACATCAATCCCAGGTACAGTGATGGAATAAGTAACAAAGCGTTCAGGAAAGAATTAAGACAATGTCACTCAGCCTAGGCTGGGGGCAATAGAAACAATTAGTGTTAATTGCTTCGGTTTGGTTCTTAAGTGTCCATCTCAGCCTTCTGGTTAGCACTTGACAGTAATTGCACATCACTTTCGGTAAGAAATGAAACTGCTACAAAATCAATGTGCTTCGTATTAAATTTAGGAGAAGGAGGGCAGCTTGAAAATACAGTGAACCTGTGTCTAGTGAGCTCATGAGGAAGTGAGCTCGTGGGCTGGATTTCTTGCCGGCCACCTGGAAGAAACGCAAACTAACAGCGTGAAGAAATCAGCAGAGGACAAATAAATGAGGAAGTCACAAGGAAAGCCTTACCTCTAGTGCAGAAAACAACTCACTGCTGGAGCCTCCCCAGCCCCTGCGCCTTGGCCACGCCGGCGCTCCTTGCACGAGGGGCAGCTGCAAGGTTGGTTGCTGCTGGCCAAGGCATGGGGGGGTTTAAAACTCCCAGTGCTGCAAGGCTCTGTTCTGGAAGGCCTGCTGCATGACCTGCAGAAAGGGTGAGATAGGTAAGCTGTTGGCTCCCCTCCTGCTTAGGAGCTAGGGGACAGTGAAAGAAACTGATAGGGATGGCTTTGACTTCGAAGGAAGTGGCTTTACACACAATGTGTAATTAAGCTGCGGGAACTCCCTCCGACGGGATGTTGTGAGCACTGAAAGTTTACACAGGTTCAAAGACAGTCTGGACAAGCTGATGGGAGAGCAATCGGTTGGAGGTTACCAAGCCCACGGGAACTGCGTCTGGCCCAGGAAGCTGCTGAGCTGAAAATGTCTGGGGTCTGGGGAGCCTGTGTGAGGAAGCTTCTTGTTCCTTTTCCTCCTCTGCTTTTCTGTAGACATCCACTGCTAATCTGTTGTCCTCGCTGGGCAGACGAGGCCCAAGCTAATGTGCTCAATTCTGTGTGCAAAGCCCTGTAGTAAAGGGTGGCCCGCGAGCCCCCAGCTGTGGGAAGTGCTAGTTTTGCCGTGGGCTGGTCCCTGGCTGGTGCTGGAACTGCTTGCAAGATGCAGTGCTGGAGCACAGAGGGTCACACAGGTCGTGGCTGGGGCATCTTGGTGAAAGGTGTGTGTCTGGTCGTGCTGAGGTTTTGCTTCTGTAAAGCGCCAGCAGGTGGGTGGGCTGCTCAGGGAAGGAGAGCAAAGCAAAAAATGTTTTATTCTTTCCCATGGTGGCCAGAAATCAAGAAAACTTATCAGTATCAAAAGCAATTTTCTCATCTAGGAGTCAGATGAGCTGCATGTTGTCATATAAGATTTATCCTGAAGAGGAAAGCAAGGGCAAAGACTGTCATTTGATATGATGAATCCAGCTTTGAGACTTCACGTGGTACCTCAGGTTAGGCATACCGTGTCCATGTGATACACAGCACTGATCTAGTAGTGACTGCCGATTTGGATTTCTGCAAAAACTTTGTACGGGCAGCTTGGTGCTGGATGAGTCACCTCCTGTCCCGTCACAGGGACGTAAAGGCAGCATAAACAATTTGCCTTGTGCTCAACTGAAATGCGTTGTGTGCCCGTGCCTATCAAATTCCCGTTCTGTACTTTTGGATAGCTCTTCATCACCCTGTATAAAACACGCTGGTCATTAAGGGTTCCCTGGGGCTGGCACAAAACCAACACGTTTAAGACCCCCTGCAGCTGAGCTGACCCTGCTCCCAGTGCTGGTGACATGGTGTGAGGAGGCTTGAGCTGGTGGTTTGCAGAGCTGGTGAGGTTTACTAGCTGGGCTTGTAGCACAGCTATAGCTCCCAGGGTAAAGCTGGCTTCAGAAGCGTCCAGCTGTGTTTGCAAAGCACTTTTCCCAAACGAGTAAAACTTACCAGGCTTGAGCATGGTTAATACCCAGCCTGAATAAACAGCTAGCAGAAAGCCGAGCGCTCTGCACAGCCTGCCCAAGGGCCTGTGCCCAGTACTTTCACCCTGTTGGGTGCTATGCTGACCTCTCACTTGTTCAATTGTACTTCATTCCTGTAATAGAAAATTTATCTTGCACCATGGATTCTATGTAGCGTGCAGTGTCAGTAGCCTGCCTTGTGCTTTGCCAGCTTTGGGACTTTTTTGAGCGTTAAATTTGAAATGTAACCCTCAAAAAACCCCGTAAGAACACCACCAGTAGATATCTTTTCTTACCAACTGTTCCCATGTGGCACAGTAGTTAGAAACAGGTCTATTTCGCAGTGCTGTCAAACAAAGCACTTGGTTCCAGGTGCTCTACAGAATATGGTTGTTTCCCAAAAGCCTGGTTAGCAATACAGGAAGCAGCGTGGCTTAGTTTATGAATGTCGATGGCCACAGGCAAATTTGCACAGAATTAAGCATACTTTAATGCTAGAAGTAAGCCGTGTTGCCCATCGCTTTACAGCAGCAGCTGCATTCATGGATTTAGTGGTTGCATTCCAGCGTCACGGACCTGCAGAGCTACTGGTACCCCAGCAAGCCTTCACTCCAGGTTGTATGTGCTATCAAACAAGTGTCATCGATTTAAGCATGGAGTTCTTAATTTTTGCAGTCAGTGTAGTACAGATGAGCTCTGTTCTGAATGCCTTTGGAAATAAAGGCAATAAATAAGTGGTCGCTGGCAGCACGTTTTGGTGTATGTCGTTCTTTGGGATCTCTTAGGAAGCCTGCAGCAGAAGCAAGGGTTGGATCTAAGTCCTCTCTGCAGTTGTATCACTTTTTTTTTCACCCCCATACCCTTAATGCAATCCTAAGGCCATTTGCTACTCATTTTGCAACTTCTGGAAGAGGTGAATTGAGGTCACCGTTCCCTTTGCTTCACAGCTATCGCCAGTTAAACACATGGCCCGTGCTGTCTGGGTTATGTGAAAACAGCTTAAGGAACACACCGGCTTACGTGTGCCCGGAGGACCTGATTTAAGTTAGCACGAAGAGCATTTCAGTAATAACCCCCACAATGTTTCTAACACGTGTTTATATGTGCTTTCATTGATGAAAAACGTAGTGGGGAAGAACACGACAAAACTGCAGTCACTGACATTTTCCACTGGGACTCGAAAGAAGGAGGAGGAAGGTGAGGTGCTTGCCTTCCTTGGCAGTTAAAAGGACTGGGATTTTCAGATCCTGGCTTCTGCTAAAGCAGGGTGAATTTGGTTGCCACCCTCATCCTGGCCTTTTTCCCTTCTTCCTCCTCGTTCTCTGCTCATGCCCTTCATACCATTTCCCCCACCCAGACGCTCCATATTCAGCTCTCGCTCTTTAGCTGTCAGCGTACAGCTGCCCTACAAGCAGACCTGCTTGCTTTTGGCCTGACCTTTCTGTTCGTAGCTGCTCTGAGATGCAGGTCGTTCTCAGTTTCGGTGCCAGACATTGCTAAGTGGCCAGAAGAAAACTGTGGGAAAAGCTTGCTCATCCACATCCGCTTCCTCTCTGGAGTCCTTGCAGAGCCTCCTTCCTCCCTCCCCTCATATTTGGGCAGAAGTGAGTGTATTGTAAAGGTAAATCCACGCTCTGGCCCAGAGGCAGTCCTGGCAGAGGTGGAGGGCAGGGCTTGGCTGCTCGGGGTGGGGAAGCTTGTGTAGGGTGGGACCCCAGTCCCTCAGCCTCGGGTCTGTTCCTCCTCCTGGCCCAGGTCAGTGCTGACCGAATGAAGGGGGAATGAAGTCAGTGGGAAGAGTTGGGGCCTGTAATCCTCTTCAGAGTGAACTGAATAGGTGCTTGCAAAAGCACTTAAAGAAAACTTGTTTAAGTGCAGCAAAAAAAAGCTGGTTATGAGACTTTAAGACCCACGCTTTCCAACACCTTGGTTTTGAGGACTTCAGCAAGATTAGGTATAAAAGAATTTAAAGGGTGCCTGCCCTCCTGGCATCAGAAACATGGTGAGTGGTACTGTTGAGCTGCTTCTGCTGGGCTCTTGGTAACGTGCAGTAACAGACCAGCTTCTTGACAAAACCGTACACCACCTTGGGTCTGCCTGTGTCACGTAGTGGGCAATATAAAGTTGGCAGCAGTTGATTGATCATTGCAATTGTCCAGTCGGGACACCCACACAGGGCTAAAGGGCCGTTTCTTGCACCGTGTCACTTTCTGCAAGGTTGAGAGGCAAACGCAGCGTGTTTGTTACCAGCTTATCCATCCGCAGAATGTCAACAGCGTGCACGGTCCTCACGCAGCCTTTGTGGCCTTGGCGTCTGTAGGAGAGGAGGCTCTGGAAACGTTGTCCCCTGGAGAAATAACTTGTGTGCTGAAGAAAAATTCCACTGCAGTAAGCAATAATGCTTTGGGGGGAGCACATTTAAAACCTGGAAAAAAAAAAAAAAAAAAAAAAAAAGACTTTCCCCGTTTCTCATCCTTCTGGAGCAGTCCCTGCGTCCTCCTAACAAGCAGGGCTTTATGCCGCACGCCTCTCTGCGAGCGGTGCTGCACTTAGAAATAGCCTCATGCAACAAGGGCATTAGTGTGGCAGCTCTCAACAAACAGGAGCTCCTTGTGTTGTAACCTCCTGTGATGGTAGGGGGATTGAGCAAACCGTCTGGAGCTCTTGTGGACCTGTGGAAGGCACTGGCCAAGGTTTGAGGAAATGTCATCATTGCATCTCTTCCATTCAGATGAGTCACTTGTGTCATGCTGTGAGAGTTTCCGCCTTGAGTCTAACGGGCCAGCTGGTTTTCAGCACCCTAGAAATGCAAGGTGGGAGGACTGCTTCATTTACCAGGTGGAAAAATTGCAGATCTGGTGTCTTGCTACAGAAGATGGTACGGATGCCGCTAGAAGATGACTGCAGCTGTTCTGTTGCACTACTTGGGATTGAATATTTCTTGCTGATCGCTCTGTGAACATCTCCAGCAATGTCGTTCCTGCAGCTTTCTGGATTTACTGCGCTCTCTCCCTGCTCCACATATTGTGTAAAAGGATGAATGTGTAATACTTGTGTTCAGTTACAGTGAGATTTTGGTGGCTTGGTCTATGTGTAGCATCCTCTTCTGAACTTCAGACACGGCTTTGTACCTCTGAATGTCAGTGGTGCTGGTCACAGGCTGTACTGCAGCAAAAATTAACTTGCATGTAACTTGAGTACATCTTAAAACATTTTAGGCTAGAAAAATACCTGTTGATTTCTGGCAAACCATACTGCTGGTTCAAACAGATGTGTGCTCAGGCTTCAGAATCCTGGTCTACGAAAAGTAGAGAACGTCAAAATGTAGCAGAAAGACCCAGCTGCAGTGAACACCGTTAGTGTTGTCCTTGTGATACGTACCACTGAGATGTAGCTGCGCTGTAAGCGATTGGGTTTTTCCTCAGTTATACTGTAAGGATGTTCTCTGAGTACTTGTCAGAGCTGACAGTCCCTTTTAGCTACCCCCTGAATAGTAATGTACTTAACTTGAAATAATGAACTCAAAGAAGCTATTCTTCCAAATTAAGAAATTATTACTGTGAATATGCCAATGCAAATACAGGAGTGATGAAGTAGAAGACAGCTGTCTTAATTTCCCATGAATTGTGGTATACTGTTGTCACGGCCAGGTATCTACTCACATTGGAGAGCAAACATGTTTTTTTTCTGGACATGCAGCATCCCTAGAACAACTGTCAGACACGCAGAGACTTTCTTCCTCTCATAGGAAGAAAGTTGGTGCAGGCTCAACAACAGTGTCCCCCCCACCTTTGGACGTCCATGTGTTGAACAGAAGTGAAGGATGTTGTTCTGGCGGCAGCAGTTCAACCTCCCCAGCAGAGCAGAAACTTCAAGTACCACAAAGCTGTAACGCTGGGAAGAAGCGAGCGATTGTGATGGTTGGTGACTTCCTTCCGAGGCTGCTATGGTGTCTGTCTGGTGATCAGGTGTGACATCCTGGGCCGTATGTATCTACCCAGCCTTTCTGGGTGGTTTCTGAAAATTTGTTGAGGTCCGTACACAAGCTCCCGTCAGCTTGCGCGGCGTGTGCAGGAACGCTAGAGATAATGCCAGGAGCGGACTAAGCAAACCAGAGGCAACTCCTAGGGCTTTGGAGGCAAGGAAATCAATGGTGATCTTTACATCCCTTAATATAATTTTATACAACACTTTTGTTCCCAGGACATTACGCTGAGGAAATTCTGCTGCTGTAAGTCTCTGGAGGGTGAAGCTAAAGTAAAAAAGATGAGGCCACCGTAGGCCACCAAGATACGATAAGGTGCTTGAGGCTCCTTCTGAGCATCCTGCAGCAGGACCCTGCAGACGTTGGTGATAAGGGGGCTGTAATCACCCAGACACCCAATGGATGAAATGAGGGAGACTGCTCAGTGAGCGTGAGATACGCTGGTGACAGTCCCGCACAGTCTGTGAGCAGGGGGGGTCCTCGTGGGGTGGATCCTGAGCAGCTGGAAGGAAGTAGCTGAGAGCGTGCTGCTGAACGGCAGCTCGTGTGGGAGGGTGGCCTTCCACGCTGCATGCAAAGAGTGCCCACACCTCAGGAAAGGCTCTGGCAGGAAGAGTTTCACGATGAGCTTTTCTGATGAAAAAGATACTCCTAAGAATCTGCAAATTTCGAAGTGGTTTTGGTTTGCTTTGGTGTTGTATTTTTTTACTGAATTGCGGTTTTCTTGTAGACCTTAGGCATACGTATGTGAAGAAAAGACCCAGAAGGCCAAAATACAAAGTGATTCAAATGACAAGGAACGTTTAGAAAAACTCCGGAGTGACATAAGTATTTAGACGAGGTTAAGAGCTGATGTGATACCCCACAGAAAAAGAAGGCTGTGTCCATAGGCGAGGCCAAGAAGGTCAGCTGCCCCAGGTGCTACTGCAGGTAGTGCCAGTGAGAAGGGGGCAGGACCCCAGACAGGAGTACAGAAGGGAGAAGCAGGAATCACTGAAGAGGAGCAGGTTGTCCTGTTCTGCCCCCCACCAACTTTGGCTTCGTTATGGTTTCTTCAGCGGTCTAGATGTCTGTCTGGGGATCGTGATGATGAAACTTGCCTCTGAGAAAGTCTGTAATTCAGATGGAAGACGGGACTAGAACTTGGAGATGGAATAAAGCATTAATCAGGAAGGATAAATAAAAGCGTGACATTAGACTGCAGCTGTGACTGGGGGGTGACTTACTGCATAGCAGTGCTAAGGGACAAGATCTGGGACTTAGCGTGAATTGGAAGCTGCGTGTATCAGCAGTGTTGTCTTTGGGAAGGGGGGAAAGACACAGACATCCATCGTGATGTTTAAACAACAGTATATCCTGGGAGATCACCAACGTAATCCCTCGGCTCTAGTTAACGTTGGTAGAGCTCTGGGTGAAGTACTTTTTTTTGGCCTTCATGCTCTGGTAAATGTGTGTCAATGGACTGTGTCCAGAAGGGATCCACAGGGAAGTTTAGAAAGTATGACTTCAGAGGAGTCTTGAATAAAGTGAGATGATTTTTCCTGAAGAGAAGATTAAACAGAGGTTGCATATTCTCGGATACACTAGGGAAAGGAAGTGGTCTGTTGTGCTATCACACACAATCACAGAACATGAGGGACTGGAAGGGACCTTGAAAGATCACCCAGTCCAATCCCCCTGCCGGAGCAGGAACACCTAAATCACATCACGCAGGATGGCATCCATGCAGGTTTTGAATGTCTGCAGAGAAGGAGACTCCACAGCCCCCTGTGCAGCCTGTTCCAGTGCTCTGCCACCCTCACTGTAAACAAGTTTTGTCTCATTTCAGCGGAACCTCCTATGTTCCAGCTTGCACCCACTGCCCCTTGTCCTGACACCGGGTGTCACAGAGAAGAGCCTGGCTCCATCCTCCTGACACTCACCTTGACATACCTATAAGCCTTAAGGTCACCCCTCAGTCTCCTCCAAGCTAAAGAGACGCAGCTCCCTCAGCCTTTCCTCATAAAGGCCGTGCCCAAGTCAAATAGGATCAACAGCAATGGGCCTATATTGCACAACGGAGGCTGAGGATAGGCATTGGGGAAGTTTTCTCACAGTGGATGTAGCGGAGCAGATAGCTTCAGAGGTTTTGGAGGACTCAGCCTTACAGTTCTGAAGGGCATATTGCACAGCTGGCAGCAGCTAGGACCTTTAAGTCAGTTGTGACTTGGTAGAGAGAACAGATGATGTCCCGTTCTGTAAAATCAAATATTACCGTTGTTAGGAAGTATTCAAAAACATTTAAAACCACTGAAAGGTGTCTTTTTTTGAAGTGTGGATCATTTTAAACCTTCCATAAATGTAAAAAAAGAACCCTAAGCCCCTAAGGTAAATGTGTGTACATACGTATTCGCAAGGTGAATGAAGGCCATTGCAGAGACCAATTTGGATTACTTGAGCAGTTGTGTGTGTGATGAAGCTGTGCTTTACAAGTCCTTGAGCCCTTGCTGCTGGATGGCTGCAGTGGTCCTTCTCAGCCTGAGAGAGAAATACAGATCTCTGTAATAACCACTGCTTCTTAGCCGCATCGTACTGAAGGTGGCTCTCAGGTGGTTAGTTCTACCTTTTCACTGCCTTAATTTCTTAAGGCAAGAGAAGAGGTGGAAAGGAGAAAACATTTTTGCTGTGCTCTTCTCTCACGTGCTTCCTCAAGCCCTTCTCCCTCGCCAGCCACACCAAGTCACCTTCAGAGCTTCGGACTGGGACTGTCATGGCCAAAGTTAACTCACGAGGGTGTTCCCTCTGGGGTGCTGGTCGATTTTACGATGGCCTTGCTGCTTGCTCCGTTGTCATGAAGCTTCGTGAAATGAATTCACTCGTGAAGTTTCGGTAAAGCTTTTGACGCGGTTTCCCATAGGATCCTACCAGGCAAAATGTCCAGCACACAGCTAAACAAAAACGTCACGCGATGGGTGAGCAATTGGCCGGCAGGCAGGGCTCAAAGGGTTGTGGTAAACGGGGCCGCATCAGGCTGGTGGAACCTCACCGGTGGGATCCCCCAAGGCTGCATTTTAGGGCCAGTCCTCTGCAATGATTTTATAAACGATTTGGATGTAGGACTAGAAGGTGTTTGGAGCAAATTTGCCAACGACACCAAACTTGGAGGAGTTGTGGACTTGGATGAGGGTGGAAAGGCCTTGCCAAGAGATCTGGATGGGTTGGAGAGCTGGGCGATCACCAACTGCATGAAGTTTAACAAAAGCAAGTGCCGGGTCCTGCACCTGGGACGGGGCAACCCTGGCCGTACATACAGACTGGGCGACGAGATGCTGGGGAGCAGCTCCACAGAGTTTCTGCATTCTTTAACCTGTATGGGAAGTTTCTCCCACATACCTGCCTGGTCATGTCCACAGCATCTTCTTGCTGGAGTTCCTCTGGTCACTCAACTGCTGTCTTCCAGTGGGCTTGAACCCTTTTTACTGTCTTTGTGTGTCCCCCCTGCATTTATGGGAAGTGGGGATGAACACTGAGTCCCTCCGTGCTGCTTGGGCCACCTGTGACTTCGTAGATGTTCGCCGAATCCAATGCCATCATTTCCAGTCTCACCTTGACTCTAGCTTTTGTTTGAATCTTTTCCAGCTTTTGAGACCAAAGACCAAAGTTGCTCTGTTGCTTTCCTAGCAGTTCCTGTCATTTCCCAGAGCAATAGAACAGTTAGGGTTGGAAGGGACCTTTATGGATCATCTAGTTCCAGCCCCTCCTGCCAGCCTGGGCTACCCAAAGCCCCATCCAGCCTGGCCTCGGGCACTGCCAGGGATGGGGCAGCCCCAACTAAATTTCATCTAGTTCTTTTGAGTGCTACCAGAGTGATGTTTCCAGGAACTTGGTACTCGACCCAAGATCTTGCCTATGCAACGTCATAGGCAGCTCAGAGCCCCTTGTTGTGTACTCCTGAAGTTGGGACAACTCTGTGTGCATCATTAGAAGTGTCTGTATAGTGAGCTGCCTGGAGCGATGTTGTATCGCCAACAAACTTTGTCAGCTCACTGTTCCCCCTTGCTGTCTGCCCTTGCTGGTGGCAGGCTCCAGTGACCCAGTAACAGCGATGCCCAGCAAAACGGCTCGAGGGCTGAGCTGTGTACTTCCAAAACGCTTTGCAGCGTGGTGGTTGTAATTTGAGGAACAAGCTGGTTACCTTGAGGTCCTTCCGCGAGTGCTCTGACGTGGCAGCAGAGAGCTCCCCAGCCCAAGTGACTCACAGAAAGCTGCTGGCACTTTACGGTTAGGACAACTCAGCGCGATGAGAAAATGTTACTGCCTTGAGCTGAGGCGTCTCTTACTGGATCATCTAAAAGACACTTTTCAGAATGCGTTCGTGGGCAGTATTGCTCGCTCACTTTCAGTGGAGGTTCCTGTCTTAAATGACGGAATAGGCAAAGAAATGCTAAAACATACTGATCTTCTTCCCTCCTGTTGCTTTTAAGCCTAGTGACTTACCAGTGTGTTGACACATCCTGGAGAATGTTTTTCTTAAAAGGATGGGAATTTGAACTCGCATGATTCCAGATATGTTTCTACTGGGCAGATAGATGCGGTTTAAAAGCTCTTCTTGATTAGAAACTTAATGATTGTTAATTATTAGCATCTCAGTTAAAAGCTGCAATGGAAGAATTAATAAGTTGTTGTCTTGTTTTTCAGCCATGGCAGCCATTCGAAAAAAGCTGGTTATAGTGGGTGATGGTGCCTGTGGAAAGACCTGTCTGCTGATTGTATTTAGCAAAGACCAGTTCCCTGAAGTGTATGTTCCCACCGTCTTTGAAAATTATGTAGCAGATATCGAAGTGGATGGAAAACAGGTATGTGTGCTCTCTTGTAACAGTCAAAAAGAACTTGCGTTTATTCAGAACAGCATGGAGATCACCACAGTTCTTTAATAAGTGGTCAGTACGGATACTTAGTACTCCAGATGTAAATTTATTTTTAAATATTTAGCATCTTCCTGTGGAAAAAAATACTGACCTGTCTAGAACCTGCAGATATCCAGTGTCTGTTGAACAACGTATTTCTAACCTTTTACAATTTGAGACCCTAAAAACCATACAGTTCTACCAAGGAAAACATTGCAGTGTATGGGAGTGGACATTCCAAAGATGTGCCTACATGCTGAGGACACTGGGCCTTTGGAATTGCGTAGCAGAGTCCCTGTCTTGACTGGGACCTGGTATCGTGATGACAAAAACAAGTCCCTGGAGTAAGTATAAAGTATTTCTTTATACCTGCTCCTGGCAACATGTGGAAGCCTCTTTAGAACAGATGACTGGCACGCTTCAAAGGGGTTTCATTTTTGTAGTTGTACATCTTCATCGTTTGTTCCACTTGTCTGAAGGAATGCAGTTCTTAGCAGGCAAGTGTACCAAGCATGCAGCTCGCTGAGCTTCATTTTCAGTTTGTTCTTTTGTAAATGAAATGTTATAACATCCCATCTTAAATATTTTGAAAATTGGTTCTTAATCTGTGACCTCTGAGTGCCTCTGTTTGCCAAACAAACAAATGTGCCAAATCCCTGATCCAAGAATCAGCCCTCTGAAAGGTGCTGTCTGAAAGCCAAATAGCTTGCCTTTGCGTTTGTGTCACACAAGAGGAGTGTGTGATGTGTAAAACTGTCACTTTCAAGGGTACTCGGGAAGCATGTGAAGCAGAAACTTTGCTCCTTGAAAGCCCAACTATTTTCAAAACCACTTAGGCAGGCATGGCATTAGTCTTGTTTTGTTACCATTACAGCTCACCTCCGTGCCACGGCTCCTCATGTCGAGCATGTGGCAGGTCGTGGTGCTGGTGGTGCCGAGCTTCCTCGTCTCACTCTGACATGTTTTTTTTGCTGTAGGTTCAGGCACAGTCAGAAAATCTTTCAGTCAGTTCTAGTTCAGATGCAGTGACAGATTCATATGCTCATTTTTGATTCGGATTTAAGCAAAAACTTTTTGAGCCATTTTTGTGCTTTATTTTAAAATTGATTTCCTACTGTCACGGTCCGATTAATTGTGTCATTACAGTTTATGCTATCCAAATCTGAAAAGAGCTTAACTCTCTCTCGTGATACGAACAGGTTAAAAAAAAAAAAATCCTTTTAAGCTAACGTAAAAACATGTTTTCCTGCAGAATTAACAATTTCTACAGTTTCTTGGACTCTGAGGACTATTGTTTAAAATATGTACGATATCCGTTTCTATCTCTTATGACCTAGTTAAATTCCCTCATTCCCTTCTGCCTGAATCTCTGCATCTCTAAGTGGTTTGAACAGAGAGCCGTGCCCTGTCGGCTCTGTGCAGCCAGTACCTGGATCAAAATTGTGTGAGCTGCTTGAGCAGTGCATTTTCTGTTGCGGAAATGTCAGCTCAATTTTTCATTAACTAGAGGACATATTTTATCCAAGCACTTTGTCTGAAAACTTGATTACAAAAGTTTGTAAGAGAGTACTGCTTAGGACTGTCCTGTTTGAGAGCAGCTTGCCTTCTGTCTTCTTAGAAAAGCCCTAGCAGAAACACTCAGAAGCCACGTGAAGACTCGTAGTGGTGCTGCAGGATGTGTTTCTTTGGACGGTGCAAAGGGGCTGATACGAAAGTCATGTGAGGGAACCCGCAGCAGATGTCTCTGTAAAAAGTATGAACAATTGCTACAAAATTCACATTGGCAGGTGTGAATGCAGAGATTGCTCTAAGGAGTAATTCTTCTATATTTCAGTCAGAAATGTCTGTATAAGTATAATAAGGCTTTGTATCTTCAAAATACAACCAGACATTTACATTGCCCACTCATGTTCCCATTTGAGTTCCAGTTCTGTTCGTCTGCCTTGGTCTGAGCTGCTGTGGACTTTTTTTCTGGAGTTTTTCTGACAAAAGAGCTTAAACGAGAAGGGACCCACTCTGTTACAGACAGATCAGAGAATCTCAAGCAAGAGTAAATTTCCTTGTTTAAATATTGGCTGGATCTTCTAAACTTTTAAACAGTCCTGTTGGGGTGTTCTCTAGTTCTACCACAAGTATAAGTATTGAGAATGTCAGCCAAGTTCTTAGTTTCTTAAAGTTTCTTAGTAACAAGAAACTTTACAAAGAAATCACTTTTACTTTGAAGAAAATTAGATGTTTAAATTTCTGCTGTGATGGAGTTTTAATGAATTTGTGCACAAATAAGTATTACCTTGACATTTCTTAGTCACTACAGGTTCCAGCTGTAAACCAATTGAAAACATGAATAATCCTAAATAGCATATGCTTAGTCCTTTTCGTTGAAAACTGCTGTTTCTGGAATCTTATCAGACAGATTCTCAGCCCTTTGCAGCTGATTCCCTTTAATTCCTCTGTCTTGGGGTTCTGTTGGTAGCTTTTACGTTCTTTCAGAGAACTGACAGTAGGCATGAATATTAAAACAAAAAAAAAAAGCTACAATAAGTTGATTTTTGGAGCTACAGAATGGAAAGTTTCTCATAGTTCCCTTGTCAAATCATTTTGTCTTACGTTCCCCTCCTTTTGAGTGGTGTTGACTGAAATACTTTATCCACTTCGCTTGGATTACTAGCTTATGGATCAAACCTTCCCTGATGATCTGGCTGACGGCCGATGTCTTTCTTCTGCAGGTTGAGTTGGCTTTGTGGGATACAGCAGGACAAGAAGACTACGATCGACTTAGACCACTTTCTTATCCAGATACCGATGTTATACTTATGTGTTTTTCAATTGATAGTCCTGATAGTTTAGGTAAGTGTATCAATAACTGAATGAGAACTGCTGCTCTGTTGCGGTATTGCCCTGGGAAATCATTCTGTAAAATATATTTTCACATGCTGCAATGATTGAGAACATCGCTAGCTTGAAAATTCATACTGGTTTCAATGTCTGGTTTTCAGAAATTAAGGTCTGAAAGGAACCTGTATTCTTCAACAACACTGAGTGGCATTTTGATTTTTTATTTTTATTTTTTGTATTTCTCCTGGATAATTACAGGTTCTTAAACACTCGAGATCACACTATATCCAGGAAAATAGAGTAACTTTGTACATAAATAAGAAAGCTTGTGTTTTCATTCCTTACCCATCCTTTTTTTTTTCATTTATATTCAAAAGAGAGATCGGTTTCAAACACTGCAAATGATTAGGTTCCAAATATACTGGATTCTCTTTCTTGGCTTGGTGGGAAAGAAACGTGGGCTAGAACCATCCTGGAGAGGGGTTGGCACTTAAGGGAGTGGCAGTCTCACTAATGATCACAGAGGCTGAAGATTTACACTCCAGTCTGCTTTCCCGTGGCTGCCGTCTGCTTGTGATGGAGAACAGAGCTGCTTGATATAAGATTTCTGAGCTCCAGAAACGCATTTCAGACCTCTGTTTGTTTATTAGGTGGGCACTTCTGTGTAGAGTCCGAGACTGAAATGCTCACTGCTTTTTTTATAAAACTGATGCATGGGAATCTGTGTGTTTGATCTTAAAAAGATGTTTTTGAAGAGGGTAAGGAGAAGGAAGTAGAGATGCTCTTATTTCTAAGGTTCAAAAAAAAAACCTCTGCAACTTTGATTTCTGTCCCATTGAAATGGTAATTACTCCATCCAGTGTAGTCTCCTAACCACGTGCTTTGTGGTAGCACTTTCTTAACTAAGTGAATTTCTGTAAAAATTCACTCACCAGTGGGATTTGTTCATTAGTGTCTGTCTGTGAGGTATCTTGCTAAAATGCAGATAATGGTAAGGCTGACCTTCAGAGAAAGACTGACCAGATGTGCTTTGGCAAGACCCTTCTGTACAGCGACTGACTTTCACTTGGTTGTCACTGGTCAAAGTTATGCCCCTACATTGGGTGAGGAGGCAGTTCCAAACCAGTAAAACTGAGAAACCTGTCTGCCTTGTGTATTAATGGGAGGTGGCACATTAGTTCAAACAAGGCTCATAAATGACATACAGATTCTCTCCCAAATGTATTAAAACTCTTGAATCCTTCAGAGTTTTCTATTCCCAGAGGAATCCTGATCACTGCAAGCTGTCCTTAGAGGTGCATCTTTCCTACACTTCGAATCTATCTTACGGATAAACCCTTCCTCCCAGAGTTGTCTTGGGAAGAAGCAAGCATGAGACAGACAGGAGGTGTGAAACACAGTGCAGTTAATGGCAGGATTAGTCCTGAACAACCTCAGTGTGTTATGGCTGAAAAATACCATTCCTGCCACAATTTACAGAAGGCTTGAGCACATAAGCAAACAAAATATTTCTTGAGATGTCCCAGTGGCATTACAGGCTGGCTGGGATAATGCCTGAGGGCTATTCAGTCTGATTTCCTGCCTTGCCTCTGAAAGGTAGCAGCCACTGAACAGGTAGGTGTGAAAGAGTGTCTTTTTAGGAAAATCAATGCCAGCTTGACATCTGGAAAGTCCTTACTGCTCTCTTGATCACTTCCACCTCATTCTGTGTTTAAAGACATCTTTCATGGTCTTGGTCTCTCTCTCTTAAAACAATTTGAGGCTGGGTTAACAGTGGAGCTGTAGTCATGCTTGGTGTGGCTAAGGCCAGGGTTTGGTCCGTGTTCATTCCCACTGCATGTGCTACCCCTGGCAGCTGGAGAGCTGCCCTGAAAACAGGGTGGCTTGCTGAGCTCTAGCGAGTGGTTTCATTAAGCCAAGTCTGATCTCAGCCACTCTTCGTTTCCCATCCTCCCTGCTCACCGGTAGCCTGTGCACTGGGAGCAGTGAACTGCCAGGCAGCGCCTCAGCTGTGAAGCACCTAGAGGGGAGCACTCCAGGTGCACAACTGCTGGTTTGGCTGAAACTACCTTCAAAATGCTTGTCTAAGTTGTTCTTTTGGGCAAAAAACTGATGCCATAATAGTTTAGTCTCCAAAAGCTGAATGCCATGAAGTTAAAAAGGGGTTTGTGCAACCTGCAGGCATAATACATCCACTGCTGACTCTCAGGTGTCTGAGAGCTTCTGCAAGCAAAGCCTAATGTTTTGGACTGCTCAACGCTTCCTGCTATTATAGCATGTGTCCAGGTTTTCCTTTGCAAAGCACCCTCCAGTCTTCCATTTGCAGGTCTGTTAGACTAAAAGTCATGAAGGAAAGTTGTAGGAGACAGAAGTTGCTTGTGTGTGAGCACAAATCCATTTGGTGCAGATAAGGAGAAATGGTAAATCTACAAATGACTTGCACGCAGCCCTTGTTTCTGTGCATCTGTAATTAGTCTGTAGAGTGATGTTTCTGGTACAGTGAATGGGAGGGTTTGGAGTGGTGGTTTGATGTCGCTTTTTGAAAGGAAGAATTGCTGTAAAAAAAATATGCTTTGGGGTTATGCCCATCTTTAGCTTCTGGAGAGAAAATGTTTCTCTTGAAGCACAATATTCCATAACTCCTTTGGAATTCTACATTAAGTTCTTTGCTAACCCTTGTCAAGTAGTTACTGCGAGAAATAGAAAAACCAAAATGTTAGGTGTCCTCCAGCCTTAAAATGACCATAGATAGGCTTGGCTTTGTAGTGATACTAGAACAAGTCTATTTGCACCCTAAATTAAGAATAGAAAACAGCATCGCTGTGTTTTAGTATGTTAAAATCAATCAGCAGATAGAAGCTTTAAAGGAAAACTAGCCCCAGAACTGGGTTTTAGTTACAGTCGCACTTGTATTCATTTTTTTCAGAAAACATCCCAGAAAAGTGGACCCCAGAGGTGAAGCATTTCTGCCCCAACGTGCCTATCATCTTGGTAGGAAACAAGAAGGACCTGAGGAATGACGAGCACACAAGACGAGAGCTGGCCAAAATGAAGCAGGCAGGTTCCTTTCTGAGTGTCTTAACAATAAACGAAGTGTTTGTCATTTGTACCCAGAACAGAAAATGGGCATCTGCAGCTTGCTGCCGGCTTCCTATGGGCTGCATAATGAACACTTCTTCGTGACAGGAACCTGGAAGTATTCATTACCTTTAACTGAGTGTTTGTTTTTCATATTGGTGATTTTAAAAAAGAAAAAAAAAAAAGATGCTTTTTTCATTCCAAGCAATGCAAACTGCCTTCTTAGGAGCTGTTGGGTTACTCACCGTCAGCTGCTCCGTGCCGGAGAGCTGGATTTGTGAGGCAGAAATGGCTTGATTCAGAGAGTCAGTACATCAAATGCTTCAGTTAATCTTTATTTTGTATGATCAGGTTGTATAAGGAAACAGTTTAACTGGTACCTGTTTAGAGGGAATTGATCACAGATGCTGTAGCTCACTCCTGAGCACTTGGTTTTATTTTCAGATAGTGTCTGAAGCTCCCAGGTTGGGTGTAGGACTGCAGGTTCTCTGCTCAGCCCTGGAATTTTTGCTCCTGTTGCATCATATTTCGTTTTAGACAGACCGAGGCATCAGTTCTAGGGTTTGTTCATAAGCTTTTATTACAATTATGGCAAAAAGATGCATAAATGTTTAGTTTTAAATAAGCAGACTTGTGCTCTTTAAGCTCAGGGGCATTAGAAAATCTATCATGTCCTCGAGCACTAGTGTGATGTGCTAGTACACAATATGTAATCCAGGTGAGAATTGTATGCAGCACCTTGAGAATATAAGCAAATATCATTTTAAATCTGCCTTTATTATTTTTTAAAGTATCAATCTCAGAGGGGCAACTAGCTATTAATTGACCAACTACTTGCGTATTTAATCTAGAAATATCTTTGTGTTTGTTGGGAAGCTGGGCGGGAAAGAAAAGACTGGGGGTGTTCAGTGTGGCTTTGGACTTTTCACCAATTGCTTCTGTGTCGTTCCAGGAGCCTGTCAAACCTGAAGAAGGAAGAGATATGGCAAACCGCATTGGTGCATTTGGGTATATGGAGTGTTCGGCAAAGACCAAAGACGGTGTGAGGGAGGTTTTTGAAATGGCCACTAGAGCTGCTTTGCAAGCCCGGCGTGGCAAGAAAAAGTCTGGGTGCCTTCTCTTATAAAGTGTGGCCAGAGGAAGATGGCCAAAGCAGCACCCTGCACTTGAGTAATTTTGAAGTGCTGTTTATTAATCTTAGTGTATGATTACTGGCCTTTTTCATTATCTATAATTTACTTAAGAGATTTAAAAATCGAGTCATCTTGCTACCAGTATTTAGAAGCCAACCATGATTTTTATAACAATCTGCATCAAATTCATCTGTGCACCCAAGGTTAACCTCAACATTCCTCTAACCAACCTTTTCTGCACTCACAGGATATGTCAGGCGCTAACTGAAGACAATTCTCTATCTTCTGTCTTCTCTCTAGAAAGAGAAAAAGCTGTCAACACAGAGGATTGGTCTGTAACTACTTTATAACTAACGTCCTATTCTAATTGAGTACAACAGTTACATGGCTGTATGTGGAATCAAGTGTAGCTTCAGTGCTATCACATTTAGGAAGATCTGATTTTCATGGCTCAGTGATTTAAAACATTAGTTTAAAAATGTGATCACTCTGAAATGACCAAGTCCCATTCAGCTAAGGACAAGTGAGGGTTCTGTGGTTTCATGTTAGTTACCTTTTAGTTACTGTGTAATTAGTGCCAGTTTAAATGTATGTTACCAAAAATAAATCTATTTACCCCAGCTTAGATGTAGTATTTTTTGTATAATTGGATTTCCTAATACTGTTACTTGTAACCTCTGCATTAAGGTGTTCTGGGTTTTTTAAGAAACTGTATTTGAAAAAATAAAGTAAGATGGAAAGCAGCTGATCCTCTTCCCCTGTTCATTTGTAAGAGTCTGACCCATTTGAGTGGTCTGCATACCCAGGAGGAGTTTTTTCCGTGACATGCCATAGAGAAAAGACAGCCTGCTCACACTCAAAGCTTCTGAACTGTTCAGTTGCCTTAAGTTCATTGCTGGACCCAGTTTCAAAACTAAAAAAATGAAACTTTTTGTGTAAGTTTGGTTACCATGTAGTGATCAGACTCCTAACCTGTGAACTTCTTGCTGTTCTGCAGCCAACTAAACTCTTTCTGTATTTTCATTTTTCCAACAACTAATAGAATAAAGGCAGTTTTCTAAGCTCCCTGTATCCTGGTGTCTGTATTCCTCACTGTGTTTTTGGCCCAGTGTCTGACAACTTGAACCAGAAATACCATTTTTGATGCAGCTGTGACAGGATTCACTGAGCAGTTGCAAGTGCTTTATTATTTTTTTTCTTGGTAAGTGATGCCCACGTGCTGCCTACAGTGGTTCTAAACACAGCAGAGACCAGAGGCGCAATCCCTCACCCTGCCTGGCCCCTTTGGTGTGTGGCAGAGCTTCCCCAGGAGTCTCTAGCCAAATAGTCCCTGGAAGTTTCATTAGGTGTTCAAACCAGGTGAAGGTTACATCAGTTGAGTTAAATTTGGTCTTGAGCACTGGAATAGACTACCAGGGGCGGGGGGGGTCATGTAGGAATAAGGGACACGAAAGCAACTGTTGCTGTAGAGGCAGGTGATGGTATGCTGAGTGCTGATCTGCGCTGTCAGAGCCCAAGTGCTGTGGCAGGCGTGTGATGTGCGCGGCACTGCGTGTGCCATGTAACCTGCCATGTCTGCGAGCAGTGCCTCTACATGCTGCAACAGACTGCTGGGGGAAGGCGGGGGGGAAACCACGATAACACTATTTTGGACAATGTTCCTGATTCATTTTCCTGCAGCTAAAAAGTGGACCTAACCTGAGGTCTTGGGAGTGCCCTGTGTCTGCAGTCCTTGTCCCTCTGCAGGCACGGACACCCCAGCGGTGGCACCTGCCCCACCCTTCCCCTCTTCCTCCCGGTGCCCCTTCCCCGCCTGCTCTGGGGTGGCGCAGCTGAACGAAGCAGGAAGTCCCCAGCTGCTGGGTCCCTGCGGGGATTTCATTCTCTGCTGTTAAGCTTACTCATTCCTGTGCAGTTCCTTTTTTTGGGGTATTTATTTTTAATTTTTGATGTTGTTGTTGTAATTGTTTTTTGTTTGTTTTGTTTTTAAAGTCAGTTGAGAAAAAAATGTGTTTTTTTTTTCCAGACTTGCAGAGTCGATGGGTTGCGGTACACAATGGTCACAGTTAGGAAGCAGCTCTTTAGCCACAGGGGTTTTGAGTAAGATCTGCATGCCCTTCAGCTCATGAGCTACACATCTGCTGATGCACTTCCACCCAGAAGTGATTAATTTATCCTGATCTTAATCTAAGCTCCTGCCTCCAGAACTGTCCCCTCATCTTGCTTCTGTCTTGTCTGCCAGCTGCTCTTAGGTTTCCAGGCCTTGTCTGCCTTTCTCCGAGGTCAGGTGTGTCGGCCAGTCAGCGCCTCCCATTCATGGCCTGAACGTCTAGCTCCTTTCCTTGTTCCCTGGACCACTGGCATAGGAGCAGAAACGTGCTCACGGCTGCAGGGTGTGAATTTCTCAGCCCTCAACCTTCCTGCTTTTGAGGGCTGGCAGCCTGGCCTTTGGGTTCAAATCAAATCCGTCACCTCTGTCAGCCGCCTTTGCTCCAGGTGAACCGAGGACATGGATGGCCAAAACAGAATTAGGGAAGGAAAGCTTGCTGCTCCGAGCCAGGCCAGGAGGTCTGAAAGGGGCAGCGTAGCTGTGGGGGAAAAGCTGAGAGTGAAGTGCCAGCCCCTGCCTGAGCGAGGAGTTCCTGGCGTGGGGGGAGAGTCCCATGCCAAGAGCGAGGCGAAGGCAGAAGTGGGAGGCAGGAAGGTGTTTCGTGGCCTATGTGATTACTCACCGTTGCTGTTAAACAGCACTAATCTGCTTTCTGACTTGATAGGAAAGTTGTAACTTGTCAGACATCTCAGAAAGGGTCCCTGGAGCCCATCCTGTCCCCAGAGGGCTCCTGTCACTTCTCTGGATCCAAGTTCAGCTGGCTCCACAGCATGTGCCTAGGCACAGGGCATAGCTCAGGGCCAAGAAGGAAGTTCAGCTTACTTGGTTAGTTTCCTTAAAGTTTGCCCATGAAGGAAGGGAAAGCCCTTTAGAAAAGCAGGGCCCCAGAAATAATCCCTGCTCCAGATGAAATCCCCAAGTCCCGACTAAGGAGTGAAGGTGCCAGTCTGAGCAAGCAATGAAACCTGAAGAGAAATTGCTCTTCAAGCCACGGTGGCTTGCTGTGTCCAAGAGGAGGACAATAAATCTTGCATAGGCCGTAACTGTCACCTTACTCAAAAACATGGGTCATGTGTCTCTGCTCACCCCATCAGACATTTTCTGGCTGATCTGATCTCAGGACTTCCTGATCTCAGGACAGTTGTCACGGCTTCTGCTGTCAGTGCTGCAGCACATTGCAAAGACCACAAGTCCTTGAAGGTGCAGGATCACCATGCAAGGCCCTAAAGCTCCCTGCAGCCAGGAACTACTTCAGTTCCCAGCTGCTGGGGCAGATGCCAAGAGTAGCCGAAAGCAAAACCCCGAGGAACCTGGGAACCTGGATCAGAGATGCAATGTGGCAGCAAGTGACAGCTGACGGTTTGGGATGAGTCCCTAATAGCCCGGCATGAAAGGCAGTGAGAAAATAGCAAGTTCCCCGGTGCTCGGGGCCCAGGCTGCCCTGGCTCAGGGCCATGCTGTTAAGAGGCGTCTGCCCTTGAAGCTCCTGGGAATGAAGAGCTCAGGATGGGAGCACCGACCGGAGCTCCCATCACAGGAGGGAGATGCCCATCCTGGGCAGGGGTTCCCATCTTTCCCTCGGGAGCGCTGTGGAAGCCAACATCCCCGCTTCTGGTCCTTGAGCTGTGCTGCCCCGTGGTCCCTGGTAATCCATCTCAGGGACTCCAGGGGCAGCTCATCACAGGGCCCGAGCCACTGGAGCCCACCCAGGACCAGCACAAATCCTTGAAAAGCACAGCTGCTGCTGCGTGACTCACAGCGGCCTAAACCAGGCCCAGAAAATACATGGAAAAGCCAGGGATGAGAAAAAGCAGCCGCTGAAGCGAGCGGAGGAATCGCTCTCCTTACAGATGCAGAAAAATGGCAAAAGGGGCCCGAGGCCTGGACCTGCGGGCCCTCTCGGCCTCCGCCTGGCAGCTCGGTGCCCCGAAGGCGGCAGCTCCACGGCAGGACTGCCCGGCGGGGCCCGCAGCGCCCCGGGGGGGCTCCGGATGCCGCGAGGCCGCGGGCCGCGCCCCGCCGGGCTCCGGGAGGGCCGGGGCCGCCTGGCGGGGCGGGCCGGGGCGGGCCGGGGCGGGCCGTGGGGCCGTGGGGCTGTGGGCCGGGCTGTCGGTCGGTGAGGAGCCATGGCGGCTGCGGGGCTGGCGGGGATCTCGGCGCGGCCGCTGGGCGCGGCGGAGCCGCTGTCGCTCGGCTCGCTGCGGGGCAAGGTGCTGCTGGTGGTGAACGTGGCGTCGCTCTGAGGCACCACCACCCGCGACTTCCTGCAGCTCAGCGAGCTGCAGCGGCGCTTCGGGCCCCGCGGGCTGCTCGTCCTCGGCTTCCCCTGCAACCAATTCGGGCACCAGGTACCGGGGGGGGGGGGGGTGGTTCCCGGGAGCGGGGCGGGGGGCGGGGAGCTGGGGCCGCGGGGCCCGGACGGGGCCTGACGGTGCGGGTGCGGGGGGGGCTCCGTCTCCCCAGGAGAATGCCACCAACGAGGAGATCCTGCGCTCGCTGGAGCACGTGCGTCCCGGCAACGGGTACAAGCCCAACTTCACCATGTTCGAGAAGTGCGAGGTGAACGGGAAGGACGCGCACCCACTCTTCACCTTCCTGAAGGAGGCACTGCCCTTCCCGCACGACGACCCCTCCGCGCTGATGACCAACCCGCAGTACATCATCTGGTCCCCCGTGCGCCGCAACGACATCTCCTGGAACTTCGAGAAGTTCCTCATCGCTCCCGACGGCGTGCCCTTCAAACGCTACAGCCGGCACTTCGAAACCATCAAGATCCAGGATGACATCGAGCTGCTGCTTCAGAAAGTCCCGAAGGATGCTCTTGAATAAAGCGGAGCCCGTCAGGATCTGCTGCCCCGCTGTCCCTGCTGCCTGTTCAGCTCCCTCAGCTCGTGCCTGCTTTGCTAGGAAGGGGCTGTTACCCTGACAGAAATTCCAATGTCCTTGCAAGTTTTGCTTGTGATGGTGCACCTTCCAAATCTTTGAAGTGTACTTGATGTTTTAAAAGTTGCATGTGAATGTTTGGAAAAGTATGCCAGGGGAAGCAGCCTGTGAGTCTCAGTGGCTTACTGTGATTTTCTGAATTAAAGGAAAAAAAAAAAAAAGCAGCGCTTTAAGGCTTGGTAAATCTGGGTGAGTTGGGCAAAACATGGCTGCGTTACACACTTGTCAGGTCCTGTTGGTACTTGCAGGCCTGACTCAAACCACGCAGGCACAATTTGAAGACAAACACAGCTCAGCAGGATGGGGAAACAGTTTGCAATTTTTTGCAAGCTCTGAATCAGTGTTGTATCTCACCCTGTGCAACACAAGGGTGGCAGAACAAGAGCCTGGCACAGAACAGAAACCCTGCAAAACAGCTTAGTGGACCTTGAGGCTTGCTCAGAGAGGCATGGAGGCAGGCAGCCAAGGAGTGTATTTAGATTGGCTGACCCTCAGCACAGACACCAGTAAGAGTCCGTGACAGGTTAATAAATGTTAAGGCAGATGAGCAATCAGGTTTGTACTGCTGTGCCCACACTGGCAAGGGGCATGGGGAGGAGCAGCCTTTGCCCAAGGCCTGCCTTATTTGTCCTGCACCAGCAGGAGCCCTGGGGAGACTCAGAACTACAGCAGCATCCACAGCACCTCTGCCTCATTTCTGGCCCAGCTATCTCCTCTGGCTGTCACATTTGTATTGGAGCTAGCCCGACACGTGTTGGGCTTTCCACACACTTGCCCAGTCCAGCATTCGGCCCACATCACCTTGTAATGCAGGGAATTACACAGAGGACTGGTTCTTTCATTCCAGCGCAGAATATCAGCCTGCTTCTCCTGCAGAAACTGTTTTACCTCAGATTGTCATTGCTGACCTTTGGGCAAGGAATTGAATGCAACATGCAAAGTATGAGTGAGCCAGGATTCAGGCAATGTTTTCTTGTTTTTATTCCTTTCCTGACATGTTTTTGACTCCTGACGGGCACCAAGCTGACATATTTCACATAGCTGTGACAATCCTGATGTGTTGTTCCTGAGCAGGGATGCAGGGTTTACAACATGCTGCTGAATGGCTGAAATTAGCACTGGTTTTCTCCTGGAAACTATGAACCTGTGCCAAATTCTATCTGCCATCGTACTGAGCAGTCGCACAGGTCCTTCTGCAGGTACATTTTTCACTCCTTAAGCATCTCTGTGAGCACATTTCCAGTACACGTTACTCCTCACGAGGCCTTGTAGCACTGGGTATAAACCTGGTGCTGAACTGAGGGGTACAAACCCAAACTAGAAACTCGAGCTTTTGAAGGGAAGGCACAACACTTTTAAGCTTTATCATTTACACACAGCTTAAATAATTAAACTTTGGCTTATTTATTTATTTCTTTATTATTTTCCTTTCCGCAGCTTCTTACCTCCTTGATTTACTGCCTGCTTTGTTAATGCAAGTACATTCAAGGCCCTTGCTGGGCTGACTAGTGCTGGGCTTGACGCATTACACCAAAACCTACAGCCGGCTCCACCCTGCTTACTTCTGCCTGTGACTAATCAAGATTTGAACACAGATTGCACAATCCTCACTGGGCTATTTCTTAACTTCCAGTACAGCTTTGTGGAAAAACAGGATGTTTTCAGTAACTATTTCAGCTTTGGGGCTGAAGCTGCTTGATTTGGTGTATTAATTTTGCAGTAAATCTACTTCCCTAATTAACACAGGATGTTGAAATACGCTGAGAATACAGCAGCTCACAGGCAGCAGGAACTGCTACTGTATTTTAAAATTGTATTCAACATGAACTGTGGCATTTCCTTCATCTTGGCTCACCAGATTCAAGACGTTTCAACAGGAGCCTTTGCAGGGACACCTCGTGCTCTGCCATCTCTGTAGCAGCCTTGCTGAGCCCTGCAGCAGAGCAGACTGTAACACCTGCTGCTGCTCCCAGGGCAGCCCTGCCAAAAAGGGGCTCTCTGCCTGCTGACCAAGAGTGCATCTTACTTGGTGATCAGTCCGTGCCAATAGCCAAGGGATTTATTTGCTGTCTGGCTGCTGGGGCTGTTATAGCAGCTCCAGGACAGATAAAGCTGCACCAACAGAAGTACAGTGATGCTATTCCAGAATGAAAATTAGCAATGCCAGTAGGAAAACAAATGATCCCAGTGTAAGCACGCTGCAATCCCAGCAGCAACTCTGCAGAGCAGATAAAAGCCTCTCCGCTTTGTTATCCCTCCCTGGTTTCATCATTCCCCACAATGGCTGGCTTCTGGCGTAAAAGCAGGCTGTGGTAGAAAGGGCAGCCTGCAGGCTGGAAATGTTCCTCAGGGACATACAGAGGAAGACTGCCCCCATGCAGGCTTTCACGCTCGAACGTGTTTTAACCATGTGGGAAGAAATTTCACTACAGGTAGCAGCTCTAAACTCAGGGTACACCCAAAGAAAGCCAGGTGATTCCTCAGTGAATATAAAACAGTCCAGTTCTATTTCTGTAATTTAAGAGAGAAACAGAGTGACTCAGTAGGATACCTTAGAATAAATACTGTAGTGTACTTTCTGTGGCCTGAAGACATTGCCCTTTCCATATCTGTCTCATATCTACACTCCTACACCTTTCTACTTCAATGCTTATCTGCAAACAGCTACTTCCTCTGTTAGCATTCACCCTGGTTTTCCATTCCTCTATCAGTCCCATCTTTCCCACCTTTCTAGAGAATGTGTTTTGCTCTTCCCACACGCCTCATGATCCCCCTCGCCCCCTTTCTAAGCTGCTGATAGCTGCCATCAACTTTTTAAAACCTTCTAACAAGTTTGGATATGAACCTGTCAGAAGCGTTAACTAGCTGCAGAGAAATTTTTCCCTTCCTGCTCCTATCTCCCTCTCCTGGGTTTCCTAATGCTCTGCACACCGAGCCCGAAGGCATGTGCTGAAAGCACGACTGAGGAACTGTGGTGGTCTGAAGTGTTTATACAACAGAAATGCCATCAGGTGGAGCATAAGACCTTTCTCTGCCTGTTAAAAGTTCCCAGCTATTTGTAATTCCTTTCTCCTCCGGATGAGCATACAGGAACTTTAAGACAGACTGGTTTTGATCATTGATCAAGGCAGGTAGGAAACGCTGACCTCAAACTGGGTGGTGCTTGAAAAGAACTTATATATATACATATTTCCTGTTGGTACCTCTCTGGCAGTTGAACAGCCTTCAGCTTTCAGCTGGAGACAAGTAAGGACAGGAAGCTAAATGGATGAAAAGAAAGCACTCAAAAGAGACAAGAGAAGACATAGCCCCTCCTCCCCCCCCCACCTAGTGTGAAACTGCAATAATGTCATTTCTAGTTCTGAATCAGAAAGCTATGAATGAGACTCTTTTCTTTACCCCGCTTTGTACCAGGAGCAGGTAATTCATTAGCAGGGTGAGGTCAGCCATGGAAGCATTACCTCAGAAGAGCTGACTCATTTTAAAAACACACCCAGCCTTGTCCTAACAGGGTGTATCGGGTTCCTGAAAACCAAAGGGGCACTGCCCTTTGAGAAAAACAGAAGTAACAGAAATCTGCTCTTGTGGAAGGAGGAAATTGTCATCTTTTTTTCAGTATTAACTGTCCGGGCTTTCACAGCTGTCACAAAACCAACAGCTTCCCCCCGGTGGGGGCAGCACGGCCAGACCCGGCGGAGGGGAGGCAGAGCTGCCCAGAGCCCTGTGCTGCAGGAGGCACCGTGCCAGGAGCACGCTGCCCTGGGCAGATATTCACAGCGGCCCTGCTGCCTTCTCGGCGAGGAAAAAGGATTTCTCTGACGTTTCATTTTAAGGCAGGTTTTTAAGTTTCTGAATCATCACCTGCATCCTCCCTGCTTTTCCCACTGCTCAAGCCCGTGCTCCCTCAACAAGTGGCTTCCCCACTGGGACACGCTGCACTAGCGACAACTGCCCAAACCTCTCCCCAGGTTGTTTCCAGAGACACCTCCACAGCTCCTGAGAGCTCCACAGCCAGTTGCTCAGATCTGTTCCCTTCCCCTTCCAACGTGAAACCCCCTTCCCTAGCCAGCACCCTGAGCTCCAAAAAGGCAGCTGGAGGAGAAAACGAGCAGACAGGTGAAAACAGCACTGAGGATATCCGTCCCTCACTGAATACGGCTGGACACCAGGAGGAAGTTCTTCACTGAGGGCTGTCGCGCGCTGCAACAGGCTCCCCGGGGATGCAGTCACTGCACGGAGCCTGCCGGAGTTCAAGAAGCGTCTGGACTGTGCTCTCAGTCACATGGTCTGAATTTTTGGGTAGAGCTGTGTGGGGCCAGGAGCTGGACTCGATGATCCTTGTGGGTCCCTTCCACACCCCCCACCCCCCCCCCCCGGCGGGGGCAAAACGGGGGGCCCCCCCCCCCCCCCCCCCGCTCCCGCGGAGGTCGCGCGGAGGCGGGGCTGGGCGTTGCGGCCGCCCCCCAGCGCGCATGCGCCGACCGGTAGCGGCGGGGCGAGCGCACCAAGATGGCGGCGGCCGAGGGCGGCGGGGCGCGGCCGGACACGGCGGTGCAGCGGGCAGAGCTGAGGGCGCTGCTGGCCACGGCGCTGCGCCCGGGGGAGGCCTGGTGAGTGCTGCCCGGCCGCCTGCGTCCTCCCCCGCCTTCCCGTCCCCGTGGGGCCGAGCGGCCTGTGGGCCGGGCAGGGCCGGGCCGGGCCGGGCCGCCGCTGAGGGGGCTGCGCCGTGCGTTGCAGGTACCTGGTGGACATCTCCTGGTTCAAGCAGTGGAAGAAGTTCGTGGGCTTCGACAGCTGGGACGCGTTCGGCGCGGGCGACCCGAACCTCTTCCCCGGGCCCGTGGACAACTCGGGGCTCTTCAGCGGTGAGTTGCGCCGCGGGGCCCGGGGCTGCTCCGGCCGGGCCGGGCCGGGGCTGTCCGCCGGTGGCCGAGCGGGCACCAGCAGCCGGCCTGCCCCGCCGAGTGAGGGGGCTGCCGGGGCCTCTGCACGCTCACGGGGGGTTCTCAGCATCGCGGTAGCTGCTGAGAGGGAAGGATTCTGTTTTGCCCTCTGGAGAGGGAAGGATTCTGTTTTACTCCCAGCTTTCTTACGTTTCCCTTTTAGATGCAGAAACGCAGAGCTTAAAAGAACACCTCATCGACGAGCTAGACTACGTGCTGGTTCCCACTGAAGCCTGGAATAAGTTGGTAGCGTGGTATGGCTGCATAGATGGACAGCAGCCCATTGTGAGAAAAGTAAGTGTGGGTGGAACATGTTCTATTCGTCATGCTTTTTGCTCCTTTACAAAGCACAGGTGGTGGTCGTTTTACCTGATATGAGTTAAGAGAGGATGCTCAGTTACACTGGAGAGAATAACATCAAGTCCTTCTTGTCTGAAAAACAGGACTCTACAGCATTGCTGTTAAAATGTCCGAATACTCACAGTTGATGGGTTATGTGGGGTGAGAGCCATTAACCTTGTCCTAGTTACCTTTCTACATTAATGATTGGAGCGGTGTAGTTGCATGGAGTAGTTTTCTTTACTGAAGAGCATGAGTTTACTGAAGGGTGCAAGTTTTTAGTCAAGCTTGTCAGGTTTTTGGGACAGAATGAGGCATTGGAACAAACTTCCTTTTAGTACAGGCGGATTGGGGACTTTCTCTGGAGTTTAAGGTGATTCTTGTTTTCAGAATCTTTGGTACCCTAAAATTGGAAGAAAAGAGACATACTTGTGGTTTTCTATAAGCTTGTGACGTGCTCTTGTTTTTGTTCTGCAAGTCATTTTGTTCTCCAAGTAGTCATGCATGCGATCATAAGTATAAAAGCTGTTCTGCAAAGCCCAATTCTCTAGTCATTCTCCGGAAATCTTTCAGACAGTTGCTTACTGCTTAAAGGAGTTTTCTTCTTATTTTAGTCTTAGGCTTTTGTACTGGCTTAAGTAACTGGCAGTGCCATTTTGCGGGGTTCTTAAAGACTAATCGCTACACCAAGCGAGTGGTGTTGATATAACGTGCAAAATTAGTATTACGTGTGTTTAAGTAGCGTTGTGCTACAGTAAGGCCTGCTAGAAGGTAAGCAAGGCGTAGGAAAGGGTGGCACCAGAATGGAAAAAGGAAAGAAGATTCCTCTCCTGCAGACACACTCAATGCTGATCAGTGATGCTGGAATGTTGTCATTCTGTGTGGGTCAGAAATTCTGCATAGTAGGAAATTCTGACCTCTTCAAAAGGCATAAATGATCTCGGCTTCTCCCTTCCTAGTTTACCAGGGAACCCCCAACCTGCTCTGCTGTGGTAGAACAGTGTAAACTCCCTAGAAGCAGGAGGAGGCAGGTGGAAATGAATTATGCCGTATGAAGATGTATTTTTTAATAGAAATACTTAATTTTGGATTTAAAAAAAATATATACACAGAGAAAAAACTAATAGAGGAAAAAAAACAATACTATAAATGATTGCTGCCTTCATGAGTAAGGAAGACTTTCTTTCCTTAACAGACTGATCACTTTTACAAAACCTGGCGTATCGTCAGATGTTTTTTTTTCTGAAAAATTAGGGCAGCAAGTTTGGAATCTATTGGGGAAACGACTGGGTGAGAGGTTTAAGTGTATGAGTCCCCTTTTCATGGGGTATCAGATGCAAGTTTTCAACACTGTAATTGAGTGCTAGAGCTTAGAGATGGTGTTGTTTTACAGACAAGTGATGCTGAGTTATTGTGGTCCAGTTAAAAATACGTCTATTTTTAAAGTCTTGAATTGTTGCGGGAGTTTCAGGCTATGACATTCATTTGCTAGTTGAAGTAGATTTTGCAGTCTAAAAGAAACCACCTTAAAATATAGCGGAATAGTAATTTTGAGGGATATCAAATTCTACAGATGACAGAAAATAAAAACTGAGACATCAGTGGGGCATGCAAGTCACAGTACTGCACCTGAGCGTAACCCGGCTGGCATCTGGTGAGAGTGTTCTAGATGGAATTGGAAGTAAAACACTTGTGATCCGTGTGTGCTCTAATCCTTTTCCTTAAAGTAGGTCAACTATAATTTGTGTGCCAGAGTATCTGTAAAAGTAAGCTTCCGAAAGTAGTTATTTTTTGAGCATCTTCCTAATTTTGCACGTTGGGATTTCTTCCATTGCTGTGTGTCTGATGACAAGTACAGGGAGATGAGATTTGTTTGGGGTTTGTTTTGTTTCAGAATTCCAAGCCGTGTTTTTGGGACAGTTTCCATAAAAGATCCAATGCAGAGTGTGTTAATGTACAAAGCGTAGAGCAGTGAGTTGGAATGTCTGTACCAGCGTGCTTCCTCAGCACTTGGACAGCACTCTGAGAACAACGTTGTCTCATGGGATGACTCAAATTTTACTTGGGCAAACCTTGCACAGAGAGCAAGCTAGCTGATGAGAGACTTTTAAAAAGACATCTGCAGGTGATTAGAGACTTTTGTCTGTCCTTCCAGTATCTAAAGGGAGTGTGGTGATAGGACCAGGAGGGGTAATGGCTTTCAACTAAAAGAGGGTGGAGTTAGATTAGACATCAGGAAGAAATCTTTCACTCTGAGGGCGGTGAGGCCCTGTCGCAGGCTGCCCAGAGGAGCTGTGGCTGCCCCATCCCTGGCAGTGCCCAAGGCCAGGCTGGATGGGGCTGGGGGCAGCCTGGGCTGGGGGGAGGTGTCCCTGCCCATGGCAGAAGGTTGGAACTGTATGGTTTTTGTTCTTTCCAACCCAAACCATTTTGTGGTTCTATGAATAGACGCAGTAATCTGATCAGAAACTTTTCCTTGTAAAGAGTTCCTCCATTTCTGAATGCAGTTCTCACGTGTTTCTAAGTCAAGAATCCTGGAGACCAAGAAGTTCTGAAGACTAAAATTTATTCTAAAAAGAAACTGAGAACTTGTGAATGGGTTCCTTTGCATTTTTTTTTTAAAGCCTAGTTTTCTGACTTACTTTCTGTTCCTGTTGTAACAGTAAAATACTGAAGATCTTTCTGTAAAATCTAACCTTTCAGATCTTATGTTACCTGATAAAAGCTCAGAAAAGGGAAGCGTAGTTTTGCCAAATTCTTACAATAAGTCTTGATTCTTCCTTTCTTTCCAAAACTGGACCAAGTGGTTTTTACTTCTTTTTTCATCTTCTGTAGAATGAGAAAGATACAGATCATGGATGTAGATCGTACCTAGTCTGATGCCACATGAAAAACCTTACTTTTTATACCTGCTGGTTGAATGAAATATGATCTCAGTTTCATAGGTTTTACAACTGCAAAGCTCTGCAATTAAAAAAAAAAAAACTTTTTTTTTTTTGTAGGGTAAACTTTTCAGTGTCTCTTTCCAAAAAGAAATGGAATTAGTAGTTTAATGCTTGGGAAACCACGCGATTTTCCTGTACAGTCTTAAATAGACTAAGCCTTGGCTTTTATTCATTGTATAAATGAACTATTACTCTTGCATGGAGTGTTGGAAGAGACTTCAGGATTGTGCTGTATGTAGTTTTCCTCATCAATAAGAGAATGTGAGGAAGTGAGTATAGTATTTAAATAACATAGCAAGCTTAAAAGCAAATCACTTGTATGTGAGCATGGAAAGTTAAAGAATAATAACGCTGGTGGGGTTGTCCTTAGCGTAGAGACAGGAAATGAAATAAGTGCATCTATTCTGTAAAAGTAATGGCTTAGTGCATCACTTAGCTGACAACAGGTCTCAGGGCAAGAAGTACTTTAAAAAACTTCTTAACTTTTTAAAAACACTTAAAGAAGTGTCGTTTACAGAGTGTTACTCACTATTTTAACTTTCCTGTTTGTGCTTTTGTCGCATCTTCCTTCTGTTTGGAGGTAGTAGAATACGGTCTGTTTGTGAAGCACTGCAAAGTTGAAGTTTATCTTCTTGAACTGAAGCTGTGTGAGAGCAGTGATCCTGACAACGTAATCAGCTGCCACTTCAGCAAAGCGGATACCATCGGTAAGTAGCTCTCTGATGCATTAAGCTGTTAAGAGATGTTTTGTACCCTTCCGAGCAAGAAAGGTGTTCATAAATTAGAACAAGTCTAGTGGGTACCAAAAAGATGGTTGTGGTTGGAGCATGTGACGTGTGAGAAGAGGCTCCTGGAGGAGAGAAGGCTCTGGGGGGACCTCTTAGTAGCCTCGCAGTACCTATGAGGGATTTACTGAGGATATGGAGTCAGGCTCTTTACTGAGACACAAAGCAAGAAAATGGCAGACAGTCATCACTTGAAATGTGACAGACTGCAGTCAGGACAGCTGGACACTTGAGCAGGGCCCAGAGCGAGCGGGAATCTCCTTCCCTGCCAGCTTGGAAGACCTGGGTGGCTAAGTCCCAAGCAGCCTGGTCTGAATGCGGTGTTAACTCAGCTTTGAGAGGTTGGACTAGGAACAAACACCCTGAAGTTTCTTCTAGCCACAGAGATTTGTTGTTAAAAGCTTTGAGAAATGTGTTGCTTCCTAAGCTGTGCTCTTGATTAACATCCACGTCACTTGTGTAAAGCAGTTCTGTCTTTGGTTCTCGCATGACTCCTTCTTTGTATGTGAATACTTAGATGTTTTCTTAATGGCTTATCCTATGCTTCTGTTCTTCCTGAAGTGTGGCCTCTGTGTATCCTTCCTGTATTTTCACCTGTAAAAATGCTGAATGTCAGCTATCGTGTCTGTAAAGATGCTTCTTCCCATTTGCTGGTGGTAACTGAAAACAGTTACTTCTTGAGCCCATGTTTTCAAATCACGACTGTTCCACAAAAGTTGGCCCTTGGGCAGAAGCTTCTCAATGTGTTCTGCACATTATCGAATGGAGGGCCTGATAAGCAAATGCACGAGTGAAATAACTGCATTTCTTTCTTTCAGACTAAATACTGGAGAAGTTACATGAGCAATTGTAACTTCCATGGTGCATTTCCTACTCAAAAGATCTTGACCAATCCATGATGTACTTCCTTGCTAGAAGGCTGGCTTTTTTCTTTTTTCCACAAGTACTCATATTTTAAGAATCTTTTTTTTTCTTCCTGAACAGCCACTATTGAGAAAGAAATGAGAAAACTATTTAACATCCCAGCTGAGAAGGAAACTAGGTTATGGAGCAGGTATGTGAGTAACACTTTTGAGCAGCTCAGCAAGCTGGATAGCACTGTGCAAGATGTGGGCCTGTATCATGGGCAGGTAAGGGGCATTCCTCCCCCCCCCCAATGCTCCCAGTAAAGGATGGCAGTGTACACTAAAAGTGCTCTGCAATTTGCAGTATAAGTTTTCTTGAGCAATGCTTTATCTCTGAGTTTACAGTTTCTTAGATTCTCATGTGCTGTTTTCTTTCCCTGTCACGTATGTTGAGCAAATACTGAGAATATGATTTGTTAATGATTTTGCAAAACGCGTAGCAGGTTTCCAGTTATTTTTTTATTTATTACCTGAACTCTCTTTCAGGTTGTTCTAATAGAAGTGAAAAATGAAGATGACACCTGGCCCAGACAGCATTTCCTGGCAAAGTAAGCATATTCTGATGACTTCCACTATTTTGTCCAGCTTGTTTACTTGGTTTTAGTCACTGTGTCTTCCATGAAAGCCTGCTTATCACTGGTTATTGTAGATTTCTTCATTTTGGATATTCTGGAGGATGTAAAATCTTGAATGTAAGCATCCTTCAGTTGTTCTACAGCTGGTTTATTGTTTTAGCAGCAGTCTTCTGTCCGAAAGCCCATTTCAAATAGGTTGTGTAAGGATTAAATAGCTTAGGTTTCTGCAACGTTTAGGAGACAGAAGTGCTATTTATGTTGAGCTAGTCAACTTAAAAAGGTAACTGCAGACTGCATAGTGAAAATCTATATTTTACTGCTATAGAGGAAAAAAAGGATCTTGGCATGTATTTCCAAAGCTGCCAGTAGTGTGAATGCTCCAAGTTCTGGTAGTTCCCCCTTAAAGAGGGCATAGAAACAGGGTGACGATCATGCAGCTTCCCCTCAGCCAAAAAAAACCCACCAACGATTAGAAACCTGTAAGTATTGACACAGATCTTCTATCTAATCTCTAGAGAAGAGATGAGTAAGATGTGTGATGAAATATTGTATGAATATAGTAAGTTGTATGCAGTGGTGAGGAACTGCTGTTATCCACTGCTACACTACAGAAGGTAAAAATCCAGTGAAGATGAGGCCATCAGACTCAATATTGATAAAGGAAATGCTTTTCTGTACAATGCGGTTTATGGAACCTGCTGCCAACTGATCTCACTGAGACCAAGATCTTCCTGGAGTTAAATTTAAAGCCCGGGGTCAAGATGGGACTGTCACAATAAAACCCAGTTTTGAAATGATGCCATTTCTTTGAAATACTGTGCTGGAGAAATGGAGTAGGAGAACATCCACAGGATCACTATGACCCTCCCATAAGAATGCAATGTGAAAAGCCCGTAAATAGTCATAGCACATAATCGAGTCCTGGCTGACAGTCGGTATTAGCGAGGCGGCTGTGCACAGCCCAGATCATAAGTTTTTGTTCCCATATGAAGCAAAGCTTCAGCCCAGTAGTGCTCCCAGGCCTCAGGGTTTGTTCTAGTAGCTAGCCTTAAAGACTTTTAACTTAAGTCTAGTGGTATTTAAATAAAAATGGTTAGCGGGATGTAGATTAATATTTTCTAATGATGCAGGAATAAAGAAGTGCTTATTACAACATAGAACTTGTGACATTGTTTGACTTGATGCTGACAATGATAGCTGAAAGAATTACATAATTCCTACATACAGGATTATCTGGTCCTTTGTCTGGGCTATTTACTTTCCCCTCATCTCTGTTTAACCATGCGTGTATGCTCCACATGATGTCTTCCTTATACACTCGGGTGAGTTGGCTTAGTAGGTTCTGCTCTCTGGCTTTTGTGCTCTTATTTAGTCTTGTGGGTTAAATGTATGTTAGCCGTTTGCTCAGAAACCCTCTTGGAATGACAGAGAAAGAAGCAGCTGGCCTGCCCGTTCTCTGTGGGACTGACGCCGGTGTGAGCTGCTCGGTGCACGCAGCGCTCATCAAATGTTTCTATGTGGCCAGTGCACGGGCAGTCTCTGAAGAGAACAGTGTGTCTTAACGTCTGTTATGACAAGCCCTCCAGGATTAACACTGTGCAGTCCTACGCCAAAGGTGGCTGTGCTGTGTAAGACAACTTGAGACAAAGTCTGGGCTTTAAAATTTTTATCTGTGTTTGAAATGGAAGGAGGAAGAAGTTGAAAACTTCTTCCTCTTGCGTAGACAGGTAACAAAGATGATGATGGACACGAAGTGTTTTCCTTAATGCCTTCCATGTCATTTTTTATTTTTAAACTACTGATAATGTCCGGCAGTCATCTTGCTAGATCTTTGTGTCGAGCAGGTGTTGATGGTCTGGGGAGCTTTTCTCCTGCGTTTTGGTACTTGCCCTGTTACAGGCCTTCACTCCCTTCGGGTGTTGGGGCTGGGTGGTAGGCTGGGCTGGGTCATGTGTATATGCTACTTTTTTTTTTCCTGCTGTTCTTCACAGAAGTTACTTCACACAACTTTTAGCCTATTTTCTCAGATATTTTAAAAGAAACATTGAAGCTGCATTTTTGTTACTTAATATATTAGCAAGTAAGCTAGATTTAACTAATTTCCTGAATCATTTGAGTTACTTCTTATTAATCCATTTATAATTGCTCTGTGCTTTCCCTTGATGTGAGACATAATCGTTTCTGAAGTTTATTTGGTTTCCTTCCCTTTTTTGGCATATCTTGATATAAATGTAGAAATAGTTGTTACTCTGATCTGTAATCTATTTGATGTTTTAATATTCTCCGGCTATTTTTCATATTTTATTGAGAATCTTTAATTTTTTTCAATATTTTCTTAAGAGTAGCTTATGAAGCTACGATGAAACATTGCCAGCATTTTTAACTGTTCTTACCAGCTGGCAAGACTGGCTAACCTGGAGCACAGGGTTGGGATGTGGGTTGTCTTCCTCTTTGAGGTTTGTGTGTGCACATACATGTTAAATTAAATCAGTATTGTGTATTTAAGACCTCAGTTTGTCAAAAAATAACAGGCTACATATGCATAAAGATTTATGGGTGATCCTGAGCAATGTAACCCAAGAGAGCTGGTGAGAGGAAGGCAAGGAGAGTAGCCACGGGGCCGGTACAGAGCTTGTAGCCCCAAGGAGTTGTGTCTAATCCTGCCCACTGGAGAGGCAGGTTGTGGTAGGTATGGTGGTCTCAAACCTTCTCTAAGGAACTGGGGGGAGAAAATGTGGTGGAAAAGGGCTTAAGGGTTGAGATAAGGTTGGGGAGATAGCTCACCAATTACCATCACGGGCAAAACAGATTCAGCATCAGGAGATTAACAGCATGTATTAGTAATAAACTGACAGCCTAGAGCAGTGAGGAAACTAAAAGTAAGCTGCGGCCGCCTTCTCTCCTCCTCCAGGCTCTTCTGCTGCCTGCCCCTGAGCTCTGTGGGGGGACGGGCTCAGTCCCCAGTGCTTTGTGTCTGACGCTCCTTCACGGTCACTCTTTTGCCCTGCTTTTTTCCTTGGGCCGCATCACCAATATTAAAAGCTTATGAGAAAGCTCTTCAGCGTTTAGAGCTCTGATGCCATAAGCCACGTGGGCTGTTGAGCTCTCAGGTGCCAGTGGAGGAGTTACGAATGCCTCCTCTGCAGCCTGTGTGCCCGAGGAAGCCTTGGGGAGCTGGGGGTCCATCACTCACTGCTTGCCAAGCACACGTGCACAAGGGGGCTGTGAGGTGAGGGGGGTTTCCTGCCACAAGGCTTTTTCCACACCACTTGCTTCTTGTTAGAGACTCTGTCTCTTTTCCATGTGTTTGATATCCCCAGCCATCGAGTGGACTGGCCTTTAACAGGAAAAAATGGCTTTTCAACTCCGTAGCATTCCATGGGGGATATATCCGGAGTGCACCTGGCCACTGCTGTGTTAGTTTGCTGTTCCTGAAAGAACAGAGTGATTTCTGCTTGCTGTAATTTGAAATTGCTTTTCAGAAGAGGGAATGGATTCTCCTGTTCTTCCGTTTACTGATAGCACTGTGCACTCAGGGCACTTCTTTCTTCCTAGGACGTTATGCAGTAAAAATTGGAGGAGGTGTCAGTTCACTCTTAAAACACATGTCGTTTTTCTTCACTTGCCCTGTCTGATTTAGGCATCTGTTCAACCTGATCCACCTTCAGTGATAATACACGCCCGAAATTCTTGTACAATGGAAGACCTCTGACAGGCATTTTGGAGCTACATAATGCCTTATTAAATGTACTTTCAAATTCGAAACCGATCCTATTCCCTTGTGTGCTGGTGACTTCAGGGTAACCCTTCAGCAACTGGGCTAAAGTGTTGTGGGCAGGTCTCTCTTTCTTGCTGTGTGAGTGCTTGCGGCAAATGCTGTGCTGTGAGCAGCATTGAGATTGAGATCTGCTGAAGAGGCTTCTGCATATAAGGTCCCTGCTTTTCCAATTAAATACAAGTTCCGTCTTTTCTTCCTTTGACATTTATTTTGTCAAAGTATTTTTAATGTTTCTCTTTATTTTGTATTCATAGTTTATAGAAGGACTCATTTTACTGTGTGCTCTGAAGGTAACCTTAGCTCAGTTGGAATACTTTTTTATGTCTTCTAACCACTGGAAAGTCTTCTACAGCTTTTTTTTTTTCCCCCAATAATTCAGCTTAGCAGTTTTTGTGCTGATCAACCACAAGGCCTCGCAGTTTCTATACCAGATAAAGCTGACAGACTTATACTGCTGCTCTCCAGATTTCCCTTCCCTTGCCATTTCTATGCATTTTTGCAAGGTTGTGTGTGAAGTCCAGGAATGTCTGTCTGTCACTGGTAGAGTAGGAGCAGTGCGCATCACTACTGCGAAATGTGAAGGTGTGTGTAGCAGCCTTGAGGCCAAAACTAAACAACCTCGGTGGTTCAGTATGGAAATTCTGAGTGCCAATCAGATTTTCTTTTCATAACGCACCGGCACACTGAAAAAGGGCACGTGAAATGGTTGTGGGCCTTCAGGCTGAGAAATCTGAAAAGTGGCTTAATGCGGTTTCAGAAGTAGTCGAGGGAACTGCTGAAGAACAAGCAGATGATATTTGTACTGGACTACTTAAAAGTTAGTATTATAGCAGTGAGAAAATTAAAAGGTTATTTGAACGCTTAAAAGCTTCTGCGGTGTATGAGAGATGGAAATTAAATGAGGAACTGTACAGGCAGCAGATGGAGAAGAGCACAAAGCAATGTCTAGAAGAAGCTGAAGCCAGATACTCAATGCTGCAAACTGAAATGCAAGTTTGTTGTGACTTCAGAGGTTATTGATGATCTGAATGGTTTATCTGTAATCTGTTGGGTTCAATAAAACCACTTTAAAACCATGATGTGAGATCACAGAATTACGGAATGGTTTGGCTTGGAAGGGACCTCAAAGACCGTTGAATTCCAACCCTCTGCCACAGGCACAACACCTCCCTCCAGCCCAGGCTGCCCCCAGCCCCATCCAGCCTGGCCTTGGGCACTGCCAGGGATGGGGCAGCCACAGCTCCTCTGGGCAGCCTGGGCCAGGGCCTCACCGCCTTCCTGGTGTCTAATCTAAACCTACTCTCTTCTAGTTGCAAGCAGTTACCCCTTGCCCTGATAGGGACCCTCTCCAGCCTGCTCTGTAGATACTGGAAGGCTGCTGGAGGTCTCCCTGGAGCCTCCTCTTCTCTAGGCTAAACAACCCCAGCACAAAGCTGGACCCGGGGAGGCTTCACACCGGACACTGGGGCAAATGTATCTACTGTGAGGGTGTTGATGCCTCATGCCTGGCAGTGTTAGGAGACATTTGGTTAATGCCCTCATTAACGTGTTCTGGCTTTTGGTTAGCTTTGAAGGGGTCAAGCAGTTGGACTAGCTGATCTTTGGAGGTCCTTGCCAGCTCAGCTATTTTATTTTCAGTCTTTTCTCATAGGAGACATGCTCTTGCCCTCTGATCATCCTCATGACTCTCCTCTGGACTTGTTCTAACCCTCCTCCTTATACAGGGGGCCCCAGAGCTGAATGTGGGGCTCCAGGTGGGGTCTCTCAGCAGAGCAGAGGGGCACAATCCTCTCCCTCACCCTGCTGGCCATGCTGCTGCTGGTGCAGCCCAGGGTACCATTGGCCTTCTGGGCTGCAAAAGCACATTGCTGGCTCACAGCAAGTATTTTCAGCTGGAAAATCCTGTTTTAACTTATGCCCTTCTGTATTTCTTCTGCTGATGTTTTATTTCCAGACTTGTAAGGCCTCCAGCTGTTCTGTCTCCTCTCGGCCCTTGCAGCTTGTCGTCTTTCAGTTTTTGCTCTGCCTAGGTTTTACAGTCCTATTTTCTTAGTAGCATCTAAGTAGGAAGATGCGAGTTTAGTTTGTATCCTGTGAGACTCAGGGCCACCTTAATAAGAACGAGTCAGACCTTGAGGGCATCATTTCTTGTTGTGTTTTGGGTGCCCAAATTAGCGCTGCTGTGTGGGGTGTTGTGTCCTGGGCCTTTCTGCTGTCAGTTCTGTGTGTTTGGTTAGGTAAAAATGGGGAGGATAAAGGTTTTCTAGTTAGCTCTTGCTGCAGAGAAATTACCTAGGCTTAAAGAAACTTCTGATCCTTGGGGTTTTGCTTTTTGTGGAGCCAAAGCTGTCTGTGACAGAACAGTGTTGATTTTTAGAGCCTCGTAGGTCTCTCTTAACATGCTGTTCCTGTCCTTTTCTGGACAGGGAGAGGAGTTGTGTGCATTAGTCTGGGACTCAATTGGATAGATGGAAAGCTACGAACTTTTCCATCTAAGTTTTTTCTGTTTTCTCTCTGGGATTTTGCTGTTTAGTATTGTTTAGCCTCCCTCTACCCTCATTTCCGAAGTCCAACAGTTTTCTACCAGGTAAATGAGGCTGGCCAATGCCTCCGTTTTTATATTCAGCAGCTCAGGGAATCCAAAACTCCTCTCTGTCAGCCTAAATTGCCACAGCCCAGATTCCCTCTGTCATTTCCTAAGTTTAGTTTAGACATTTTGTAGTATTTGCTAACTCTGCAACTACCAGAAGATTCCTGGGTGGTTGTTATGGTGGCCACGTCTACAAACCTCTACGTTCCTTATAGTTGTCATCTTTCCACTGCCTCCCTCTGGTTTTATACATGGACCTCCGCATAAGAGAGCGCCTGAATCCGGCGTCTGGAGGCCCTGGGGGAGTTTGTTCCCATATAACAAGGCTCCTGGTGTTCAGACAGTCTCCTGAGAGAGGACTGCCTCTCATTTCTGATGCAGGCTTATACAGCAGAGGTCCTTTTTTTTGGCCTTCCTAAACAGCTTTGATCCGTGCATCCCTTCCAGTGTCTCCAGCCCCAGCGTGCTGAGGGTTGCTCTGCACTCTGCGTGCTGCTCTAGGGGTGCCTTGCTCCCAGAGGGTGTACCTGTATCAACTAGGTTCCGTAACAAAATGCTTTATGCTCACCCGAGCACCCTAGTTCTTGCTAATTACTGTTCTGGTTGAGTGGGTGGTCTGGGTTTTAAGTAGAGGAGGACTTATTTTGTGGTGTTTAACATGGGGTGAGTGTTTTGTAGCCTGGGATTTTTGTTTCTTTCATGGTGGTTTATGAGTAAATGTAAGTCTTGCTGTCCTGTCGCTTGTGCCATCTGAATTACATTCTTGTTTTGGTCTGGGACCCAGATTTTGGTTTAAGCAAGAATTGCTACTCCTGCTTTCGATACTTTTCTCTGCTGTTTCTGTTCCAGACAAATGTTTGGAAACGTGATCACACAGATGAAAGCAGTAAAATCTGTGTGGAGGGACTAACTGTAAAGTGGCAAGTCCTCGGAGTTCTGTGGGAGGTGGTGTGGGGGGAGACGAAAGTAGTAGCACTGTTTCTACTTCTTTTTCCTTTCTCCCAGATCAAGCACTGCAACTAGCAGAAACTTTACTACCTCTTCAAAATCATCAGCGAGTTCTTATTCCTCAGTGTCTGCCACTTCTGTCATTACTAATGGTGATAGCAGTAACTCCTATGGACTGAACAGCTCCCACCTGGGCAGGGGGTAAGAGCAGGAATGTTCTTTTGTTTCTTCGTCCCTTGTGTGAATTCTCTTGTGCATCCTTGCCTGTATAGAAGAGGAGTGTAATGGTGCCCTGTGAGGAGTTCTGCTTCTCTTGTGTACCTGTCACCAAACCTTGCTTTTGAGGCAACTAGGTTCTGCAGTTCCCTGCTCACTTGGTAAAGTAGTACGTGTTTTATAGTTACTAACTGCTAGGGTTTAGCCCCATTTTGAGGGGACTGGGAAACGAGGGAAAGGATATATTCTCTCCACCTGCCAGTGTGTTAGCAGCCTTTCCAGGTAGAGACTGTAACTTCCTTGCTAGCATACATCATATGGATTCTTATACTAGATTTGCTGCATTAGGATAGTGTGCTGTGTACTTGCAGACAGAGGAAATTAAGGTTTTACGAAGCAAAATTAATATTAGACTGTAGCGACTAATGTTTCCAAAGTTAGCATGTATACCTCATGATCCTGATACCCAGTGTTATCCAGTGATGAAGCAGCAGAAACACGCAGGCTGCTGCCTTTCATTAAACAATTTTTATCTGATATTTGGTGTGAATCTTCAACATTATTGAGACTGGGTAACTCATTGTGTTTTCTTTCAGAGGTTCTGGATTTGCCTGCAACTCTTACAGCTGTGGGGACTCTGCTTCCCTGTCACAACCTGGACTTTGTGGACTCAGTAACCTTGGGAATACCTGCTTCATGAATTCTGCATTACAGGTAAAAAATGGAAGAAGCAGTCTTCGGAATTAAATACAAGAACAGTCCCACAGAAATTGTGATTCACAATCTGTGAAAAGTGTTCTGACAGGGTTCAATGAAGAGACCACTACTAGAATGGAAAAAAAAAGTGCTTAGGCAACAAAGATCTGATGTGGAAAATGTTTTAATACGTGTGCAGCATTAGTGGGATGAGCATGCTGGCCATTGTGCACAGTTCTGGGGTCTGTTGCAGACGTGGTGAGAGTTGTGTCAGACTTCAGTGTTACACTGAGATGTTCTCAAATTGAAGTGTCAGTGGAAGTTATAGAACAAATTAACAAAATGTGGAGGAACTTAACAGCAAGAGCAGATGGCTTTCTTCTGAAGTTTTTTTTTGTTTGTTTTTCCAGAAGATTGCTAGCTATTTGCTTTGCTGATCTATTAATTACAGTAGTATTAAATACATGCATAAAATTACTCCACACCAAAGGAGCAGAAGGTGACAAATATGATGTTTAGTCTTAAAGAAATTTCTGAAGATGAACCAAGGAGCTACAGGCCAGTGAGCCTTGAGCCTTATGTGCCTTATGCTAGATGAACTGGGAGAAACTCTTCCAAAGAGAAGGCTTATACTTGTGGGCAAACACACTGTATAGCGGAGAAGTCAGTGAGGCATCTGCAAAGAGAAATTGCGTTTCAGAAATGAGTCTTTTGAATGCCGTGGTCTGTTGTGTGGTTACTTCCTTATTTAAGCAATGTTCTGAGTTGCAATGATTACAATATCCCACCCTACTTACAGATTTTGTTTTTTTTTCTAAGTATGTACTCCAACTCTGTTTCACTGAACTGTTAATAACTTAGTACATGTTCAGATGTGAAAGCTGGGTTTGTTATTTCATTGTCACGCAGATTTATTGTCCTGTGCAGTAAATTCATTTCCTTAATACTTCTTCAGTGTCTGAGCAATACCCCTCCTCTGACTGACTATTTCCTGGAAGATAAATACGAAGCTGAAATAAATCAGAACAATCCCCTGGGGATGAGAGGAGAAATTGCAGAAGCCTATGCAGAGCTCATTAAACAGATTTGGTCTGGGAGACAGTCTCACGTGGCCCCACGCATGTTTAAAGTAAGTACTATGTGTTCTTGTAGCATAAGTCTTTGACAGAAGAAACAAGATAACATGCCTTCCACAAATTCTGGTGTCCTGAAAGCAGTAACAAAACTACTTCAGTGTTATTTCATGTTTTAATTAACTGCTTTTCAGGATAATAAGAAGGAACTTAAGTCAGTGAGTAATGTCATAACCTGGAATTGGCTACTGTTTTTAACGTTAAGTGCCTTACTTAGTAAACGTGAGAGTTCTTCTTGGATGTATCAACATGATCTTTGTTACACACCAAGGCAAGGTAATGTGAATTGCCAGCTGTGATTTTAAGTAGTGAGAAGAGGTGTACAAGTTATAAATCTAAAAACTGGAATTCATAAAGTAGAAAGTAAAATACGTTTCCATGTCTGCCATGTTATTTATTGGTTCAATGTTCCTAATCTTTCATCATAAAGAGCTGCTTTCAGCTAAAACACTGGAATGTAGCAGTTGTATACACTCCCCCCATAAAAAAAAAAAGTCTTTTGTTCTAAATATAACGTGAAGATGCTGCACTGCACGACGGCATAATGAAAGCATCCAAGGTACATTAAGAGTTTGCCTCTGTAAGTGCAATTTTAGCAGTCTGAGAAAGAATAATGTCCTGAATGCACAAAATAAGCAATGAGCTGATCTTAATGTAAATTTATACCCTGTTGCTGTTCGGGTTTTGCGTAGTATGGTCTTGAAGTTGAGGGTAAATGCTGCTGTGACCTGGAGCAAAAGTCTTACGGACTACAGAAATTGTCCTCTGTAGGGTTGTAGGTCGTTATGCATCAACAAGATGTTCTTTAATATCCATGACTTGCAGTTGGTCGCACAACATCTACCACTATTAAAGTTGTTCTGTAAACTTCTGTTCAGAGGAAATATGCAGAATCAGTAGCGGACATCAATAAAAGTGTCTTAATGTAGGTTGTTCTTATTTAAGGCTGGAATAAGCATTACTTTTTACTTCATAGAGCAGTATTGCTTCTGACTTTCTAATATTGTTGCAGATAAATGACAGTGTTTGCCTCAGCCCTTCAGTTTGGGCTCTGTTGCAGTTGTCATCTTGAGTGGTTAAAATGTTCTAAGCCTAACTCTGGAAGCCTGTTGGATGCCGTATGTTCATGAGAAAACTGATGGTCACTTGGACAGACTGCTCCTTCAGCTAATTGTTGAAAGGGATGCCACAGGAAAAGCTGCTGTTTTTAGAAGCAGGAACACTAAAGGGCAGTGTTGTGCTGCATGAAGAAGCAGAGGATGTATTTGGGTGTGATGTTCCTGCCTTTTGCTGCCCAGGCTGTTATGTCTTAGAGCTTCATAGCTTTTTTATTTTTTTTAAGAATAGCTAGAGGCTACTGGTGACTACTGATTTCAATCTCAATTCTAAGCCAATTGTGTTAGCTCACAAGCATCTTCTGCTAGCATTTCCAATCTTGCAGTCCAACATCTTCAAGCTACTGTCATATAGCAAGTCTGCATTGTGGGAACTGTAAGAAATTAAAAGTAAAAAATGCATCAGGCAGGTAAGTTTTGTGTGCTGGTTGTTTGCAGGTTCCTAAATTAACATCGATAGTCTAAATTTCCAGTGTTACAGCGCTAAATGCATTCTTCTCTCTCAAGTGTTGGGGGATAAAGTAGAAAATAGTTTGGAATATTATCTTGGCACCCTCTGTTCTGTTAGCCTCCCCCTCACTGGGGCCTGCTACTAATATAAGGTAGCATAGGGTTGATTTCTGCAAAAGCTAGGATGTGTTTTTATTCCACTTTGTTTTACACACAGCTTATATTCCCCCCTTCTAACTCTTGCATCATGTTTCAGACACAGGTTGGCCGGTTTGCTCCTCAGTTTTCAGGATACCAGCAGCAAGATTCCCAGGAGCTGTTGGCTTTTCTTCTGGATGGTTTACATGAGGATTTGAACAGAGTGAAGAAGAAGCCCTACTTGGAGCTGAAGGATGCTAATGGCAGACCTGATTCGGTATGGTGCCCTTTACTTGAGCGTAGGGCATCCAGTGCCTCTGAGGGAGCGTAACTGGGTTTTGTGACATTTGCTGGCCTTCCTGTCCACGGACTGCACAAACACCTTCCCTACCAGTGTACCTGTGAGGGGAGAACTCTGCCATGCTTTGTGGCCCATACGGTTCTTCATGACACCTTGCAGCACATAGCTGTTGCTCTGTGTTACGGCAGAGCATCAGTGTCCTTCCTGACAGACAGGCAGATATGTTCACCGTAACATTCTGATACGGTTCTGCAGGGAAAAGGAAGGAAATGGATCTTGTGACATAACAGTTAGCTAAATGTAAGATTGCAATTATTACCGTAACCTTGTCTCTTGACTATTCAGGCCCACTGTCTTCCTCCAGGTAGTTTGGGCAGCGACTTTTGCATCAATTTAAAGGAAATGCTTACTGTGCAAGCTGTCGTGTTTGCATGTGGCATTGGGTGGAACTGAGGATTTTCTTAAGTGGAGTTGCCCAGGTGGCTCTCAAAGTGTTTGGATAAGTGTCCTGGGCGTGGGGATGTACTCAGTGTTCTGGTAGACAGCAGCATGCCCGACAAAATGAACTCAGAGGCCATACTTCTCAGGAGTGCTCCCCTGTGGCCTCTAGGTGAATGTTAAGTCATCAGCTGTCAACCTGGGTTGAACAGGGTGTTTGAAATCACCAGGCAGGCAAAGAGAGAACTTGGTTTTATGCGGAGTTGATTCACTGTAACTTGGTACTGCTGTGGACCTTGATCACCTAACATTTGGTGAACTACCTGCCTCTCCTGCAGAGGCTTAACTTCATTTTTCCTCCTTTCTGGTGTTGTGGAAGTTTACATCAATTTTACACTGATGTAAAAGCAACTTTACGCTGTTGGGCTCCAGTTACCCACTCTACATAAATACGGAAAACTAATTATTTTATGCCATTTTCCTGACAAAGTCCTGAAAAATCTCATGTTCATTTTTTCTTCCTGCCTTTTTCTCTGTGTTCTGTCAACACAGGTACACAAGCACCTCTTTGTTTCTCTGAAGTTGCCAAACACCGTGCTCACATTAAAATGAGACACAATAGTGGAATGTCTTTCCCTAAGTGAAATTGCATTCTCCTGATCAGGCTTTTAACTCGTTGCCCTGGTACAAACAGCTGCAGCATACTGAGAAATGCAGAGTCCAGAGTAAATGTATTGTTAGGGTGTGGTAAGGCTTTAGGAGCTGCTAAAAGCCAGGTAAAACAATTATTTTTAGGAAGTCTGTGTGAATATTTGTTTTTTTCCTCTTAACTGACAATAGTATAATGTTTTTTGCCTTTTCATGTGTAACACAGTGCATGTAGCAAGAACACAAGAAGTATATTTAGTCTCTTTTTTTTCCCTCCAATAAATGATGATAGTTGTGGGATGAAGAGGATGCCCAGCATGCCTTCATTTTATTTAGGTACTTCCATTTCTCTTGGTGTAGGAGGTGCTCAAATGTTTCTGCCATGTTTCCATATTGCTGCAATTATTGGAGCTAATTCCTCTGTTCTCATCTCAGGCATCCAGCTTACTGGCAGTAACTTTGGAGGGGGTGTGAATGGCACTTACTTGATTTGATAAAGTGAAGATGTGCTATAAAAAATAGAGTATTGTACCGTAACCTAAACATATTAAGATGAGCCTCTGATCACATCAAATAGACAAATGCTACTTACTCGTCCTTACACGAGGAATTTTTAAGTTGTATTGTGGAAGTCTTCAAGGCTTTTAATTTGCCTTTTTTATACTTTGTCAAGTAATAGACCCTTCCACAAAGAAAAATTCTCTATTTTCTTGGAAGCTGTAACTGCAGCTGCCTGTAAAAGCAGGGGACATCAACCCATTCCTCCTGGCGTAAAGTAGAGCTAGCAGCTTTCTGTTCTGAGGAGCGGCGTGTAACCCTGTCGCTGTCCACTTGTTTCTGGCTCTGCTTGCACCAAAGCAAACCTGACCAAGTGACTTGGCTGTAACAGATGAATTACACTTGACTTACCCCAAGGCCTTAGTTTCACTGAGGAAAAATCCGTGTGCGTTAGGCTGGAAAGAGGGTAGGCCCCCTCACCCCCCCATCTGTGAAATTTCTCTGTATCTGTATTAACTTTCTGAATTTTCTTTGATCCCTGTGCTTGCAGAGCCTTGGAAGTGTTGTTGAGAAATGTTTTTGTTATTTCTACAGGTGGTAGCAAAAGAGGCCTGGGAGAATCATAGGCTGAGGAACGATTCTATCATTGTGGATATTTTTCATGGTCTCTTCAAATCTACACTTGTTTGTCCCAAGTGCTCTAAAGTTTCTGTGACCTTTGATCCCTTCTGTTACCTAACCCTTCCACTGCCTCTGAGGAGAGATCGTCTCATGGAAGTCACCCTGGTATACGCAGACCCGCAGCGCAGACCTGTCCAGGTGAGGCATGAGTAACACGTGAATTTCTTTTTAATCTTAGTCTCTTTCTCTTAAGTTTTAAAGTTGAGACACTTCAAGTAACCTAAATGACACTGTCTGCCTTTGAGTCAGGTGGGATGGACTTTTTTAATTGTAAAAAACGGGATTTAAACGTGTGAAATCAAAATGCTTTGTAAAAACTCGATTCATGAGACCAGGGTCACGTGTCAGCTGACAGTGGCTTAATTTATCTTGTGATGAGGTTATCTGTGTGATATGCTGTCCTTTGAAGGCAGTAATATGTTTACATCATGTTTACCTCATATAAAAATGTACCTGGGAAAATGTACAGGTGAAACTTCTCTGACTCTAAATGAGTAAGGCCTTGCAGTTTCAAACAATTGAAAAAACAAAACGAAACAAAAAAAAACAATTCCTTTTGCAAAAAAAGAGGAGAATGACTTGATTGCCTTTAAAGCCTGCTCATTTCCAGGGTAGACTAAATTTTTCTCTCCTTTTTTTTTTTTTTTCAAATAGGGCTGTTGGTGAGCACACACATACCTGAAGTAACCTTCAGTATTTGCATGTGACGTGCATTAAAATTTGTGATTTGTATATACACTGTTACTGAGGCAGTGAGGCAGTGTATATACACTGTTACTGAGGCAGTGAAGGGACTGGTAGATACAATAGGCTGAATTAGCAATGAATTTTCATCCTGCTTTTTGTACAGCTGTGAAATGAAGGACAGCTGCACTTGTCAGTAAGGCTTTGTAAAGGGAAAGAACAGAGGGGGATTCACTGAGAAGCTGAGCAAGATTACTGGTGGCATAGAGGTTGAAAGGATAAATTCTACTTCGAATCAAGATAAACCGAGCTTTCAGTAATTGGAGCTCTTCTAGATGAATTGGCCATGTGCCTGTTCCACACCTGCGGTCTCCTTGTAAGCAGTTACTTACATTTTGTGATCTCCCAGTTGAGAAGCCAGAGGTACGCAGCACTACCTCTCCCCTCTGGTGTGTGACACCGTGTGGGTTGTGCCAAGAGAAAGTGAACTGAGAGCCTGTGATGGCCACAGTTGAATATGCACATAGTACAACTGAGAAGATCCCAGTGAATAATAATGATACGTAGTTCCTTTTAGTCAATGCAAGTGAATTCCACATAATTCTCTTAAACATGTGCCTGTCTATAACTACTACTGTGCCTTTGAGTCCTTCTCTAAAACATACAGTACCAATTCCTTGATGAAGAAAAGATGCCCTGCTAAATCAAGCTGTAGGCGTCTGCATTCCGGTGCACCCAAATCTTGGCATTCATGCACGTTTCTGCTTGCACAACATCAGCTAGCCATTGCAACAAGTCGTATATCTGTCTCTGGAGAAGCGTTCAGAGCACTGAAAGCAGACTCGGTGGATTATGCAAAGTTTAGCATCTGAGGTAGGGCACTTTCCTACAGATCTGCTGTACAGGGTGAAGGGTTTCTTGAATTGTGCCACTCTTACTTCTTGTAGCTCCGTGCATGTGGTGCACAGACCCTGGCCAGCAGCCAGGCACCCACACAGCACCTCACTCCCCACACCCTCCCCGGAATGGGAAGGGAGAAGAATAGGAAGAACAAAAGCACAGTTTAATAGATGAAGGGGAAGTGGGGATGACGACACAAATAACACGAAGGAAATCACTCACCACCTCCCACAAGCGAGCTAATGTCCAAATCACCCCTTCTGTCTCTAACGCAATTATTTTTGCTGAGCATCAGGTTGTAAGTGGGGAATAGCCCTTTGGAGAGGTTGGGACAGCTGGCCTGGCTGCATCCCCTCCTGGCTTCTTGCCTGCTCCCAGCCTATCTTCTATGAGGGCAGAGCGGGGAGAAAGAGACAGCCTTGACACTGCTCAGCACTGGCTAAAACATTAGTGTGGTATCAGTATTGTTTTAGCCACAAATTCAAAGCATGGCATCACGTAGGCTGCTATGAGGAAGACTAACTACAGCCTCGCCAGACCCAGTGCAGTGTAGTGCCCCGTGTGTCCTCTGCTGGGTGAGCTCTGAGAGTGCATCCAGAACAGAGCTTTTAAAAGAAGTAAGCTACACTCGGTGCAGGTGATGTTTCCAGTCAACTGCAAGCTTGAATCATCTGATCTGCTCAGGCAGATCCGTATGCAGTACACACAAGTTTGCCATCCTGCGTTTCAAGATCAGGGGAGAATGGCTACAGGATTTTTTTTAAACACAGAAAATAACCCAGCAGGGTTATCTACTCAGCAGGTTGTCATGTGTGCTTCTTTTCTTTTTTTTTGTATTTTTGTGTGTGTGATGCTACAATTAAGCCTTACCGAAGCAGGAGGCCAGCTGTTTAAGGCTCTTTTGTTCCCTCCAAATCCTGGCTTTGTAAGGTAGAGCTGAAATCCAGAAAAACTTGATGTGTGTGTCTGTGACCTTAACTTCAGCAGAACTCCTACAGATTTGAAGTTTTGTATCCATTGCCTTGCTCTCTGCCTTACATGGGTTCATTTTGCCTTGTGTAAGCATGTTATCTTTGTTTCTAGTACCGGGTCGTGGTGCCAATGATGGGGGCCATCTCAGATCTGTGTGAATCACTCTCCAGAATTTCTGGGGTTCCTGCAGAAAATGTAAGGAAAAATTTTAACACAGTGATTTTGATAAATGTTTTTTCCTTCTGGAAGCATTTTTGATGTCTTAGCTTTTAAGTGGCTAATAAGCTGGTTCATACGGTTCTGTCATTATTCCAGTAGAAGTTTGAATGCAGTTTTTAACTGCAAAATAAAATAAATCATTAAAAAATGTCTGTATTCTGTTCAATCCAGCATTTCTGATAGTGTAGTTTCTTAGTAGTGTGAGGTGTTCAGCCTGTTTTGGGTCCAGCTGCCGTTGGACATCCTTTTGGTAACAAAGGGATCAGGTGAACTTTTTATAACGTGAATGATTTCATAAGTGATGGGGAATGTTTTCAGGATGCTAGCGTAGCACTTTGTTTTATGTCAGTTAATTACAGATGTGAGTGATCCCTGCTTAAAATCATAGCCTGTTGTCACTCCGATGTTGAGACTTGTGCTGTTGTTTCTACCAGCCTGATGAGCAGCTGTAGGAACTGCATCTCCTTGATACCTCTGTAAAATCACTCTGATGCTTGCTTTGTTTTTCTGATCCATCTTAATGAATACAGCCAGTTAGCTGCTGGTGCTGTTATAGAAAATGGATTACTGATGACAGATATGCTGAAAAACCACAAGAATGAATAAACTGTTGCTTTAATTTAGTTTCCCTAAGTTTATGTAAATATTTATTATAATCTCATTGCAAATATCACTTGCTGTTCTAGATGGTGGTGACAGACGTGTATAATCATCGATTCCACAAAATCTTCCAAATGGATGAAGGTTTAAATCATATCATGCCAAAAGACGACATCTTTGTGTGAGTAAAGTGGGAAGATGCCGTGATGCAAAGAATGTTACAGAACATTTGCTTCAGTTTCAGAATATAAAACCTGAACCTTTCATTTTTCTCAAAACCTAAGCCTTCCTGTAGACCCTTTCCACGTGGCTCCTGCTTTTGTGCCTCAAGCCTCTAACTTTATGCTCCAAATCAGTTCAAAGCCTTGGAGGTCATGTTAGAATAGCATCAAGGCTAAGCTGTTGCACTGTGCCTCTGATAACACCGATGCAGTCGTTACAGCACACAGCTAACCATGACTGGAGTTTTTGATAGACTCCTGACTGGTGCTTACTCAGTTTGTTGTGTCCGACTGCAGAGGACTGTGTAGACTCCCCTCGGGGGTTACAAGTGACTCCAGTGAAGCTGAGGATTTGGTTGTGCTTGTTTGGTATACACGTGGTGAATGAGATGACTTAGCTATCTGGGAGGAGAGCAGAAGTGGTGTTCCTCTGCTGCAGCTGAGCAATGGAAAATAGTGCGTGTGAAATGTAAAACATACTCTGGGGGCTAGCAGCTGAACCTGGAGCTTGTGAGGTCCAATTCAGACCTTCATAAGGAGTCCTGTCTTTCTCACTTGAGAATATTGCAGAGCAACAATGCTGTTTCTAAAAAATTCTGCTGGTCTGAAGCCCTGCACTAACATACTCTGGCACAACGTGCACCTTGCACTGGGTGGAGTGCGGTGACAGTCTGCTTGGTGCTGTTCTGTTGTGCCATCCGCTGTGACTGTGACCTCTGCTGAGAAGGAATGGCTGAGTGTTTCTGGAAGTTCTTGTCGTACCGGTTGGTTTCTTCAATAACATCTGAAGGTGAGGCTGGTTAGGGTGCCTTGGAAGGACATTTGGTGTCTGTGAAATCCATTTTGTTACGATACTGTAATGCATTAGGTTGCAATCAAGCCTTTCTCCAAAGCTCATACAATGTAGAAAACACAAATGTAATGTTACGGTGCTCTTTCCTTAGTCCAGCACGGAGAATTGCCCAGCTGCCCCTTGGGATTGTTCCTGTAACTTTGAGGAACTTGGCAATTGCAACAACAACAAAAAATTTCCCTATGTAATGTGTTATTCCTCCACAGAAAACTGCTGTGCCTTCATTAGCTCTGCTTCTGGGTTGCCGAGGAAACATTAGCTCAACTGCAGCCCCGTTCTTTGCAGTGACCGTTTCCTCGTGTGCAGGCTTAACTGTAAATGAGGTCATGCTGCGTGTGAGTCATGGCAGGGAACTGACCTGGGCTAAAAATAACACTACAAGAAAGAGGAGAGGCAGCAGGAGGAAACTTGGCTAATCCTTTTTTCCACATAACCCTCTTAAGATGTTTTCTGCACTACGGGGCAGAACAAGCAGCCAGGCAGGCACCAGAGTGGGAATTAGGAGAAAGCCGTGCACCAAAACTACTTGAACAGATGATACCACCAAGAAACAGTAATGTAAGATTGCTTACTAAAACCCAGCCTTCTTACTGAAAGGAAGTACCAAAACATGGCAGAGAAGCACTTGTTCATGCAGAACTCTTTATAAAATCACTTCATTAAGGATATATGAGAGATTTAGGGTACATCAGTTCTGCGTTAAGATCCTTACAGGGTGGTGCCGGGGAGCAATCCCAGTAGGTCTTCAGTGTGTGATTTTTTTGATCTGCGGTTCCAAGGGATTCTCCAGTGGTTTTTACCCTTCTGCTGTTACTGCCTTGTAGATCTTGAGGTGTGAAGGTGGTGGGAATGTAGTGGCACTGGCAGGAACTCCGAATCTTTGAAAATTGTCACAGAAAGGATTCAGTTGAAAATAAGAATAACTATGTTAATTTTTTTTCATTGAGCTCTTCCAGCTGACATACTGGCGGCCCTTTGGCATTTTCCTTCACTTCTGAGGCTTCCATGGGTTACCTGTTTGCTTTTTTTTTTTTGATCAGAAGCAAATGCAACTGACTTGTACCTGTCACTACTGTTCTTCTCGGGGTTGGACTCAGGCACTAAAATGTGCATTTTCTTTGTGGTCCTCTTCTCCAAAACCAGCACACAAGCAGCCCCATTTATTCCTCTTGTGTTGTTGGGTTCGGGTTACTTTGTTCCTTCTAGCCTCGTTAGTTTAGTGTTCCTAAAATTTCCTGCGTGTTATGTTCTAAGCAAGAAAAGAAGCTTGTCCCCCGTGTGCTGGTTGGGTAACACTCAGCATTCGTTTGCCTTAGCTGTGCTGGTAGAACCGTGGAACTAGAGGAGGAGCTGGATCAGGATACGGGTCAGGTCCCTGTCCAGTGTGCTGTGTTGCTCTGTGCATGGCTGTGCTGGTATAGATGGGGAAATGGCCCAAGAGCGGCACAGGGTATGATTAAACAAATACTGCTCAGCTGCTCCTCAGTCTGTAGTCCTAGTGGTACGCTTCTGGTGGAAGTTATCAACGGGGACTGCAAAGTGTTTACAGCCTTCCTGAAGATGCTGTGTGATGCTTCATTAATGAGTGAGACATCAGGCGGCGTGTGTTTTGCTGCCGATAACTTCAAGGTTTTCTCATATCCGAGCAATTTATTTATGTGCTTTCATTACATGCAAACATCTTGCTGTTTATTAAATGGGGGAGTGAGAAATATTTCCAAATATCTCAAGTCTTTCAATTCGTCCACCTGTAAAGAGCAAACTTGCTACACTTGAAACCAGAAGGTATGTAATTGAAATCACGTATAGCTGAGTAGTTCATTGCTCTCAAGTCATTGAAGAAGACTTGAGTGCCCAGTAAAAGTATTTTGTTCTTTGGGCTTAAATTAAGGCCACTTCTTCAGAGAAGTGGTGCAAAGACTTGCATCTTAGGACTTGAAGCATGGCTCTGTGCATCTTCCTAGTCCACAAAACCTTTAGCTTGGAAAAGATCCTCTTGGGCTGAGTGGTGATGTAGTTAGGTGTATAACCTATCTACACTGTATAATGCATCCCTCTTCTGTTCCTGAAAGAAAACTATCTTTGTGTTGATTAATAAGGGGAGCAGCTGCCTCCTATTAGAAAGTAGGTGTAATGTTTTTACAGCTACAGCAGTTTCACCTAAAATTCACAATTAAACGATCGCTATTCAACCAGTCATGCTAACCCATCAAGTGCTTTTTAGCAGTAAGTTCACAGGAGTGTATTACCACAAAATAAACCTCTAAGCAAACATTCTGTAGTGTTAAATTGGCCTGAGAAGGTAACGATTGATTTATATGCAAGGAAGAAAAACTCCGTTAAGCTGTTTGTCTACCATGTTTTGAAAACACTATTTTTCCTCAAAATTTTCCTAGGAATCACTAAAGTTCCTCATGTAATAACAAGAGTAACAGAAAATAAGAGATTTTTAACATTGATAACTTCTGTTACAAATCAAAAGGGGAATCTGCACCATCTTAGGACACTGTGCCTGCAGTTCAGCAAACCTGAGTGAGAAGTACGTTAGCTTTCATTTGGGGAAAAATCAACTAGAGAGAGGTCTGGTAATCATGGTATCTTTTACATAGCGTGTTCTTAGGTACTAGATGCTAACCTAGGGTGGTGTATGCAACCCAGGATATGATTGTTGAGGACCATGGACTTGTTTGTGGCTTACATTAAGGATATTTTCTAGAATCAAAAAGTCTACTGTACTGAAATTTGTGATACTCACTGTCACAGATACTCAAACTCTTTCCGAATTGATGTTTCATCGATACCTACACCTCCTTGTCCCTTTTATGTGCTGACTCTGTTCTTGTTTCCCACTAACATCCAGTGGCAAGACTTCCTTGTTGGCAAATTGTAACGTGTACATCTCATCACTATGTTTGAAGTCATTGAAGTTAGATGGAAAGCTCCTTTCACTAGCAAGAAAACAAAGTGCAAGTAACCAAGAAATTCAAAATAGATTTTAATCAGTACAGCATATTCAGAAATAAGTTCTTAGACGTACATTTCAGAAACTTATATTTAAAAGTTGCAAACTGATCAGTGGGTCCTTTGTGTTTTTTTTTTTCTTAAGTATTTTGCTGAGTGTTCTCACAGGTCTCTTCATCTGTTCCTTCCTTATCTCCATGCCAAGGGAATTATGAGAAAAACTGTGATAAGCTGAAGGCAGCACCCTTCCCTGCCTCCCACCAGAGTTTGAATAATCTTTTTTAATTGTGCAATATTTTCCTCATTTGAAAAGTATTCCTCCCTTCCACTGAAAAAGGCAAAACAAGGTGGCGGTAGTGACTGTCTGCGGTGGTTTGCTAGAGCGTGAGCAAAGAACGCAAAGGACGAGTATGCAGTAACTGGGGGAGCTGTGGGGCCCCAAGGCTCCGATTTCACAAGGAGCTGCATCCAAAGTGGGTTTGTCTCGTGCCTTGCTCTCCTTGTCTCCATCTAGAGAGGTTGCCGGACAGAGACCAGCAGAAGGTCTTTCACTTTGATTTTGCTGGGTTCGTATTTTACATCTGTTCCTGCTGGGCTTGTGCAGAAGATGAGCTGCTGTCAGCTGAGCAGAAGGAGCAAGGTTGTTCTTTCCTAGCTGGAGCATCATTTCATGAAATTACCTCTTACAAATAATGTGGTATAGGAATTGAGGCTGGTAGCTACCACTCTTAAGTTGACTCGGGACTGTCAAGCTTCAATGTAAATGGTCAGTCTCTGGCAGTATTTTCTCCAGGTTTGTTTCACTGAAAGCAGTAGGCAGACCAGAGTTTGCATGTGGAAGCAATATCCCTGTTGCTTCGACAGACTTCTGATTCTAGCGTATAGTGCGCTAGCCAGCGGGCAGCACCCGTCTCAGGTCAAAATTCAGTCCCAAATCTAACACTCTAATCTCGGTTCAAACATCGAGTACCGTAGAAGGTCTGTGCCTCTGATACTGTTTGTTTCGTTTTTAAAAATAAAAAATGGCAGTACTACTGTTAGAATTTGTGTCTTGCTTTTGGCACCAGTGTCTGCTATGACTTACCTTTGAATTTAGGTCCCTGTATTAGGTGGTTACCGAGCAGAATCTCTTTCCTTGAAATGCTTTGCTTAAAAATATCACTGAGCAGGAACTTGCAGAGCATGGAACAGGAACAGTATCGTAGCTGGGATGTACTCTGTTTTACTTAGTTGGATTGACAAAGGAAGAGGTCTGTTGGCACAGGGATTTTAGTCTGGACTGCACTGTTGAAACAATATTTGTGAAATACGCAGTACATGGGATGTACAGAATTGATACCGGATGGGTAAGATGTATTTTTCCTTTCAGCTGATCTGTTTCTGGTTTATTGATTCTTGTGGTATATTACCTGTTTGCTCTCTGATAGTAAAACCTCTTAAAAAAAAAAAAAAAGAAAAAAAGAATAATTACTGGACTTTTAAAGTGATAAGCATTCCAAAATGAATCTGGCTCCATTTACACAAGAGGACAACATTGTTGTTTTTTTTTTTATTCCTCCAGTGGAGAGGGATTTGGGACTAGAATTCTCCAAGCCCGTTCTATCACAGGGCCTTGTACTGATCTCTTCCTCTTCGTGATAGGCTTGGAAACATAGTATAGTCCTGATGAAAGATATATTAATATTTAGCATCAGAGAAGAGGTAAGATACTTGCTGAAATAAAGGGTTTTGATATAAGGAAGGTTGCTGGCATGACACATGGAGCTGTGCAGCCAAAGAACAGTGGGACTAGCACACTTAGTGCAGCATTGTAAATGTTTGTCTGCAGTCATGATGGTACTCTGAGAGGACAGGGAGTTCTGTGGCAAATGACCAGAAAGTCACTTGTGAAAAGGTGGTCTGCAAATCAATTTGACAAAATCATTTCAGTGTTTGTGCTGAATGCTCTCATTCTCCAGGCTAAGCAGAGAGCAGCATTCAGCACGTAACCAAAACGCTTACTATTTCTTTTTCTTAGGTTCCATGAAGTGCGGCCCCACTAGGACCTCCGGCTCCCGCTCCAATGTAACACCCCCGCATGCACCATGCTGGTGATATCACATCACCCAGGGATCCCGCTGGAGCTCGGAGCCGGCCTACAAGGGGTCAGGTAAGTGCTACTGGAAAGCAGACTCCACGGCCCACTGCTATATGGGCACAGCTCTTAGTATTTCTTCTTAGTTCCTAAGACCTAAGAAGAAAAATGTTTTGGTTGATAAACCAGATCTCCCTGTTCTCTTAGCCTGGCTAATGGAGCATATAATGCAACGTGTATTGCTTACCTTGATGAGAGTTGCACAAATTGATTTGCAGGTCACCTTTAACCTATAAAAGCGACATATTTTAATAAAATATATTTGGTTTGCCATACGTACTATGTTTTTTTTTTTTTCCTTCTCTCACAATATGCTGTGTTTTATGTTTAGGTGGTCTTGAAAACCATGATTGGCTGCAGAAAGGTCAAGCTTGTTACTGTGAAGAGCTAGAACAGTTATTGCTCTGTTAGGTCAGCAAGGCAGCTAGCCCAGTAGTTTTGTGGGAAATCTGAAATGCGTGAGACTGTAGCAAGCTAATCTAGGAAGCTTGTTCTCAGTTGTTTGCTTGTTTACAAGAGTTTGTGTCCCTTCCAGTATGTGTTTGTGTTCTTTAACCTTTAGAAAAATCTTACTGGTTGAGTACCCTCATCCTTTTTAATCCTGCTCCTCTGCACGACTTGTAACATCCTGTGACAGACTTGTACGGGGCAATCTACCTGTTGTCTAAAAATGTTTTACTTTCAGTTTCATATCCCCCCAGTTCACTTGATTGTGTTTATTCTCATGTTATGAAAGAAATGAAAGAAAGTAAACAGATTAGGAGTATCTCCATTTCCCAGAAGAGATAGAATACGTGCTTTGTTTTCCCTCAGCCTTTTTTTCTAGGCCTCTGTTCATTCTTATTGTCAACTTCTGAAAATGCTGTAATTTCACAGCAGCGTGTCTGGGTTGATGTGGAATGGGAATCCTGCTTGGGTGGATCTGTTTGTCAGCTTCTTCAGTAGCATTTTCCTACCCTTCTCTGTCCACTTACAAAATGTGCTCCTTTTCTTGGTTGTTGCTGTGTACTGACCTGTGACCCGCGCAGTGTTTTCCAGCGGTATTTAACATTACATCCCAGTGCTTTGGAGGGAATGTTTGAATAAGGCACTGTAGTGTGTGTGGGTAGGTATGTGATAAGTATCTGTGATAGCTAAATGCCAGGGTAATATATCTCAGACTTTCTTCTGCTTCACATTGCCCTGCCGTGTCTTTCCTGTAGTTTTTCATGTTCCTGCGCTCTTGCTTAATGTTAATTTGCAAAGGATCAGAAGTTAGCTACTTCCTTGCTTGGTGCTTCCTTTCTGAATAGTAACCACCAGCCTGAAGCTTCCTGGTGCTCTTTTGTCAGGTTGAAGGCTGGTCAAGGCCATCCCTGTTTACTGGTGCTTCACTGAAAAACATCTGTAAACAGCTGTCATGAATTATAAAGGGAACGTTCAGTGTGGTAGCTGGTGAGCAGATGGCTGATGTATGAAACCATGTTGTGTAATCTGGTGTAGTGTCATCTTCTATTATTTCAATCAAGTTCTAGGGTACAGAAGTACAGTTCATTGTCATCTAATTCCCTCTATTAGCTCTGTAGGCTTCCTTAAAATATGGATAAAGTATTTTATTAATTTAATTGATTTTTTTAAGTAGTCTTTTTGAAGAGATTCAGAAAGTGATCCTGATTCTGATACATCTGCCTGTAATACTAGAATAACAGCTGTTCTGCAACGGAGTAGGTAGAGGGGCACTCGAGTAACCAAGCTGGGATGTTCTAGTAAGAAGTTTGCAAGATGCTGCCTTGAGGAGTGTTGTAAGGGTACAGCACGCTGGCTGTTCATGGTGGATGACACCTGTGTGTGGCTAGTACTTAGCTTTTCATTGTTTCCCATCTGTTCCGTCACAGAGGCAGGATTTCGTACAGGACCTGCGTGAGGATGGAGTATAAATGGGGGCTGCTTTAATCAGCAGCGTAGGTGGTGTGAGAGGCAGTCACCAGAATGCTGAGGAATGTGTACATCTTGGGCATGTCGTGTACCGGTCTGTTTTGTAGGAGACCAGCCTGAGGGTCTCACAGGACCTGGAGTTAATCATCGGTGACACTGAGTATTACGGTCGTCTGTTATTTAAACAGTGCTAAGTAAAAGAATTCAACTCTTTGTGGTGCTATTTCTCAGGAAACTTCAGAAGATGCAAACTGTATCCAGTGCTGTTGGTTAACTGAATAGCATCGATAGCACAGAAAACCTCAGCAGTCATTGTCATTGGATTGTTGTATGCACACTTGCTTTTGGAGGGCTATGCTAGTTGCTAGTGCTCCTGGAGGCTGGGATGAAACTCTCTGAAGGGATATTTTTCTTCATGCTTTTTACTGACATACATAGACTCAGGGCAGGCCTCAAGCTGGGATCCAGACTTTTTTTTTTTTAATAGAATGAAGTAGAACTGCATCTCTGAAATTGTTCCACTCCCTGCTCTGCAAGGGTGTTCTGAACACAGGAGCAAAAATCTGTCTCTTGGCTCTCGAGAGAAAGGAAGTGGCTTCTCTAATGTAAGAGAGCTGTTGAGAGTTGGTATGTCCAGATATGTGACTGTGGTTATGTTTAGTGGCATCTTTCATGAAATATTTATTTTTCTTTTCTGAAAAAAACTTTTCAGTTTTAATGCAAAAAAAGAAATATAAGCCTGGGACAGGTGACTCACCAAGTTAAAGAGCAGTATGACTTAGCATTCCTGAGATCTCATAAGTACTTCCTAATGAATAGTCTCAGAAGATATATTGGTGTGAAAAATGCAATAGTGTTGGGCCATGTAGTTTTTTTGACACTTATAAAAGCGAATATCTGATGTTGCTGTTTCACCCAGTAGCACAAGCTGTGTCTGTTTTCTCCCTGCTTTCTGGAGCTGTTTGTTTTCATAGAATCACAGGATGATTTGGGTAGGAAGGGACTTAAGATCTAATTCCACCCACTCTGCCATGGGCAGGGACACCTCCCTCCAGCCAAGGCTGCCCCCGGCCCCATCCAGCCTGGCCTTGGGCACTGCCAGGGATGGGGCAGCCACAGCTCCTCTGGCAGCCTGTAACAGGGCCTCACCGCTCTCTGAGTGAAGGATTTCTTCCTGGTATCTCATCTAAATCTACCCTCTTTTAGTTTAAAGCTGTTACTGCTTGTCCTACCACCACACCCTCTGATGAGTACCTCCCGAGCTTTCCTGTAGCTGCTGTTCGACATGGGCAGGCTGCTGGGAGGTCTCCCCAGGGCCTTCTCTTCTCCAGGCTGAACAGCCAACTCCCTCAGCCTGTCTTCATAGGAGAGGTGCTCCAACCCATTGTTCGTCTCTGTGATCTTCCTCTGGGCTCACTCTAGTTAGTACATCCCTGTCCTTCTTGTGCCGGGGGCCCCAGAGCTGAGTGCAGGCTCCAGGCTGGGTCTCATGATAGCAGAGCAGAGGGGGAGAATCCCCTCCCTCGCCCTGCTGGCCATGGTGACTTCGGTGCAGCCCAGGATAGGGCTGGCTGGCTGGGCTGCAAGCGTGCATTGCTGGCTCGTATTCAGGCTTTTGTCTACCAGCACCGTTGAGTTCTCTCCAAGGCTGTTCTCTATCTCTTGTTGCCCAGCCTGTATTCCTGTTTGGGATTGCCCCAGCCCAGATGCAGGACCTTGGCCTTGTGCAACTTGGCCTTGTTGAACCTCATGACTTTCACCCAGGCCCACCTCCCCAGCCTATCCAGATCCCTCTGGATGGCATCCCTTCCCTCCAGTGTGCTGACCACCCCACACAGCTTGGTGTCATTGGCAAACTCACTGAGGGTGCACTCAATTTCACCATACATATTACCAGCAAAGGTGTTAAATATTACCACTCCCAATCCCAGCCCCTGAGGAATTCTGTCACTGGTCTCCACCTGGACATTGAGCTGTTGACTGCAACTCTTTGAGTGCAACCATCTGCACGGTTCCTTGTCTGCTGACTGGTCCATCCATCAAATCCACGTCTCTCCAGTTCAGAGACAAGGATATCATGGGGGACAGTGTCAAATGCTTCATACAAGACCGGGTCAGCCACATCAGCTGCTCTTCCTTACCTGTGAATGCTGTAACCCCATCGTAGAAGGCCACCAGATTTTTCAGGCACTATCTGCCCTTAGTGAAGCCCTGTTGGCTGTCACCAGTCGCCTCCTTATTTTCCATGGACCTTAGCAGAGTTTCCAGGAGGATCTGCTCCATGATCTTGCTGGGCACAGAGCTGAGACTGACTGGCCTGTAGTTCCCTGGGTCTTCTTTTTCTCCCTTTTTAAAATGGGGATTACGTTTCCCCTCTTCCAGTCACTGGGAATTTCACCGGACTGCCGCGGCTTCTTAAATGTGAGGGAGAGAGGCTTAGCAACTACATCTGCCAGTTCCCTCAGGACTTGCAGATGTATCTCATCAGGTCCCATGGACTTGGGCACTTTCAGGTTCCTTAGATGGTCTCAGACCTGATTTTCTCCTACAGTGGGCAGTTCTTCATTCTCTCAGTCCCTGTCTTTGCTTTCTGCCCCCTGGACTGTGTGGCTAGAGCACTTGCCAATGAAGACTGAGGCAAAAAGTCACTGAGTACCTCGGCCTTCTCTGGGTCCTGGGTAACCAGGTCTCCTGTTTCCTTCCGGAGAGAGCCCACAATTTCCCTTGATCAATCTCCCTTTATCGATGATGTACTTGTACAAGCCTCTCGTGTTGCCCTTGATGTCCCTGGCCAGAATCAATTCTGTCTGGGCTTTAGCTTTCCTAACCCGATCCCTGGCTGCTCACAGTGTTCCTGCATTCCTCCCAGATTACCTGTCCTTGCTACACTGTCTGCATGCTTTCTTTTTGTGCTGGAGTTTTGCCAGGAGCCCCTTGTTCATCCATGCAGGCCTCCTGCTGGTTTTGCCAAGCTTCCTGTTTGTTGTGATGTGTTGCTCTTGAGTTTCAAGGAGGTGATCCTTGAATAGCAACCAGCTTTCTGGGGCTCCTCTTCCCTCCAGGGCTTTGTCCCACGGTATTCTGCCAAGCAGATCCCTGAAGAGGCCAAAGTGTTCCCCCAAAGTCTGGGGTAGCAAGCTTGCTGTATTCAGAGGGCAGCAAAGAGGGAGCACAAAACTCCCCCATTTCCTGCTCACTGCAACCAAGGCTGTCCTTAAGTTTCACATTCCCCACCAGTTTCTTCCAGAAGGCTTTTGTTGTGTTTACAGTCCTTGGATTTTTCTGTGGATATTTCTTGGATTTTTGTTTCCCAGCCCTTGTTTTCCTGAAGCATTGGCTGGTCAGTGGTGTGGGCCCGGGCTACTAACTGTACAAGAGGCTGGGGGAGTGCAAGACCCAAGGTATTGGGAGCGTTTCTGTCTCCAGACAGAACAAACGCTGTTTCAGGGATTTAAAAGTTCATTTAGTGTTTTTCACTGATGCCATGGTTTGGTTGAAACAGCATCTAGTTGTCAGGGTAGTTGGGGACACGAGTGACAATATGGGTGTAAATATAGGAGGTAAAGGCAGAGGGAAGGTGACAGTTGAGTAGATTGCAGGTATGTATCCTGTGCCACTGTGGGCCGTGGGAAGTGTTCAGGAAACATATCTTTGGCACAAAGGCACGGAGTACAACCCTTTTTGTCCCTCTCAGGAGAACATGGTGGAGAGAGCTGTTGGACTGAGTTAATGTTGGTTCTACCTGCTGTGCTTCTCGGCAGCACTAATAACTTGTGGAAATACCTGTCTTTCAAACAGATACGAAGTTTGCAAGCCAAGTGAGGATGGCTCAGAGTACATCACTCTCTCCGTTTACTTTCGGGAAAAGACAATGAGGCAATCCAGCAATACTTCAGGCACCGTTCTGTTTGGGCAGCCACTACTGATATCTGTGCCGAAACACAAGCTCACTGTGGATCACTTGTACGTTGTAGTTTTGGAGCAGATCAGGTAAGCCACGTCTACATCTATTACCTGTGCAGAATTCTAGGGGATTTTTTTTTTTCCTTGATCTGTTTGTGGAATACCAACCAGCACTTGGATTACAAAAGTGTCTGGAGGCCGTGAGGGCATCTCAAGGTCCTGTTTTTCTGGGCTCTGTAGAAGCGGGGGCTGTAAGATGATGATACTGGTGGTGGTCCCAACGGAAGTTACCTGCCTGGTGTTGCAAAACACATCAGGAGCAGAACTTGGGAAATGTTTTGAGGGCTCTCCTGTGTCTCCTTTGATGGGCCACCGTAACTTACTTTGATGCTGCTTCTACTACCTGTAAAACTTGGTACAAGCAGTGAAAACATACTGATTTTTTTGTTTGTTTGATTCTGAGAGCTCCCAGTGTGTGGATGCAGGTTTGCTGAGGGGAATTGGATGGCAGGGACTGTTATCACTGGTGGTGGAGAGGGTGCAGTTGTTCTGATGTACAGGTTCGTTATGATTGTGTGATAAAAATATTACCTCTGTTTAGTCGCTATGTGAAACTCCCATTGGCAGAAGAATACTCTACGCCCTGCCCGGACAAAGGAACCTGCAATGGCTCCAGCAGCGTGGCTGAAGGTAAAGTCTATCAAAATTGTTTGAAAGCTTTTCAGCTTAAAGCTTCTGTCAGCATTTAATTTGTGCTGTGCCTAAGTGGCTTAAGCTCCAGTAGACAGATTCTAGCTCTACATAATGACTAAATTGCACTGTTGCATAGGACTTAATGATTCTTGATGTTTCTTGAAGTTACTGAAGCGCACCTAGGGGACAGTGCACTCATTGGTCACAGCCAGCATGGGTTCATGAGGGGTAGGTCCTGCCTAACAAGTCTGATTTCTTTTTATGCTAAGATCACCCATCTAGTCGACCAAGGGAAACCAGCTGATGTGATCTTTTTGGACTTCAGCAAGGCTTTTGACATGGTTTCCCATAGGATCCTACTGGACCAAATGTCCAGCACACAGCTTAACAAAAATATCCGATGGGTGAGCAATGGGCTGACAGGCAGGGCTCAAAGGGTTGTGGTAAATGAGGCTGCATCAGGCTGGTGGATGGTCACTAGTGGGGTCCCTCAAGGCTCCACTTTAGGGCCAGTCCTCTTCAATGCTTTTATTATAAACGATTTGGATGTAGGACTAGAAGATGTTTTGAGCAAATTTGCCAACGACACCAAATTTGGAGGAATTGTGGACTTGAAAGACAGTGGAAAGGCCTTGCCGAGAGATCTGGACAAGTTGGAGAGCTGGGCGATCACCAACCGCATGAAGTTTAACAAGAGCAAGTGCCGGGTCCTGCACCTGTGACGGGGCAACCCTGGCCATACATACAGACTGGGCGACGAGACACTGGAGAGCAGCCCCACAGAGAGGGATCTGGGGGTTGTGGTTGACAGCAAGCTGAATATGAGCCAGCAGTGTGCCCTGGCAGCCAGGAGGGCCATACCCTGGGGTGCATCAAGCATGGCATTGCTAGTCAATCATCCATCCCACTTTACTCTGTGCTGGTGCAGCCTCACCTTGAGTACTATGTGCAGTTCTGGGCACCACAGTACAAAAAGGATGTGAAACTGCCCAGAGGAGGGCAATGAAGATGGTGAAGGGTCTGGAGAGGAAAACATACGAGGAGCAGCTGAGGTCACTGGGCCTGTTCAGCCTGGAGAAGAGGAAGCTTTGAGGGGACCTCATCACAGTCTACATCTTCCTCGTGAGGGGGAGTGGAGAGGCGGGTGACCTATTCTCCATAAACACCAGTGATAGGACCCGCGGGAACGGGGTGAAGCTGAGGCAGGGGAAGTTTAGACTAGACATCAGGAGGAGATTTTTCACTGAGAGGGTGGTTGCGCACTGGAACAGGCTCCCCAGTGAAGTAGTCACTGCACCAAGCCTGTCTGAATTTAAGAAGAGGTTGGACTGTGCACTTAGTCACATGGTCTGAACTTTTGGGTAGACCTGTGCAGTGCCAGGAGTTGGACTTGATCCTTATGGGTCCCTTCCAACTCAGGGTAGTTTATGATTCTATGACTTGGACATGCTGTGGTGAAAATTCCCGTAGACCATTTCTCTTCCTAGAGAGATCAGATGTCAGCAAGCAACAGGTGGAGAACAAGGCGGTGTGTGTTTGTCTTGATCAGTGTTAGTGAAGTTCTTGGTTCTCTATTAGGTGTTCAGGTGCCTCCCTCTAGAGGAGAATCCTTTCTTAATGTGCCCTTTGTGATGGAAACCGTCCTGGTAGATCCTATGAAGACAAGTTTTGGAGAAATGCAATGAAAACAGTATTTTGTATTCTGGACCTAGAATCATGGGGTATTGTGCCTAGGTTAGATGTTTACAAGGAAGCTTTTAATGGTGATGAGAAATGCATGCCTCCCTTCCCTCCTTGAGGGGATTTGCTTGTGATGCTGAGAATAACAATCAGAACAAGTTACATGGGAAATTTAACTTGGGGAGAAAACATGCCCATTTTTAACCAAAGAATGGAAATAACTTCCCTGGAGACTTGCATTTTCCTTTCTGTGATGACACCTAATTGCAACCTTTGCTGGTTCTCTTTTGCGATGTTTATTAGGGTGTGCTATCAGATGGTGTGATTTGATAACCTACTGTGCATTAAGCAGGCTTCATCATGTCTGGTACTGGGATATAAACCCCAGTGTTTTAGCTGACACTTGCTAGAGGACAAAATACAGCTTTAGATGCAGTGGTTAGAAAGCACAGATTTATTTTTGTGTGTGTTTTTCATTAAACTCTAAGCCAACTGTGCATAGGCTCCTGCAAACAGCTGTCAACGTGAGGTGTCAATCTAAACTTTTCACTGAAACTCTTCAATATTTGGCTTGTTTTAAATTTTGCCAGGTGACATTGAAGAGATGGACCATCAGGATGGCGGACAGGAAGGCAAGGAAAAGTTGACAGAAATTGAATGCCACTCTGATGGTTGCATGCAGATTGAGTCAACAAGAGACCTGCAGCCTTGCAAAAAGCAGCACTTCACTTTTAGCCTTGTGAATTCGTATGGGACTTCTGAGATAAACTCCATTGTGGAAGGAAAACTCTTGAAATTGAACGGTAATTATTGACTTGGTATACTTCCTCTTCCTCCTTCTGTGAACGTATTTGCAACACAAGTTTTTCTTATTTCTTGTAGCTTTTTCTACGCTTGCTATTGACTGGGATTCTGATACGCGGAGGCTACTCTTCGATGAACAGGAGGCACAGGTTGTAGTATGCTCTTTTCATAAATACTGTGTGTGTAAACTTTCATGGTACTTAAATAGATTACAGTAAACACTGAAATGTAGATGTGGTCCCCTTCATAAAAATTGAGTAACCAGCACGTGATAAGTTTTTATTTAAAATCTTCCAGAGATAAGGCCTATAGATCTGTTATTGCTGATATCTGTTACCAGTGTTCCTAGAAGTAGATATCTTATTTTTTTTTCAAGTTTAGTTCATTATTCATTCAAATTTGTAAAAAACAAACAAAAAACCAAACCACCTAAAACAAATGCATAGAGCCTGCTAGAAACCTCAGTGTTCTTTCTGTGGGTTCTGCTGAGTCACGCTTTGTGATGGAACAATCTGTTGTTACTCTCTTGCCAAAACAAAACTAATTTAACTTTGAAGTAAGAACATATGTCTTATGAGGAGAGCTCCCCGTTTGTTAAATGTGGTCTTGCACAAAGCAACTCTTCCATGTGTAGGTGCTGTGCAGTGCTAGGCAGTAGCTAGGTCATATTTGGTCATATTATATTCCAGACACTCTGCTTGTGTATGTGAAACTGTATGTTCGTTGCAAGCATTGTGTGTCATATACCTAAAATCATCACCTGGATGCAAATGCAAGTTGAAGTGCGCTTCGCTCACTTATTCCAGAATGCCTGAGTTTTACCACCCTCTGGTATCGCCAGGAAAAAAATGTGGTTGTATTATCAGGGTAATACTTGTTTTTCTGTCATTTAAAACAGCAAAGATTTTGTTTAAACCTCTTGTTAAGAGGCTATGCTTAAACAATTGAATGGCTTAGAGCAAGAGCTGGTTCACTTGAAAGTATGTATCAAACATGATTATTCCGCTAGGATGTGATAGCTTCTTTGCCCCAGTATCGTTTGGTTTCTGTCAATCACTTGAATACATTTAGCATATGTCATAATGATTTTAACATTTGTTGATTACTCTGAATGTCTTGCAGCATACTTGAGCTACGCCATATGTTTGCAGAGCTATCTACCCTTTACTAGGGGTTTCATAATCTTGTCAGAGAACAAGTTTAATGGTCTGATTGTCATAAGGCTGTGCAGATTGATATTTTATTTGCTTTTTGTTCTAGCTGTTATAAAACTACCATCATCATTCCTTGCATCTGCTTTTGGGTGTTTCCAGTCCTTTTCATACCTTATAAGCATATTTTTGCACTGAGAAAGTGTTTAGTTCTGGTAAACGCCAGCCTTATTTTATTGCTGCTGAGGTGTGAGGAGTTCTCAGTTTGTTGAGGAGTCTGTGAGGATCATACCCGAGGTGGAAAAAGTGAAAAGCTGTTCAGAGCACAGGAAAGGAGTGGCTGGAAGCTTGATTTTGTGGGTGGAGAAGAGGTCCAGAAATCATCAGCAGAGTGAAGGTGGTCATGTTCATTTTCAGGATGTCAAGGATTAAAGCCTACATGGAATTGAATAAAGCATGCATCTCTTTCACTAGGCATTTGAAAAGCATTCAAGTTTGTTACAACCACAGAAGAAGAAGGCTGTAGTAGCTCTCAGAGACTGCATAGAGCTCTTTACTACTATGGAAACGCTTGGTGAACATGACCCTTGGTAAGACCCTCTTTCTGCCTGTCACATTTACCATAAAATGCTCTAGCTGCTTGATTTCACATTATTTGTCATGGGATTCTGATAATTTCCTAGGTCTGTCTCTTTGTCTTGGTGTGAAGAAGTCTATTCCGTGTTTGTTCAGTCACTGACTCAGTAGGCTGCAAGCATGGGTTAGTAACAGGTACTTGTTTCCTGCCTGTATTAAAACAAACAAAAAGACACTGGATACATACAAATTAGGCTATTTTTCATTCTCCAACGTACATCTGTCTTCCAGATGCATCAGATGAAGCAGTTGTGATACCAGTGTAAGTGTGTGGCTACTTCACGGCTAGCATGTGGCTAGTTCTTTTACTTCACTGTTTTATTTTCAGCTTGTACTCATCCTGAAACACTCTGAACTCTATGAAAAATCCCCAGTTGAGGGATTAGGTACAGCACTTACGTCACCCTAAGTGACCAAAATGTGATTAGTGTGCATACAGGACATCTTTGGAAGTTGGCTAGGTGTGTAAGAAAACAACCTGTAGTGTCATAGGTGCTTGTTTGTTACTAATTTCCAATGACAGGTTATTAATGTTTGTACCTGTTACCTGTTTGAGCTGCATCAGGAAACAAAACAGCAATGGAACCTTTAAACCTTTTGTTTTTGGACAACGCTCAGTTAATGTGCTTGCAATTGGACATTTTACCTACAAAGTGAAAGCAATGTGTAGCTTTGACACCTCCAGGGAGTTGTGTTCTCCTGCATATTCCACAAGCCAAAAATATCTTCTCTAAGTCAGACACTGAACTGCAGTATTGATGTATCCTCTGAGAGACAGACAGATTTTTGTTTACCATAACCTTTCATTTCCTTGTTTGTACTCTTTCCTCAGGTACTGCCCTAACTGTAAGAAACATCAACAGGCCACAAAGAAGTTTGACTTGTGGTCTTTGCCCAAGATCTTGGTAGTTCATTTAAAACGCTTCTCATACAGCAGATACTGGCGGGATAAACTTGACACTGTTGTTGAATTCCCTATCAGGTAGGATTCTTCCTTCGAGCTAGTCAGCATGTGAAGAGCTGGTCAAGAGGAATCTACTTCTGATGTTACTGTTGTGTGGGCTCGTTACTAATGTTGTAACTGGAACAGTTCTGTCTTACTGTTTGAAATAAAAGGCAGCAGGCATGAGTGAAACTTGGGTAATAGTCGAGGTGCAGGGCACAGCAGCAGTTTACCTGTTTCTGTTGCTCTGCTCCTGGGCAGATAGGGTGGGCAAGTGTTACGTTACATGGTAGATGCACCCCCAGAAAGGCGGAATGTGAATCAGCTCTGCATTACCTTTTTTTGCATTCGTTAATCTTAACGTTAATCAGTTCCACACATCTCAGAGAACTACAGTTGCTATCAGGTATTGTTTCTTTTAAAAAAAAGATTAAAACCCTGGGATTGCTGCAAAAGCAGACAGGTCGCTCAAAGCCCCAGCCTATATTTGTGCTTGGGATTGCCTCAGCCCAGATGCCAAGGCAATACTCCTTCCTACTGCCATCTTGCTTTTCATGCCTACACGTGGACACACTCTGAACTGATTTTTATTCAGCACTTCCCTCTCAGTCTCTTGGCAGCACCTGATGAATTCACTAGGACCTGCCCTGTGTGAGAGGGTTACTGGTTCTGGTAACACTGGCACATCTACGCTGGTAACATCTGGCTGTTAGCAGAGCACAACCCTTAGCCGGTGCTGACTGCCAGCAGAGCTTCGCTGGCGTGTCAGGCATTAGTTTTCAGAAAGTACAGGTTACCAGCATCCTGATACTGTTGGGTTTCCTTCTAGGGGTTTAAACATGTCTGAGTTTGTCTGTGATCCAAGAAGAGGCTCGTACATCTATGACCTTATTGCAGTTTCCAATCACTATGGAGCCATGGGAGTAGGCCACTGTAAGTAACTGCTTTTCTGTACTTTGTGTATGCAAGGAAATAGAGGGACCAGGGGAGGCTCTGTGCACCGGAGAGTTGCAGCAGCCCTCACCCAAGGGTGTCTAGTCCAAAACTTGCTCGTGTTCTGTAGGCAAGTGAGTATCATATTGAAAGGAAGCTTCCTTCCTGTTAGGATTTGCTGAGCAGCCGGCTAGTTTGTGTAGTTTGCAGCTGCCTGGGTCTGAATCTAATGACTGTAGGACCCTGGTTAGTAGTCGTTACAGAGTGTGCAAACTGTGTTTCCAGTTAACGAGGGGCGTCATTATTTTCAGTGCTGGAACATGACAACCTTGTGGAAAGGAGCTTCCTCCTGGAGAGTGTTGGGGCAGAGTCTTCAGCTTAAGCTGTCAGTTGAGCTTCAAGTCTCAGCTTCTTGCCCTGCACCAAACTAGAGTGTAGCTGCTCGTCCAGCATGGGCACAGCGTTACAGCTGCGGAGCAGAGGTTGCGAGCAGTTGAGCCAGCCAGGCAAGAGCTTGCCAGGTTCCCTCAGCAGTGTCAGACAAGGTATGACAAATAGTTGCACGTAGGCCAGGGACACAGTTCAGAGGACATACCTTGCCATGAACCTGGGTCTGGTGCCTTTCTGCGTTTGCTTTCCTGACTTGTTTGCTGCAATAGCAATTTAAAGCAGGTTTACATTTTTTCCCCTTTGTTCCAGGCTTTTTTTTTTTTAAATAAAACAAAGACAAATGCATGGTGCTTCACAGTATTATAGAATCACAGAATCATTAAGGTTGGACGAGACCTCCAAGATCATCTGGTCCAAACATCCCCCCCCACCAATATCACCCACTAAACCGTGTCCTTAAGCACCACATACGACCTTTCCTTAAACATCCCCAGGCCATGTTGAGCCTCATCCCGTTGCCCTCTGCCCATCGACCGATCCTGTGCAGGTCCCTCTAGCAGACTGACACGTCCCCCAACTGGACACTGTCTGCAAACTCACTGAGGGTGCACTTGATTTCCTCATCCAAGTCATCAGTAAAGATATTAAAGAGGATGGGCCCCAACAGTGACCCCTGGGGAACACCACCGGTGACCGGTCACCAGCTGGATTTCACTCCGTTCACCACCACTCTCTGGGCCCGGCTGTGCAGCCAGTTTTTAACCCAGCACAGTGTTCCTGCCTAAGCCATGGGCTGCCAGCTTCTCCAGAATGCTGGGGGAGGCTGTGTCAAAGGCCTTGCTGAAATCTAGGCAGACTGTGTCAACAGCTTTTCCCTCGTCCCCCAGGCAGTCACCTAGTCGTAGAAAGAGGTGAGGTTGGTCAGGCAGGAGTTGCCTTTCATGAACCCATGCTGGCTGGACCTACCTCATACTTTCTATCTCCTGCATCTTTTAAATGTCCCAAGTATGTACATGTAAAAGCTCACATCACACACAGGAGAAAAAAGATCGGGCTTCGAATTTTCATACTGGTACTTTCAGACCTGGTGGAGGGAGTACAGTCATACAGAGATGGTGCTGCTTGCTGCTTACTGCTAGTGCTGAGTCCCATGCAGGACATAGCTCTAGACTCACTGGATGACATGGTGTGTTCTTGAAGCTGTGTTAGTGAATGAGGTGTGGGGCAGGTACTGACAACGTTTGTTCTTGGACTGTCTCGCACGACTGGTTTGAGGTTTGAATGTCACTGGTGCAGTGCAGCTGGGTGGCACTACCTGAGTGGCATTCCCTCCTCCCAACAGACACTGCCTATGCCAAGAACAAAGTGAATGACAAGTGGTACTACTTCGATGACAGCAGCGTATCCGTGGCTTCAGAAGACCAAATAGTGGTGAGTACTTGGCCTGAGGCTAATCTGTGTTTGTATTGCAAGTGGTTCTTGCTTTGGGTGATATGTTTCTAGCTAGGCTACATGGATTGCTTCAGTCTTTCAGATTCTTTTCCTCTTTGTTTGGTAGACAAAAGCTGCGTATGTGCTGTTCTATCAGCGCCGAAACAGTGAAGAACATACTGCTCCGTCTCCTCCCCAAGAAGAGTGTGATGGCATGGATACCAACTAAGTGTCGCAATCGCCCCCCGCCCAGCACTCGCCCACCGTGTTAGCGGTCACTCTTCTAAAGCTATGTCTGAGGCATCTGAAATTTTTTCTTCCTTCTGTAGGATTTGAGCAGAAAACATAGCACTGAAAGATTCAGTGCTTGGGGTTGCAGAATAGCACTGGAGAGTCAGGAATAGGTACTGACACTTGTATATTTAGAGGGCAAAAATAACATATATTGGAGCTTTGATAAAGTTCTTTTTAAAAATCTGGCTGAGCTGTGTGGCTAGAGGCCGAGGTCAGGGCTGAGCCGGGCTGAGGGCTGTAGCTGGGGTTGAGGAGAGTAAGAATTGGAGGTCACAGCTGAATGTTGTGGGGCCCATGGAGTGGCAGGTAAGATTCTCTGAATTGGTACAGGGACTTCCTGTAAATCCTCTGATGTTGCTGATACCCCAAGCCCCCCCGCCCCATGCCAGGGAGGTATGTGCACCCTTTCTGGAAGCTCTCAGTTCAAATCTGCATCCATCTGGCTTGCCTGTTGCCATCTCTGCCGTTGTACTTCAGTTCCCTTGCCAAGCATCAAGAGTTTCTCCTTCCTGCATCCTTTCATCGGCTGATGCATTTCAGAACTCTACTGGGCAGTTTTGACTCAGCCTTGTAAATGTGAACACCGCATCCTGCCGTGTGGGTAATTTTCCTGGAAGTAAATTGTACCTGGCCGCATGGCTGGGGCATGCGTGGGCTTGGCTGCACAGTGGCTGCAGGATACAGCTCGTAGACCTCTGGCTCCTGTTCTTCACTGAAGAAAATATCACCTGTATGGCTGTCCATTTCTTGTCCTCTCAATCTATCTCCTACATCCCTCATGCCACCTCCAGGCCACTCTAAGGACTTCCCTGCCTCTGCCATTTCTCCACGGTTTGTGTGGTTGCAGCACTTGTATTTTTTATTTTTAGCTCATTTAAGTGTCTCCTTGGAGCTTTTACTCTGGTAAGGCTCAGCTCTGTCCCCCAAAGCTGTTGCCTGTAAGGATGCTAGCCCAGTGCAATGGATTGTCTGAGGTTTTGTCCTTTTCTCGTGACTTTTCTTTTGCACTGTTCTTTCAGCATTTGTCCTCTTCCCTTGAATGTCACCCACCCTCACACCTTCTGTGAGGCTGCAGGTGTAAAGGTCCTGGCTACAGTTTCCCTTTGCCGTAGCTGCTCAGTTGTTCTGCTGCATCCTTCCAACACAACAGGCAAATGCTCTGCTCCACCTTTACCTGAACCTTCTCTGTTATTTGCAGGAGCTGAGTCCAGCTTTGCTCTTGAATGAGGGCTCCGGTGGCCGCTAGATTGGTTCAGTCCTCAGTGGAGGACTGGTCTTCCTGTGAAAAATTGGAAAAATCTCGTCTCAATCTGTGGTTTTGAGGCTAAGTTCTAGCTCAAGGTGGTGAACCACACAGGAGGGTTTTTTCCTTATCAGAGCCAAGTGCACTGACAGAACCAGAGGCTAAGAAAGACTATTGCCTCACAAGGGCTTGTTCCCTCCCCTCCCCCCCAAAAAAAAACGTGTTCCTGCAGTCACACTCCTCTCCGCACAGTTCTTACAGCTTCAGGCCACAACTGTCCTGTCAACATAGCAGCCGTCATCGCTGAACGCCAGCTCAGCTCCCTTTCCGCTTCTCTCAGCAACAAGCCACAGAGGACGTTGTCATGTGCCAGTCCCTGGACTTCTGTGCTGCAGCCGTGCAAGAGCCCCGCTGGCTGCGTGCTGTCTTGTCCTGATCCAGGCACCGGGATGGGACGGCAGCACCTACGGCTCCCTAGCCAGGGCACGAGATGGTCTGAGATAGAGGAGGGAGGACTGGGAGGCCTGTCATGTTAGTGTTACGATCCTGTTCTTGCCGAGGCGATCGCACCCGAGGCAGACGTGCTCTGCAGCGGACCGGGGGTGGGGTGGGGGGGGGATCGGGACAAGCAGGGCTATTTTCCCGGCATCGAGGCCTGCCGGGGGAGCCGCCACGGCCCGGCAGCCCTGGTGAGGGCCGCTGACGAGGCGTAGGCGGAGCCCGCAGCGCCCCCTCCCCGGCCGTTCAAAAGCTGCGACCGGGAGCGCGGCGACCAGGGCGGGGCGCGGCAGTGCGAGCAGGGGGGGCAGAGCGATCCCCTGCCCCTAAGAACACCTCAGCCGGCGGCTTTCGACCAGCAGCTAGGCCGCTATGGTCCTCGCTAGGCAGGGAGCTTGCGCTAGAAAGTCTGTAGGCACCCAGACGGAGTGCCCGCTCAGAAATGCGGCAGTGCAGGTCTCTGGGTGCAGGGAGTGCCAGAGCCTGCTGCTGCCATCTGAGGGAGGCAGAGATACTGTGTGTGAGGTGCGAGCAGGTGGGCGACCTGGTCCGCCTGGTGGCAGAGCTCAAGGAGGAGGTGGAGAGGTTGAGGGCCATCAGGGAGTGCGAGCGGGAGATAGACTGGTGGAGCAACTCCCTGCAAGGCCTGAAGGAGAGGCACCGGGGGGAGGCTCCCCAGATGGGGGTGGACCCCCTGCCCAGTCACTGTCGGGCAGAGAGAGGGGACCTAGGAGTTGAGGAGGAGTGGAGACAGGTCCCTGCTCGGCGTTGCAGGAAACTCCCCCCACCGCCTGCCCTACCTTCCCAGGTGCCCTTATACAACAGGTTTGAGGCCCAAAAGGAGGACTAAGGAAAATCTCCAACCTTTACTGGATGCGGGGGAAAACTTAATAACCAGAGATGAGGAAAAAGCTGAGGTGCTTAACGCCTTCTTTGCCTCAGTCTTTAACAGCAAAACCAGTTGTTCTCTGGATGCCCAGTACCCTGAGCTGGTGGGAGGGGATGGGGAGCAGAATGTGGCCCCCACAATCCACGAGGAAATGGTTGGCGACCTGCTACAGCATTTGGATGTACACAAGTCGATGGGGCCGGATGGGATCCACCCGAGGGTGCTGAGAGAACTGGCAGAGGTGCTGGCCAAGCCGCTTACCATCATTTATCGGCAGTCCTGGCTATCGGGGGAGGTCCCAGTTGACTGGCGGCTAGCAAATGTGACGCCCATCTACAAGAAGGGCCGGAGGACTGACCCGGGGAACTACAGGCCTGTCAGTTTGACCTCAGTACCAGGGAAGCTCATGGAGCAGATTATCTTGGATGTCATCATGCGGCACTTGCAGGGCAAGCAGGCGATCAGGCCCAGTCAGCATGGGTTTATGAAGGGCAGGTCCTGCTTGACGAACCTGATCTCCTTCTATGACAAAGTGACGCGCTGGGTGGATGAGGGAAAGGCTGTGGATGTGGTCTACCTTGACTTCAGCAAGGCTTTTGACACTGTTTCCCACAGCATTCTCCTCAAGAAACTGGCTGCTCTTGGCTTGGACTGGCGTACACTTCATTGGGTTAAGAGCTGGGATTTTTCAGCCTGGAGAAGAGGAGGCTCATGGGCAGCCTTATTGCACTCTACAGGTACCTGAAAGGAGGCTGTAGCGAGGTGGGGGTTGGTCTGTTCTCCCACGTGTCTGGTGACAGGACGAGGGGGAATGGGCTAAAGTTGCGCCAGGGGAGGTTTAGGTTGGATCTTAGGAAGAACTTCTTTACTGAAAGGGTTGTTAATCACTGGAATGGGCTGCCCAGGGAAGTGGTTGAGTCACCATCCCTGGAGGTCTTTAAAAGACATTCAGATGTAGAGCTTAGGGATATGGTTTAGTGGAGGACTTGTTAGTGTTGGGTCAGAGGTTGGACTCGGTGATCTTGGAGGTCTCTTCCAACCTAGACTATTCTGTGATTCTGTGATAATTTTGCTTTTAAAGCATTGAAATTTGAGTTTAGAGTTCAGAATTGTTTATTTGCTTCTGCTGTTCTGTTTTTTTGGGTTGTTTGGGATTTTTACAACTCTTAATATTTTATTTCTGTTCTTTTCCTCGTTCCTGAGGGGAGCATCCAAAAATCAAATTTTAAGCTGTAGCACTGCACTGAATTACTCTGATCAGCATTGTTGTTAGTTTTACCCTGAGAGAAAGTCACGTGGGCATTCCAAAATGGGGAGGAGAGGAAAGGGGATTAAAAGACCTTTTTAAAGGAAAGATCTATCTGAAATAGCCTTTGTTCTCCTCTTTACCTCCTTTTCTGTGCTGACACTAAGAAATGTGTCAGTGGGGCTAAATCTGATGCTCAGATGCTGAACAGACTCTGTTGTACTGCAGAAAAAGTGGCCCAGCTCTTACCTTCTCTGACTCTGAGCTGATGGGCTTAGGCTGGTGTGTGTCTTCTGTAATACCAGACCTGTTTTTTAGACTAGCACTTTGTAAGTGGCTGGCTCTATTGTACAAAGAGGAAAATTAAAGAGTGGTTTGCACTGAAACTGGCTTTGGTTGTGTTTTTTTTTTTCTGCTTTCATTAAGTGACCTGAAGCACAGGTTGGACAGCTGCTGGTTTGTGGGGATGCCTGGTGCCGCAGTAGCGTGAGGCCGCGCAGCCCACCCTGCTTTGCCAGGGGGATTCGGGAGGACAGCTGATAGTCTTCACGTGGTGCTGAGGAGCTTGGTCTTAGCTGGAGCCCCAGAGAGGGTTAGAAGAACCTTGATGTAGAAGACCAGGTCCTGGGTTTCGCTGTGAAATGCTGACCATCAAAGCACGGCATGAAACTCCTTGTGACCATCTGTGGCTCCAGAGGAACGCGAGGCTGCGTGTTTCTCTTCAGTGGAACAGGACGGTGTTTTGGGAAATGAGGGAGGGAGGAAAACCCTGAGAAAGGGAATATAGACCGATCAAATTCCTATGCAACGGGGAGGTTGCCTGGAAGAAAAATGATCCAAAACCAGAAAGTGGAGGACAGGGTAAGTTTTATGTGATAGCAGAGGTCAGTGGCAAAACCCTGTACTGGTCTGTGTCCTTTGACATTGAAGAAGGGAGAGCACACTGGCGGATTTCTGATGTGGAGGTATTCAGTATTCCATATCAGTGCATGGGCTTGCAGGGATCTCATGCGAGAATGCCACAGGCATGAAACAAGATGAAATTCCCTATTACAAAATAAAGACTGGGGGTGGGGCATGGGGAATGACCTGAAACACTAGTGCTGCCAGCAGAGCTGCAGTGTTCTGGAAAGAAATCTCTGAGGCAGAGAATGTCTCAGCGCTACGACTCTTAACAGGAGAGGAAATGATTTTGCTAAAAACAGCAAATGGGTTGTGTCTCAGTCCTGGCTCAGCTCCTGTTTTGTTCATCCCAAATCAAAGGAGCCAAAATAAAAAGGGAAGAAACATCAGCCGCAGTTACGGCAACTTCTGCTTAAGAAACATCTCCCCAGGTCAGCACTCTTCACCCTGGGGAAGAGACAGCTGAGGAGCTCCTGCAGTGCTCAGTTCTGGCTCCGAAATACACGAGCCAGGAACAGCTTCTCCTTGTTCCTCCCAGTTCAAAAAGGTGATCAGCTTAGGAGGCTTAAAACAAGATCAGTGTTTATTTTCCACACCTAGCCCAATAAATAACTGGACCAGGGGCTACAGGGCACTCCAGCGTGCTCGTACATCCTTCTGCTGGTGTGTCAGGCGTGAGGGTCTGTGGGGCTGTCTCAGTGGGGAGTTGTGAGGTGCTTGTAAAGGTGCTTGGGAAACAAGAAATAAATGGGAAAACAGCCTGTGTGTTTGCTACGTGTGCACAGAAGTGCCTCCTCTGCCTCTGCTCCCCAAAGCCCTCTGAGGAGCCAGGAACAAAAGCAGTGGAAGGGGAGCCAAAAGTTGCCTGTATGGCCACCACGAGTGTGTCCACCAGCAAACTGACCGGGGCAAAAGGAAGCTGATGGGATTCTGCAGCACTGGGGAACCTTGGTGGGAACCTTGGTGCAGGTTTGGATCAGAGATGAAGGTGGGCTGTGCCATGCTTTGCTGTGTGCAAGTGTGGAGGATCTTCCTGTCCTGACAGTGTGCTCAGGGAGAGAGGTAAGAGGGGGTGGGCTGTAATCGCAGGCTGGGTTCCCCTGCCTGGTGGGTATCAGCCACGGGGTCACCACCACCACCTTGGTGTGATCTGGGAGAAGCCTGGGGTCCCTGAGGGGGTACTGCTCGTCACAGGGCCTGGCTGTCCCGTGGGGCTGCGTGGGTCAGTACTCTGAAAATACTCCGTGCTTCGGTGGAGACCAGGTGTCTTTTTTGTGGTGCATGAGTGAGAGGTGGGCGTCTGCAATTCCTTTTCCCATGGGATGTGCCAGGGGCCCTCGGCATGGGCTTGGGGGACATAAGTGGTGCTGCTGGGTGGGACTCCCTGTGAGCAGCTCACCAGGCTCCTGCTACACACAGGTGATGTTTTGCTTGGAGGCTGGTGTGTATGCTTTCCGTTCTGAATTTAAAGTCCAAGCCTCTGCTTTTTTTCAGAGGCCAGCTGGATTCAGAGGTGCTTTGTAGGCTATTTAGCCCATTACAGTTAACATGTCTGCAAACGAACCTAATTAATTGACCAGTTTTCCTCCATCACACCTGGAAATCTTGGGGCAAAAGTGACTACTCCCTCTTCTCACGCTGGAGGGGGTAGCTCAGCCAGCAACAGGTGCTAGAAAAGCCCCTGTGAGAGCCACTAGTGGTAAAGGGGATGTCTCTTTTCAGTTCTACATTGTTGTACAGAACTCTCTCTTACCAAAAGAGAAGTAATGCTTAGCCTGCCAGTCACACAAGGTACAAATAGCAGAGCTTTCTCTGTCACAGTTACTGGTCATAAATTGTAGGTTAGCTCTTAATTGTCAGAGCAATAGTCTAGCAGAAGTTGCTTTATTGCCCTCTCTTAGCAGGGGAAAAAAAAAAAAAGCCCTCTTTCAGAAAAATTCTTATTCATGCTTTTGTTTTCTTCTGAGAAAGCATCAAACCACAATTATTGTAAGAGGGAAAAAGATGTAAGAGGAAAAGAGGTATCCCCTTTATAAATAGGAAGGACAACCAACACTTCAAAAAACTGAAACCTCAAGCTGCTACTGAAGATGTTAGATAACACATCAGCCAGGTTTGAGTTGTTCATGTGATGCTGTCTTGTTCAAAAGACAACTGGCTACAAAGCTCTTTAAACAGATACATCCAGAAGTACAGGTACTAGGTTTTTTTTTTTCAGTCTCAAGAAATTTTCAATACCTTAATTAAGTTGGTTGTTTTTGTACTGGAATTAGAAATTTCCCTTTCTTCCTAAAGCAGATGTAGCCCAGGAAGAGTAAGACAACAGCTAGAAACCCACCCTGAGACCCTTTGGCTCCACTATATCATACTTGGGCCTGAGTTACGTAACCGCAGTACTGAACATGGTGTTTCTTTTATTTTCAGCTTTGCTAAAATACATTATGGTTTTACATAACCTTTCTTTTCAAATGCCTTTTACAAGAAGATCCAACAGCATACTCTCAAATTCAGAAGATGGAGGTCTGTAGTTCTTCCTTAAACATGCCTTCAAAGTGGAGGTCTTTTGCCATGAGCTCTTCTTCTACATCTTCTAAGGCCCACTGATGATCAGTCAATTCCAAAGCTTCCCATTCCGTCTTCATTGACATTAAACACAGACAGGGAAAGAAAGGCCACTTAGTATGAAAGTGGTTGTCAGCACTTTCTGTACACGTTAGACAATAACTAAGAAAAAGTCATGTGAAAAAGGCATGTGAATTTTTTTGAAATCAGGAATGACTGCCTCATCAGGTATGGTTGTCTAAGCACGTTTGCTTCAGGGTACTATGGCCCTGTCAGACTTCCATACACCTCATCAGTTGTCACCTCTAATTTTAGGAACAGGAATCCAGAACAATTCCCTTGCTTGACAGGGGGAGAGGAGGAGTTGCGCATTGCCTGCAATCTTGTAAATTCACAGCAAAGAGAGATGCAGGTGGAAATACTGTACCTTAAATGCTTTGTTAGTATCTGCTGGCATGGCCATTGCTGCGCCTGTCATTTGTTCTTGCATCACCCTAGACTGATCCGCAGCTACAAAAAGAAATGAGAGGTTCATTTTTATTTACTTAAGCAGGACTGCTTGGAGTATAGTGCCACCAGGCTGGCTTCTTCCTAAAGACTGGAAGGTTGCACAAATCCCCGGAATACAACATTAACTTCCTAGTGCAGCTTCTCACAAGCTATTTTGTCCCCATTCCTTGTATCTTAGCTAAATTAACTAAAAATAGGCAGACAGATAGAGGAAAATATGGTCTTCTACGTTCTCCATAACCGTCTTGCCTTGCATCTAACAAGAAACAATCATTGCAGCCTTCCTTAAAATCGATCCTTGCTAGAAACAAAAACAAACACAACATCAAAGTTTCCACGCACCAATTTGATGAGAAGAAAAGCACAGGTTAATTACCAAGGAAGTTTACAAGCAGTTAGCCAAGGGCTGGTGCAAAAAGATCTGCGTAACTGCTGCAGGTGATATCAAACCTAGCCAGTGGAGAGTGATCCCAAAGAAGTGAGAGAAGCTTTGAAGAGCTTTTTGGTTGGAAATGTAGAAATCCTTCCCCATCCTCCCCCACAAGTCATCCAGTGGAAGGAGAAGCCAGCTCCTTTCACAGAAATGACGCTGTCTTACCATTATCTTGGCCCAGGATGAGGGTATAAATGCTTCTGAGTCCAAACACATTCAGGAAGTACCAGGAAGCAGAGCTCACCCTGAGAAATCAGAATAAGCACGTCTGATTTCAGTTCAATGCCGCCTGTGCATGGGACGTGTGGCTCGTGACCTTATTTCAGAAGCATGCACAGGTTACTCAGGGGTTAGTACTGCACCCAGTGCTCCAAATAAACATTCAGCCTTGCTCGTGGAGGAGACGCGCTTACCAGGATGCATCTAAAGTGAGCAGTTCAATTCCCTGCTGTAACATTGGCTTAAAACGCAGCGTCAGAGGAAACGGAACCTTGGCTGCAGGACAAAAAAAGAGCCCAGTTTCACAAAGCAACACGAGGTAACTGCAGAACAAATTGCAGAGCCAACAGAGGTTTCATTCATTGAATCTAATGGAGGCTGAAGGTAATGCGTACAGTAACAAATACTTTCAGAAAGGCTGTAATTCAAATATTGACTTCAATATGGAGTCTTTCAAAGCATGAACAGGCAGCCAACCTACCACAGCTGTTTCAGAGACTGTTAAGGGGAATCTCTTTTCTGAATGAAACAGCTACCACAGAAATAGTAAGGGAAAAACAAACAAACAAAAAAAACAACTCTGAATTTGATGGAGTATTTGTTTTGTATACTCTGCTACTCTGCATTGCACGGTAATGGACTGCCTGGACATGTTCAGAGGAAAATCCTTTACAGCAACTGGAAGTCCAGGCTGTTTTCTTTGCGATCATGTCTGGCACCCTGAAAACAACCTTCTGTGCTTTACAGTGGGGCCAGCAAGTCAATGCACTTCACAGAGCAAACAGCAGCAGTGCCATGAAGACAAAGCCAGCTGCTCCCACCCCAGATGAAGTTTTTGATGGAGCCCAGACCCAAGAGGCCATCACCCAGCACGGCCAGACCCCCGGGCTGTGCTACACCGCACACTTACTTGTGACAAATCCTGAAAATGTCATATTGATCCAACCACCAATGAGGATCATGGGCAGAACGTTGGTTACGTTCCCTTTCATCATATCTGTCAACATGGTAGGATCTGTAATTAAAAGATTTAACGTAATGTGGGAGTGTATCACATTAAAGGCAAATGAGCAGCACACTGTAGCAGTGGCTGCTGATGAAAGCATCTTGCGGTCCCTGCTGTGTATGACCCCGTCCCTTGCTCCTTATCTCTGAAATTAATGGATCCCTCTGCAATACTGTTTAGCTAGAAGAGTGATAATGAACAAGGCAGCTGGTTTGCTCTTTACATTTTGGGCCATGTTCATGAGTTATATCAGTTTAGAGAAGGTCCTGCTGGAGCTGGTGCCAGAAACAAAAAAAAACGACAGGAGAACATGGGGATATGGTTTAGCGGGGACTGTTAGTGTTAGGTCAGAGGTTGGACTTGATGATCTTGAGGTCTCTTCCAACCTAGATATTCTGTGTAATATACAGACATCACTCTAAGTACTTCTGTGTAACATGCAGGACCTCCCATTTCCAGCAGCACCATGACAGTCATGGTCTTCTGAGAGGCTGCAGGCAGACGTGAAGTGCCTTGGAACAAAATGAAGTGACCCAACATGCTGCTGCCGAGGGGAGCGATCTCCCTCCCCCTCACCCAGCCCTCCGATCCCACCCCGAGACCCTCACGTTCACTGAGCTCTTTGCTAGGGTGGCTCGCCTTGCTACCTTGGCGGCAAGTTACACGTTTTCTGCCCAGTTATGTTCCCTGTACCTTAACATACCTGTCATCGGTGAAGGAGGCACTACCTTTCTTTTTGTTTTCTTAAAGAATCCATCCTCTGGGTTATTAAAGTAGTATTTCCGAGTCAGGAAAGACTGGAGAAAAAAAAAGCCAACGCCAGTAGCACCGTAAGAAACAAAAGGAGGAGAAGGTTATTTCTTGCTCCTTTAGACACATTACGAGCTATTTGATTAAATCTTTTTATTCTCAGGTACTTTACTAAATGTATGCCTTAAAGCTCTTCTTTAACGTTTCCCTGAACCCTGAGTACTAGCTCTGTCTCTCTGAAAGCCTTGAAATATTTCCAAGACAGAATTCTCTTAGAAATAATCTACATCAAATAAAGACCTTCTGGCACTTTGTGCAGAGTTTCTGTTAGCTCGGAACCAATCCCGGTATACCTGACATTGTTATTCCCACAGCCTGCCTCACAGATTTCGCTGTATGTAGCATTTGTCAGCAACCGAGCGAGCACGAGCGGCTGATCCGTGCTGTGAGACGCGAGGCTGCCCCTGCCCCTCCGTACCTGCTTGGGGATGTATTTCCCATTTTCCCGCAGGACCCTGCTCCGGATCAGGACTTGGCTGCAAAAGAGATCTGTGGTGAGGGAAGGGAGGGGAGGGACGGGAAGGGGCCGGGGCCGGGCCCTGACCCTGACCTGTCGGACACCTGCTCCTGCGTGAGCCGCTTGTCGCTCTGCAGCAGGATGGAGACGTAGTGCCGGATCATCCCCACGAAGAAGGTGATGAAGACGATGGGCAGCACCACCCATAGCCGGATGTTGGAGTCCAGCAGCAGCTCGGGCTCGCTCATCCCGGCACCGGGCCCGGCCCCGGCCCCGGCCCCGGCCCCGGCCTCCTCCCGGCTCCCGCTCGGCCTCCGGCCGCCGCCGCCGCTCCGCTCCCAGCTTCCGCTTCCGCCTCCCGCCGGAAGGACGTCGCCGCGCGCCGTTGGCGGGAAGCTCGAGCCGTGAGGCGCCGCAGGGCCCGCGGCCGCCGCGCGCTCCCCCCCCAGCTCCCGGCGCTGCGCCGAGGCACCGCGGGCCGTGAGGTACCGCGCGGCACCCGTGGGCCCCGAGGCACCCCGCGTCGCGAGGTACCCGCGTGTCGCGAGGCACTTTGCGTAATTTCGTCAGTTAGGGACGGGTTCCTCACCGCGCGGGCCCTCGCTTTCAGCTCTTTCCCCCCTTCGTACCCGCTGGCGGTGAGGCAGGGTTTATTCGGCTCCTTCCAAGCCCCGCCAGGAGAGCGCGGGCCCGGCGGAGGGCTGCGCTGTGCTCGCCCTGCGGCCTTGGAGGCCTGCCTGCGGCCACCTCACCTGGCTGGGCTCACACGCACGGAGCTCGCAGCCCTCTGGGTGCAGAATCACACAGAATCACAGAATTTCTAGGTTGGAAGAGACCTCAAGATCATCAAGTCCAACCTCTGACCTAACACTAACAGTCCCCACTAAACCGTATCCGAGGCCGCGCCAAGGCCGCTGCGTTACATCGGAGACCTAGGTTTAACTAGCTGCCTAATTTGTACAGCGTCTGGAGGAAACGCGGACCTTGTTTTAGGGATTTTGGAGAAAATGTGACCTGCTGCTTAAATATGACAAGCTCTAAAATCCTAACCTGTACAGCAGCAGAACGCAGTGTGATACCGGTCAGCCAGGCAATCTGCCTTCCTGTGGAAGTTATATTTCCAGAGCGTTTTGCTTCACTATTCACTAGTCCATTCTACAGTTGCATTAAAAAAATCTGAATTAAAGTCACATTTTCTTCTGAATTAAAGCTATATCTCCTTTACTCACTTGTCTTTTTTTCCTGATTTCTTATAGGTGACACCAAACGATTTGTTACCATGGTTTCGAAACGGAAATTGTCAAAACCTGATGTTTCTGGAGAGAACTCAAAACCAGACTTGCCAAGTAGGTGCTCAGGCGTAATCTTACAAGAACTGGAAACCCGCTGGTAGTGGCAGCAGCTCCAAGGGAGACAGGACAGGCCATAATGGCAGTTTGATAATCTCAGTAGCTAACTGTTAATTTTACTGTTGTTTTATGAAGCTGTGTGACGCAGCGCAGGCAGGCAGCAGGAACAACCACAGGCACACGGCTAAAATGCAAAGGGTGGATTAATTCCCATCACCTCACCAACCAGAGGACTCCTGGAGCAACATCCAGCAGGGATGCAGGCGTTGCCGAGCTCAGGCTGTGCTAGATCACTGCCTCCAGCTGGCATCTGTTTATCCAGGGTTCACACAGGCACAGTTTTTAACAACATGGTGTCATCCTCACCGTGCTTGTTTGATCCTCTCTTTACCGAGGTTGGCAGCTCAAGTGCGTCTGATAGGATGCCTTTGAGCCTGCCAAACACCTCTATTATACGCAGATGTGCTACTTGCCAAATACCCAGGGCACAAACAGCAGCAGGTACAATTTATGTGCTTTCCTACACTACTACTCCCCAGACTTTACACATTCCCAGCTGCAAGGTCATTTGTACATATTTACAATCCTCCTTGCCAGTCTTTAGTTCTGATCCCATCCCCCTCAACAATCTTCCACTTTTAACTCCTTCCTCCCAACAGAATCACAGTAAAATAACACTAAAGCAGTGCCATATCTTTTATTAGTGCCTCTGTTCTTGTACCTTTGATCAACGCCAATCACCTGAAGCTTCAGCACCTTGGCTTTTTGCAAACTAACCACATTTGATCAAAAAATGATACCTCTGAAACCAAAATAACCTCTCCACTTAGCTAGAGGGAAGATACTTTTTTGCATTAGCATGATCCCTAAGTGTAGTGGAAGAACCTAAATTAAATTTGTGCTTTCCAGGCCAGAGGGAAGTATGATTCTAGTATTGTGCAGCTTGTAATTTGGTAGCAGATATGTCTCGCCTGGGAGTACGGCATCAAAAGTACGTCTTTCTGCCTTTGGTTGCGGAGCGCTAAAAGTGGTAGTTAAAAAATGTTCCTTTGTGGTGTCACGCTGCAGGGGTGACTGTGGGATCTCTGCGTTGGTGTTTGGGTTAGCTAATGCCTGCTGTCAAACAGAGCCTCACGGTGTTGCTTGCTGCTCTGGTCCCATAAATGTATTCCTGTGTTCCTGTAATTTCTTACGAGAAGGTTAATTTTGAATTAGTTCTTTTTATGGAAGTTCCCTGCTACTCTTTTGCACGATAATTTGATGTAGCTTGTCTTGTTTTCTCAGAAACAAAGAAGTCACGGGCTTCTGATAAGGAAAAGGCCTCTGCCCAAGGCGGACTGGAGAGTGAGGGAGTATTTGAAGAGCTCCTTAGAACATCCGGAATTATACTGAAAGCTGGGGAAGGGCAGAATGAAATAGGTATGGATTTAACACTTGTTCTTTTTCTTTGTATCTTAAAGCCTGCAAAGATGACTGTTACAAAGTAAAGACGCTTGTTACTTGCAGAGTAAGAAATGCTTGAACGAGCTTGTTTGAAACTTCAAAGAAACTCTCATCGGGACTCTTCTTTGTCATATACTTCTTGAATTGCACGGCTCCTGCCTAACTGAGCGCATCTCTTAAACATTACGCCTGCTTTTTGAGTGGCTACATGTCAAGTCAAAAGACTTCTGAGAGATGATTGGAGGTATATGGGATGAGATTAGACTGCATCTGTATTTACAGTCTGACCTTTTTGGATGGAGCTGCTTCACCCTAGTCATGGTCTACGCAGAAAGTTGAATTGCTTCACGGGGTTTTCCGTGTTTCGCCTCTATGAGACAGTGAAGCTGTACTGCCTCCATTGCTGCAGTGGGTTTGAGCAGAGGAAGGCCTCTTTAGGATGGCAGGGCCGCTGCAGTGGTTTATCTGTGTGACGTTACACGCTGTGTCACATGAATGAACTTTGCGGCTACAGGACTGATTTTGCTGGAAGATGGCTGCTCTGTTACGTTAGGCAAAGGGATTTTTGGGTTGCACATTTGGCAAGGATCAGGTTGCCTCCTAAGGACAGAAAAAAAAAGCCTGGGGATTCTTCCTCCACTTCTTTGGCCCCTCATTCTGTCTGGAATGGATTTTTAAGTGCCAAAAAATGTAGGAGTTTGTGTATCAAGCCTTGTTAGTGCTACTAGCTACCCTCAGCCCAGAGCGGAGAGAGCACACGCGGTAGGTAATACCACTCGGGCTTTTGCTAGCTGGAATTCTCGACAGAGCAAATGCAGAAATAACGGTGGATGATCCTGAGAGCTTGTAGCTAGTGTAGCTGTTAGCGCAGTGTTGTATGGCTAAAATACATCTGATTCTTTATTCTCTGTAAACTTTCTCCTTAGCTGTAGATCAAATGGCTTTCCAGAAGAAGCTCCGCCTGACTCTAGAGAAGCACCCGACTTACCCAGGCGTAAGTAACTGCCTGTGCTTTGGCAGGAGCCAGATTTAAAGCTGTTTACTGTGTAGCAAAAGGCACAGATGCAGCTGCCTTTCTCTGCTGGTCTTGTACAGAAGCATGCAGAACTTGCTGTTTCTCTCAATGCCATCATCCCAGCCTTTTGGTCTCATTGTTCTTCTGAACAGTTAGGCACGAGGTAACGACCAGCACGTACCTCTGTTACCAACCCTGATGTGTTTGCTCTGAGATTGGTTTTTCGTAATTCAAAGCACAACTGCTGCATATCCAGCACCATGCCTCGTCAAAGTAATTCACTGGCAACATTATTCAATAAACAGACTCTTAAGAGAGCACGGTAGCTTGCTTAACTTTTCCAGTGGAAGCTTGGTTTTGTGTTAGCTGGGAGCTGGCAGTGTTAAAACTGTCGAGATTTGGTGCTTGTCTCCAGCAACAAACCCAGCGTGAATGTCCTGAGGCCAGTGATTTGAATCCTGCAAATGTTTTTGGCTGCAGTTCTTGGCACATTAAATGTTGCTGTCTCAGCTGAACAGGAAGGTGGGGGAAGCCAGGTTAAATCAAGGTGAAGTGAGAGACTATTGCTTTAGAATTATTTTGTAAACCAACCAGTGTTTGCTTTTAGTTGAGGCTACAGATTATCCAGCATTTCTTCTATGACAAATTCTAGCTCCCTGGCTAGCTGGATAGGAAACCTCTTTCCTGTTTTCATCGTCTGCTCACAAAGTGCATCCTAAAAGCCAGCAGTTGATGAGGGCATCTTCTCAGGAAGTGAATAATCTGTCTCTGCATTGCAGGTTGTGAAGCAGTTTATCAGTGGATTGGAATCTCACATCAGGGACAGAAACCAGTTCAAGAACTGCCTTCTGCCATGTGCTCCCATACGGACTGAGGGGTCAAGGTCAGGGAAAATGTATTTTCTGTTCTCCTTTTCAGTCAGAGCCGGTCTCTACTAAAATGTTGTGCAACAGTGAGCGGAATGGAGGGAAAAGCCATAGCTCCAGCTGATACGTAACAAGACCTGTGCCTTACGCAAAAGACCCTGTCATTCTTTGGTTTGAATGTTTTCCCCTTTGGACACCTATGGAAAAATGTCTTCTCTCTTACACAGCTGCTGATTTCAGGGCAAAGGCAGCTGAAAACTCCAGTTTGGTTTGACACTGGGAATCTCCAACCAGCATATAGTGTCCTTTAATTCTTTTAACATGTAGGCTTTCATATATTTTAAAATATTTTATATCCTCACTCAGAAAATGTAAGTATGAGATGGTGTGGTGGTCTTACTCAGCTGGGCAGCTGAGCTCCACCGCATTTGCTCTCACTCCACCTCCTCAAAGGGAAAGGGGGAGAAAATACAATGAAAAGGGCTCAAGGATTGAGATGAGGACGGGGAGATCACTCAACTATTATTATCATGGGCAAAACAGGCTCAGCAGAGGGAGATTAATGTAATTTATTACCTATTACTACCAAGCTAGAGCAGTGAGAATCTACAAGCAAACTAAAAGTACCTCCCCCCATCCACCCTCTTCCACCTCATCCCCTGAAGCAGCACAGGGGAACGGGGAATGGGGTCTGTGGTCAGTCCCTGACACTGCCTGCAGGGCTCCTTCAGGGTCCCTCTCTGCCCCTGCTCCCCGCGGGGTCCTTCCCGACCTGAGCCTGCGGGGGCTGCCCACGGGCTGCAGCTCTTCAGGAACTGCTCCCACACGGCTCTGTCCCACGGGGTCCATCCCCCAGGAGCAAACTGCTCCAGCACGGGTCCCCCATGGGCAGCAGCTCCCCCCAGATCTACTGCTCAGTAGGTTTCCCCCTCCCCTTTCCTAAATCTGCTCTCACAGAAGCGCAAACGCCATCGCCATTGGCTCGGCTCTGGGCAGCAGTGGGTCCCTTTGGAGCCAGCTGAATCTGGCCCTTGTCTGACACGGGGCAGGTGCTGGACGCTTCTCACAGAGAGCACCCCTGCAGGCCCCCGCTATTAAAACCTTGCCCCGGAAACCCAATACAGACAGTTAGGATTGGAAGACGTTAAAACCTAGCCATTAATTTTCATATTTCACTTCTAAAAGAATTCTCTTAGAAGTCTTTGAAGTTTCATTTCCTTGCAGTTACCTGTTAATGAGTATTTACTAACACTCCTGCTGTATTATCTACTGTTTGGGGGCTGCCTTTGGTATACAAAGGAAGTCTTTGTAAATGTTTTTTTTTTTTCTTTGTTTTTTTAAAAGTATTGGAAAGAATTACTCTCATGTTTTTACTACAACTGTGGAATCTCATCTTGCAGGACTTTGGTGCACTCGTATTGTGAAAGCCTCATAAAACTGCTTCTTGGAATTAACATCTTACAGGTATGTACACCTTAGTTTTACAGTGGTGCTGATTTATTTCGGGATCCTTTTGTTTATGTAAGTAGAGGATTAGTAGAACTGGTGGTGAGGCAGAGGAGGCTGCATCTGGAAGAGCATCTGTTAGCGAGGGGCTGAGGCCAAATGTATGAGCCTCAACAAGGCCAAGGGCCGGGTCCTGCGAGTGGGGCCCGACAGCCCCATGCAGTGCTCCAGGCTGGGGGCAGAGTGGCTGGAAAGCTGCCTGGAGGAAAGGGCCCTGTGGGTCTTGGTGGATAGCCTGCGGAACACGAGCCGGCAGTGTGCCCAGGTGGCCAAGAAGGCCAACGGCACCCTGGCTTGTGTCAGGAATAGTGCAGCCAGCACACCAGGGAGGTGATCATCCCCCTGTGCCTTGGTCTGGTGAGGCTGCACCTCAAATACTGTGTTCAGTTTCGGGCCCCTCGCTACAAGAAAGACAAAGTGCTGGAGCAAGCCCAGAGAAGGGCAATAAAGCTGGTGAAGGGTCTAGAAAGCGAGTCTTATGAGGAGCGAGTGAGGGAATGTGATGGTTTCGCTCGGATGGGTGACCGAGCTCCACCACAACCGCTCTCTCACTCCCCCTCCTCAAAGAGGAACAGGGAGAAAATACGATGAAAGGGGCTCAAGGGTTGAGATAAGGACGAGGAGATCGCGCAGTAATTATTGTGATGGGCAAAACAGACTCAGCATAGGGAGATAGTAAGATTTATTGCCTATTACGAACGAGCTAGAGAAGTGAGAAACAAAGGAAAGAAACCAAAAGCACCTTCCCCCCCCATCCACCCTGTTCCACCTCCTCCCCCCGAGCGGCGCAGGGGAACGGGGGAATGGGGGTTATGGTCAGTCTATAGAAATTCTTCTCTGCCGCTCCTTCTTGGTCACTCTCGTCCCCTGTGCTGTGGGGTCCCACCCACGGGATGCAGTCCTTGCTGAACTGATCCAGCGTGGGCTTCCCACAGGCAGCAGCTCTTCAAGAACTGCTCCAGATATGGGTCCGTACCACGGGGTCCATCCCTCGGGAGCACACTGCTCCAACCTGGGTCCCCCACGGGCAGCAGCTCCTGCCAGGTCACCCGCTCCTGCGTGGTCTCCTCTCCACGGGCTGCAGGTCCGGCCCGGAATCTGCTCCGGCAGGGGTCTTCCACAGGCCGCAGTCTCCATCGGTGCAGGGCCACCTGTTCCACCGTGGTCTCCTCCACGGGCTGCAGCGTGGAACCCTGCTCCACCGTGGTACTCCATGGGCTGCAGGGGGACATCCTGCTTCACCATGGTCCTCACCACAGGCCGCAGGGGACTTCTGCTCCGGCACCTGGAGCACCTCTCCCCCTCCTTCTTCACTGACCTTGGCGCCTGCAAGGCTGTTCCTCACTCCTCTCACTCTCCCAGCTGCTGTGTGGCGCAGCGTTTTTTTTTTCCTGTCTTAAATATGCTCTCACAGAGGCGCAAACAACATCACTTACTGGCTCAGCTCTGGTCAGCAGTGGGGCCCTTACCAAACATGGGGCAGCTTCTAGATCCTTCTCACAGAAGCCACCCCTATGGCCCCCTGCTACCAAAACCTTGTCACATAAACCCACTACAGGGAACTGAGGTTATGTAGCACAGAGAAAAGGAGGCTCAGGGAGACCTTACTGCTCTCTCCATCTACCTCAGAGGAGGTTGTAGCAGGGTGGGGGTCGGTCTCTGTGCAACAAGCAATGGGACAAGAAGAAATGGCCTCAAGTTGCACCAGGGGAGGTTTAAGTTGGATGTTAGGAAAAAATTCTTCACAGAAGGGGTTTTGTGGCATGGGAGCAGGCTGCCCAGGGAAGCGTTTGAGGCACCGTCCCTGGAGGTATTTAAGACGTGTAGATGTGGTGCTTGGGGATGTGCTTTAGTGGTAGACTTGGCGGTGCTAGGTTAATAGTTAGATTGATGATCTTAGAGGTCTTGTCCAACCCAAATGATTTTATAATTTCTTGTTTCTTGAGGGACACAAAGTTGCTTAGGGCCTGCAGCACACGGCATGTCAGAAGAGACAGCGGGAACTGTCCTTGTTTAGTCTCGAGAAAGTTAAGGGAGGTCGTGCGGTCTGCAGCTACCCAGCTGCATGGTGTAGAGAAAACAGAGAGAGTCTTCTCAAAGGTGGGCTGGGGCAGGGTGAGAGATGACAGTCAAGTTAAAGATGGGATGTTCTGATAGAATTGAACCACTTCCACTGTGGAGAATGTATTTACATCTTGGAGGTGTTTAAAAATGGATGAGACCCTGAGCAATGTGATCTAATGATGATGGAGTTTTAAGCAGAGACTTAGACCAGAGAACTCCAAATTTCCCTTCTAACCCAAAGTTTTCAATTAATTAAATCACAGCCCTGAACAAGCCTTACGAGGAACCAAGCCATGTGAAAGGACAGAGGCCCTCCCAAGATTTCCTTGGGTGTAGTAGGGAGCTCAGTTCACTCACCTCTTGTGTCAGTCATCTCCCCTTCCTGCAGCTGCTAACGGCAGTTGTGGAAAAGGACAACGGGTATTTGCTTGTCTTCTCTTCCTCTGCCGTGTCCTGGGGCAAGGAAGGGGAAAGTGAAGGGCTGTCCTTGTGCCGTAATGTCCAGGCAATAAGACGTGGTTCTCTTTTCATCCCCTTCTGTCTTTTCCTTTCCCATATGTGGCTTCAAAGACAACTCATTTCAGCCCTGCAGTGCAATCGAAGCTCCTGTTCTGCCTTCCAGGGAGCCGGTACTCGTCCCCATAAAAGAACCACACACGTGAAGCAAAATGTGCTGCGGTGGTGCTTAAATAGTACTTAACAGTTGTGAAATAGTAAATAGTTGTTTTTGCAAGGCATTGCTGATGATAACAAGTTCTGTTAAGTTGTATAAAAGTTGCATCGACACGTATACGGAGCTGACGGTGACATCTCACTAAGGCACGAGAAACCTGAGAACAGCTGTGGATTTAAATCCTCTTATAACTAGATGTTTTTTCCAAGTTCTTATTTTAAATACATTTGTTTTTTAGAATTGCATTTGGGCCAGGATTAAAGGGGGAAAAAGAATCAGACTTGCAAGGGAAATGGCGAGATCATGTAGGTAGTTTTCAAACCTATCTAAAGTTGATGCTTTAGATTCTTGTGTGGTGAAAAACAACTCTGGGTCTGACAGAGTTTGGCCCAGAGGAATTGTAAGTTCTGCCCACGTGGTCTGCTTCTGTTAAATAATGTATATAGCTTGCAGTTGTGTTTTTCACCTTGCAGGCTGTGCGTCTCCTCTCTGGCATCAGGGAAGAGATTTCTTTTACAGGAAATATTTTTCTTCTTTTGAGTCTTCTGTTCCCTGTGTGTTTCAGCTTTTGTGAAAAGTTAGTTTTGGTGGCAATGCCACAGCACAAGCGGTAAATCATCATCCCAATGCTGTCTTTTTGCCTTCCTTCTAGCCTGCTGTCATAACGCTGTTGTTGGAAAAGATCCCTGAATTCTTTTTTGATGTGTGAGTATACTTTTCCCTCTAACTTGAAATGAAATTTCTTCTTCTGAACAATTACCAGCTGTTTAACTTCTACTGCAATTTCAAACGTACCTAAAATGATCTACCTAAAAAAAATATATATATATAGCAGAAAACAAGCTAATAGAAGCTTACAGACATACCTTATGATTCATTGCGCTTTTGTTAGCTACTGGTACAAACTCTGGAAGTATTTCAGCAGTGTCCCGGTATTTAAAAAGGATGAAAGTGACTGGCAGTCTTTTAGGTGGCTGTTAGCTGCAAATAGACCCTCTTAAAAATGCAGTTCTTGTTTAAGCAAGGAAAACAGAAAAAGCATGTATATATTGTTTTTTAATGTAGAACATCACAGCAGACTGGGAGATCTTGAGGGGCACAGCATAGGAGGGACTTGAACAATTAAGTTCTTTTTCAGTTGCTCTGGAGGCAGAAAGCTTGCTGCAGAGTTAGTGGAGCAGGTCAAGGGCTAAGAAGCTGATGCTGTTCCTTGTACGGTATTTGTTCAGTGCTGAGTATCGAGCAGGATACAAATGCTGTACAGAGCCTGAGAAGTTGTCTCACTGAAATCTTGTTAGAGGAGGGTTTAACACAAACTGACAAGGACTGAATTGCTTTCATTCAAGAGCTCTGAAGGATCTTAGATGTAAAAATAAGCTGATAATTGTTCTGTGAACCCTTTTTATTCAAAACACAAACAAACAAACAAACAACTCTTACTGCCTTTGAAAGGGATGTTGTTACACTTGTTTCCTATTGAGCTGTATGAAGAGTGAAGTTTTTTTCCATGCGTTAATGACCAGTTAAAAATAGAAACAAAAAAGTAGAAAGAAATCCCTTCTGCAGTACAAGAAGGATTTTAGGACAGTCCCTTGGAGATCTGGGTTGTTCAGCATGTTTGTAAATGAAAAAGGAAGAGTGAAGTAACAGCCTATGGTAACAAATTTCCAAGCTAATCTAATCTAAAACTGATTGTGAAGAGCGATAGAAGATTTTTGTTCAAGTATGGGACAAGAAAGAGCATTCATTAAAGCTGCACTGTACCCACACCTGGACTGGCCGGCCAATTCAGTAATACATGGACCAGTGTGACCAGCAGTTACAGGTGAGGGAGAATGCCTCAGTGCATCTGTATGAGCCTTGTTTTCTTAGAAAATCAGGCTGAAAATAATCCTATTGTGTAAATACAGTGCCTAACTCAGTATTATCACTGGGGAAAGGCATCCTGTATAGGTATTTCTTTGTTCTTCGTTTTGAGTATACGTTTAATGCTCAGCATTAGTCAGAACAGCAGACAATATTAGGGAAGGAGTTGGGAACAAAATGGAAAGCAGGATATCACCGTAAATGCATGGTACGATCACGTTTTGAGTGTGGCAGCCTTTCAGAAGTGCTAGGAAGGAAAATATAGTAGAATAACTTCTGTATAAGTAGGGAAAAATATTGTAAGTAAAAGAGTTCTACCTGCCTGACAAGCAGAGAGAGGACAGAAAAGCAAGTGAAAGCAAGAAAAATTAAAAAAAAATAATAATAAAAATCCATGAAGGCAAGAAAGATTTAGAAAAGGTGGCTGAGCAAAGTTTAACCCATGTTTCTAACTATGCGAGGCGGCAAACTTAAGCAGAAGTACTTTTTCAGATAATGTATAATTACCTTGCAGTTTCGGTGTTGCAGAGTGTAGAGCCTTCTGCCTTGGGAATTTACGAAGCTGTGTATTGTTGGAGGCTGGGTGGAAACTCTGAAAAAAGATGGCCTTGTGAATCCTCTGGTGCTCAAAACTTGTCCAAATGCATCTGATACCGACAGCAGCTGGGGATGAGGATACCAGGCTCAAAAGGAGGTTTAGGCTAAGGTAGTGTAACCACACGTATGGCAGGACAGGAGACCTGAAGTGAGGTTGTATTGCATGTTTTGGTTTTTGTGCTGCAGTTAGGGTGTTGCTGATAGCGTATTAAAACACGCTGATAGTATCCCTGATTTGTGTGTTCAGCAAGTAAGAAGTGGGGACCTTCCTTCATGCTGCTAAAAGCTCTAGAGGTGTTAATGATAGTTTCACAACGTGGTTTTGGTAGTTGGCTAATACAAATTGCATCTCATGGTCTTGCAGACCAGCAGCAAAACCTTTGAGTCTCTCTGTGGATCTGACTAACGCGTGTTTCACTTCTCTTTTAGCGTGGGTACATTTGGAACAAATTTTCCCCGTCTCATTGTCAACCAGTTTAAATGGCTTGATAGTCTTCTTGACAGCCAGGTGGGTCCTGATGGCACAAACACCTGCGTGTTTCTCCAGTCAACTTCTGTAACACCTCTCAGGTGGGATGAGATCAGTTCTGATGCTGATGAGAACATGTTTCCTTATTCACATGCCGAAGGGGAGATGGGATTTATTTCTTGTTTGTGTTCTTTTCTTCGGTGACTTTTGGACATCCCATTTTATTTCCTTGTCTTGTGCTAAGTGTCCTTTTTCATAAATCTATATCTGTACATATGTATCCACATGGGTGACCCCATTTTAAAGCAGTTTCTTACAAGAAGTTCCAGAAGTTACAGTACCCTCCTGTTTACTTTTAACAAGAGGTGCTGGATACTTGCAAGCATCTGGGGATGAGTTCTCTGTTCTGGCTTTGATGGTTCTTTTCCTTCTTTCCTTTTCTAAGTCAGCAGTCTCTGTGAGTTACTTTGTCCTGGAGGGCTGCTCCTAAGGAGAGCTGCAGAATGAACTGAATCAAGGCCCAACTCTGGGAGCTTGCTGTTGGGTTTCCCAGTTTGCTTTGCTCAGCAAGATAGTCATATCCTACCTGTAAAACGCTGGTTTTCCTAAAAGTCTATGCAATGTTTCCTGCTTCAACAATGAGTTAAGGGACAGTTGGCATAAATCCAGGCAAATAACTTCCTGAGTGATCGTTCACGCATAGAATTGTTGCCATTCTAATGAGCATGCACTTTACGAGTGTTCCTTTTCCTGTAGGATCTCGTCAAGAAGTTGATGCAGATGCTTAGTGTGTCTCCTGTACCAATTCAGCATGATATTATCACCAGTTTACCTGAGATCCTGGAGGATTCCCAGCAAAGTGAAGTTGCCAGAGAGCTCGGGTACAGCTGATTCTGCACCCCCCTCTGCCCTCTCCTCCCTTTTTCTTGCTCTTAACAGAAAAAAAATATCGTGTGAATGTAGTTTGTACCAGGACTGACTAAAGCAGCACAGTAGTTTAACTCTTAATGGTAACATTCAAGGACAACCAGCACAGGCTTACGATGTGTGCTGTTATGCTCTTAAAGAGATGTCTAAATGCTCCAAAAGTTCTTTATCTTAAAAAAATAACACAAAACAAAAAACCAAACCTATTAATTTCTTGAGTGCATGGGTACAGCGCAGGTAGATTCCAGTTAAGCGCTCATTACTTTTGCTGTGATTAGTCACTTGGATTTGTTTTGGATTCTGCCATAGTAAGGATCAGCATTGCTTTTATTCATTAAAAAACACAACACAAAACAAAATAAACATGTTAGTGAAGCAGAACCTTCTAGCTCTTTTTATATACTTCTCTCAAGCATTTTTACTGACCCGAAGAACAGGATGCCCTTATACCAGTAGATATCCGCCCAGGGAGCATCACATTAAGCTAGCCCTTATATCTGTCTTTTTTATGGTGTATTCATTTTACACAATCATTTATTTTTTTGGTAGCCTTAGCCTGTATTTAATTATACACATCCATGTTTCTAGTTCTGATCATTACACAGTTCATTTACATTTATGCCAGTGCTAATTATCTTTTCACTCTGGTGTTTGTTATTTCAGCCTACCCCTGCTTGTACCCCTGGTGCATCCTATTCCTTGTACTTTGTGTTCCCATTACATGGTTCTATTAAGATAATGTATATTCTTTTTTTCTTGCGTATCAGCTGCTTACTAAAAGAGGGCAGACGGCTGACAGTTCCGATTCTGGATGCTCTTTCTCGTTTGGATCTTGATGCAGAACTCCTTGCTGAGGTAAGTGCTTCTGCTGAGTGGTCAAACAGAATCTAGCCCCTGCGTAGCAATATGACAGCAAGAGCTGTTCGGTCATTCAACATAGTTTGCTATATCTGACTTCTGTAGGCCTTCAGAAGTTCTGAGCTAGCTGGAATTGGAAAGGAGTCTTGGAAACTAAAAATATTTTTGGAAGCATTCATGAGGGATTCATTGCCAAGCATACTCTGGCTGTTACAGTATCCATTCAAAAGTTTCAGACAACTGTTTTAGAAAATGCAAAAGCACTTGGCCTTGCTGCAGTAAACATTTACCACCCATCTTAAACCCACTTATTGTCACTGTTTCTTTTTTTGAGGTACAGTGACCAGACTAGACGGCTGTATTCTAAGTAAAGACAGGCTGGTGACTGCATCATCATATGGCCATAGTTTTTCTTGGCCAAAGGAAAAGAGATCATGTGCCTTGGGTCTTCTGGGTATGCTGGATTGTTATGCTTTCAGTTAGGCTTCTAATGAATAGAATAACATTGGTTGATTTGAGTGCATTAAACAATATTTTTCGTAGTCCCCAAAGGCTAGTGCTGTGTAACGTGCTAGATTCTTCCACGCTTTCCTCTTTTGAAAGCCATTTAAAAATGATGGAGCCAAGCTCTGCTTGGCAGTGCCAGGTGATACGTTAATTGGCAGAGGCAACAAATTACAGTCTAGGAGGTTCAGGATGGACATCTAGAAAATGGTTTGGGGTCTGCAGCAACTACCTAAAGAGATGGCAGTGAGGGGCAGCTGGTGGAGATCTGGAGATCTTCTGGAGATCCCTGGAGATCTTCAAAACTCAGCTAGCAAAGTCAAGGTCAGCCTGATCTAGTACTGGCAATATTCCTGCTCTGAGCAGAAGGCTGCAGGAGAAACCTCAAACGATCCCTTCCCACTGACTTAATCTGTGTATCTGTGAACCAGAGTCTTAGAGCTGTGATCCAGCATTGCTCTCCCCTCAGGTGCAGCAGTCTGCCATGACCATTGTACCTTCTGTAAAACTGGAAGATTTGCCTGTGGTGGTAAAATTCATCCTCCATAACGTCAAGGCTGCTAACGCAGTAGAGGTACTGCATTTTCTCTATACAAAAGACAGATAAGATTTATATTATAAGTTTTATAATATATTTTCAAGTACAGTTCTTAAAATTGCCAAGGATGAAAGCACATGTAGAAACTATCTGTCCTTTGACATGGATTTGGTTATGCCTTCAGGCATGGGAATTGAAACCTCCTCCTTTTTGCTGGCCATTGCAGATTTTTCTCATTTGGTTTTAGAATTTGCATTTATTTTTTCTTCAGTGTCGAACACCTTAAAGAACTGAAAGTAGTGAAATTATGCTGAGTTAAGCTCCTAAACTGAAGAACTGTTTGTGGCAACTTTAAACCTTTGAATTTTATCTAAGGATTTTCATTGTACAGACCTTTTAAGGGTTCTAAAATCCTGAAGTATCCAACAGACCTGGGATTGCAACTTGGTAATTCTCTTGTTTTCTCCACTGAGTTCTGCTCTAAATACTGTTCTAGAAACATTCCCAAAGTAGTGATTCTCCTGTTTAGAGAGCTGTTTTCATTTTCATACGTAAGAATCTTCTGGTTTTGGAAGTCACTTTATCAAAGGAAACATACTCTGAATATTTTTTTAAACGAACCGTTTGTTGAGCCAGCCTTGCTGAACTGTTGAACAATGCTTTTTTTTTCATCCTTTGAGGAAGCCTCAGCTTAAGGCAGATGTGGATTGTGATCTGCCCTAATCTTTCAGGGAAAGCACTATAACATGCAACCCAGTCTGTGCTGACCCACAGCACAGCGCTATTTGACAACAGTCAAACTGGTGAATTCGCACGCCCCAGCATTTCTACGGCTGTCTCATATCTTGCTCTGCTGCTAAACAGGATAAAATTAATTCACAGCAGCTTATAGCGTAAACAGATGGGAATTTCATGGAGTAGCTGTTAAGAAATCCTCTCCTGCTTTCTGCATGCACTCATGACATCGTAACATTATGATGAAGAATGAAGAACTTTCACTTTTTAAGTATTTAAAAAGAAAAGTTGAGCATAGCTAAATGCTTAGGAATCTTAACAGGAATCTTTGATTTGTAATTCTAGGGTTATTCTGTGAGATTTTTTCTTTTCCTTAGCCCTTTCTGTTTCTCCCTCATATATCAGAGTGATTTGAGCCAGGATTTGTGTTCTACAGGTGATTTCTGATCTTCGTAAGAGCTTGGATCTGTCATCATGTGTTCTGCCAGCTCAGATCCTAGGGTCCCAGAAGAAGCTTAAAAGCCAAGTCCAAACCAGGTACTTGAGCATATTTACATGATTCTGCAGAGGTGAGATGGGACAGGGTGACTTCAGCTCTTCTTTATCTGGTCTCTGAGGCATGCCTAATTACATACATGAGCTTAATTTATCTTAAGTAAAGGTGCTGACACCCTTATTCTTTCCTGCTTGGTATTAGTGTAACACACTTGTCAATCCTTGCCCAGCCAGCTTCCCCTCCCTTTTGAGAAATGTCTGTTGTAGCATCCATGTCTGCATGAGGGTACATGGCTCCGTTAGCGATGATATTGCTGCCAGTTCACCTGTTTTAACTTCCTTCCAGTATATCTTTGATCAGTCCTGCGACCTCCACTTCCACCCTCTTCTGAAACTCCCTGTCCTTGCCAGAACATTCCCTCCAGAGAATTTCTGCTTTACACAACTGCCGTTGCTGGTAGCTGCCTTGTTCCTTTTACTACAGTATTTACAGAGGCTGTGTCTTTCTGATCATTTACAGTTCTTCCACGAGCCAAATAACCACCAGCCAGAATTGTGTGAAGCTACTTTTTGATGTGATAAAGCTAGCTGTAAGATTTCAGAAAGATGTCTCTGAAGCTTGGATTAAGGTAAGTTCTGTGCTTTAGCCCTTGGTTCCTGATAGAAGTCAACCTTTAGGTTGAGCCTGAGCTTTCTTCTAATCAAATATGACATCAAAAGGCAAATGTTAGCCCATCATTTTACTGACACAGATTTAATTTTGTTCCAAATCAGGAGTGCTTTTTTAGGAGTCTGCTTTCTTCTTCAGTTACTGATTTCCCAGTGCTTGCAAGCTGGCCACTAGGCTCCACTATATAGACCCCAGATCTTGAAGTGCGTAGTAAACCTGATGCTACACAGAATCACAGAATCACCTAGGCTGGAAGAGACCTCCAAGATCACCAAGTCCAACCTCTGACCTAACACTAACAAGTCCTCCACTAAACCATATCCCTAAGCTCTACATCTAAACATCTTTTAAAGACCTCCAGGGATGGTGACTCAACCACTTCCCTGGGCAGCCCATTCCAACACCTAACAACCCTTTCAGTAAAGAAGTTCTTCCTAATACCCAACCTAAACCTCCCCTGGTGCAACTTTAGCCCATTCCCCCTCGTCCTGTCACCAGGCACGTGGGAGAACAGACCAACCCCCACCTCGCTACAGCCTCCTTTCAGGTACCTGTAGAGTGCAATAAGGTCACCCCTGAGCCTCCTCTTCTCCAGGCTGAACAAGCCCAGCTCCCTCAGCCGCTCCTCGTAAGCCTTGTTCTCCAGGCCCCTCACCAGCTTCGTAGCCCTTCTCTGGACTCGCTCGAGCACCTCCATGTCCTTCTTGTAGCGAGGGGCCCAAAACTGAACACAGTACTCGAGGTGCGGCCTCACCAGAGCCGAGTACAGGGGGACAATCACCTCCCTGGCCCTGCTGGCCACGCTGTTTCTTATACAGGCCAGGATGCTGCTGGCCTTCTTGGCCACCTGAGCACACTGCTGGCTCATATTCAGCCGACTGTCAACCAATACTGCCAGGTCCTTCTCTGCCTGGCAGCTCTCCAACCCCTCATCTCCCAGCCTGTAGCTCTGCTTGGGGTTATTGCGCCCCAGGTGCAGGACCCGGCACTTGGCCTTGCTGAACTTCATACCGTTGACCTCGGCCCATCGGTCCAGCCTCTCCAGATCCTCCTGCAGAGCCTTCCTACCCTCGAGCAGGTCGACACACGCACCTGACTTGGTGTCATCTGCAAACTTACTGAGGGTGCACTCAATGCCCTCATCCAGATCATCAATAAAGCTATTAAAGAGGACTGGTCCCAGTACCAAGCCCTGGGGGACTCCACTAGTGACTGGCCTCCAACTGGATTTAACTCCATTCCCCACGACTCTTTGGGCCCGGCTACCCAGCCAGTTTGACCCAACAAAGCGTGCGCCAGTCCAAGCCAAGAGCAGCCAGTTTCTCGAGGAGAATGCTGTGGGGAAATGGTGTCAAAAGCCTTGCTGTTTACAACAGAATTTTGAAGAAAAAGTCTTAGCTTTTTTTCAATCAGCTAGAGAGCAAAACTGTGTACCCATCTGCTGAGAATGAGTTTTATGAAGCTTTAAGGTGCTTGAAAATATCTATCAGGATATCTGTATTGGCTGGCTTTGTGGCTCGTTGTAAACCATGAAACTTGGTCTTGTTCTCAGCCTTTGGTTGCTCGGTGCCTTAGGTCTGTGTGTGTGTTTGTTGTGTGTGTTTGTCGTCTTTTGACAATGTCCATGCTGAATTTTCATGCCCATTTTTTGAGTGCCTTCTGCATTCTCTGCTGTTTGCAAGATCCAGTTTGCTGGCTTTGATAGCTGTCGTGTTGTAGAGAAGAGAAATCTGTGAGCAGTATTTGTTTTGGTGTCTGCCTTTTTTGATTTGACTTCTTGTAACACTCCTGGTTTTGAAATACAGTATTGTACTTTAATGAAACAGCATTCTTGTGTGTTTCTCTTAGGCTATTGAGAACATCTCATCTGTGTCTGACCATAAGGTAATACTTCTGAGTAAATTCTGGGAGATTTTTCTAACCGAAGCAGAAACTGCAAATGATGTTGCATGGGAGATTCTATCAGTATTTGACCTGTTGCTACTATAACAACCATCCATTTTCATTGTCACTCTTAGTTCATCCCTTCTAAATGTCAAGGGACAGAATTAACCTGCTTTGAATTTTTCTTGCGGGGCTAATGAGTTTTCTATAGTTGCGGCTCTTGGGAGTTTTTTGAGCTCTTGATTTTCTTCTTAGTTTTGGCTTCAAAGAACATAGTTGTCTAGACTGTTTCATATCTTTTCAGCATAACAATTGGTGCTTATTTCCTCCAAAAGGTTCTGGATCTGATAGTTTTGCTGCTAATCCATTCTACCAACACCAAGAACAGGAAGCAAGCTGAGAAGGTATTGAGGAGCAAAATTCGACAGGGCTGCATGCCAGAACAGCTGATGCAGAATGCCTTCCAGAATCATTCAATGGTCAGTGCTGATTCTGCACCAGGACACCTTTTCTCCTTTATCCCTCAAATATTGTGTCAGATGAGGATTTAACCCTGGACTGCATTATGTATGCTTACTCCTGAGGTTTTTTTGGTCACCAATCAGTCTTCTGAGGCACATGTCCTTTGTTGTAATGGTCTGTTTTTGTTTGTTTGTTATTTTAGAGATCAGAGTTCCTTTATTTTGGTGCAAAACCTCTCAGCCTTTGTGTGGTCTAAGCCCAAGATCTCTACTGCATGTTCCTGATATGCTGTTGTCTCCCACAGTATTTTTATAGGTTCATATCTTTACATACACTTTTTTTGAGTGTAATATTTTCTAGGTCTAGATACATACATATATAGCCATGTGTTTGGATAATACTATGAGAAAACTGAAAATATCTGAAAAATTGAGAAGAGTTTTCAGATCTGAAAGATCTGCAAAACTGAGAACAGATCTGCAAAACTGAAGAGAAAACTAAAAACTGATACAGTGCTTCTTGTACATATGGGGGAGCAGGTGAAGAACACTGCTGTGAATTTAAAATAAACTATATTAATGCCTTAAGTGAAAACATCTATTCTGAATATAAGTGACTTGAATTCAATTTTCTTTTAACATCCTTCCACTTTGTTTGTAAATAAGGGTTTGTTTAGAGGAGCTTTGAATGATTTATCTAAGTTTAAAAGGTAACTTAAAGTTTTCTGAAAATCTTGATGTGTCAGAGTCCTTCTGTTAAAGTGGTGCCAGTATCATTTCTGTCCTGGGGCTTTTATTTAGTGGTGTATAGTTATAAAGTGACTTCTGTGGTGTCACTGATAAGGGATGTACTGCTGAGAACTCTGCAGCTTTGCAGATTGGCTTAACCAATCTGTAAATTCCTTTTGTGGAGAAAGTTGGAGAAACCCATTTTGGTGTGCCTCATCTGCTCTTGTTGCCCATTTGTGCTAGACAGAACAGCAGGAGAAGGCAGGAAAGCACTTATTAAACTAGACAAAGCTTTTGGGATGAGCTGTAGCATATCTTTAGAGACCTGAGAGTTGAAAATGGGCAGCAGCAATCTGCTCTAACGATGTCTGTATTTCTGTTTTTCAGGTTATCAGAGACTTCTTCCCTTCAATCCTAGTACTTGCTCAGACATTTCTGCACGCTGCACACCCAGCCATAGTCTCCTTTGGCAGCTGCATGTACAAACAAGCTTTTGCAGTCTTTGACTCTTACTGCCAGCAGGTACAGTGTGATGGATAGCATTTGTTTTATTTCTGCTTGTTCACACTTTGTTCTGGAACGTATGCCCTGATCCTTCAGAGGAGGGGATTTGAGGCAGCTCAAAGCCTTTGAGAGAGGTCTATGCTGTAGAGTAGGCCAAGCAGAAGATGGAAAACCATTGCAGTAAAAGATCACTGTGATCTTGTAGCTACCAGAGCCTTACTCAGGTGACTTGAGCACAGAAAGCCCTAAGAGGAGCCAGGAGCAAACTGGCAGGCCTCAGAGGTGACAGAATGAAAAATACTTGTGGAGCAGAGGGGACTGTGCTTTTTTTGTTTTGTTTTGCTTTTTAATTCAGTCACAGAGGAGATTTGTTCATAAATCTTTATTTCTCTTCTATCTTATTTAATCACTTTGAGCCTCTTCTATTTAAAGAAGCCATTGTTATAGTTCGTATTGAAACAATTTCCTTGGAGAATTTACTGCGATGAAAAAATGTACACAGCTTCCCCTCAGAGCTCTGACCAACTTGGACTCCTGTATATTCGGCAATAATTGCAGGCCAGACGTTGTTTATGAGTTCCAACACCCATGCCTACATCAGAAATTTTGGGGTCTGAAAACAGCTCTGCACGAGCTTTTGAATGCATTTGCGCTTTTTTGGCACAGTGTATTTATAATTAGGGCTGTTTCCAGCATTGCACCTGTATTACTCGGTATTGCAAATTTAAAAAGTAAGCAACTGAGAAAAAGTTGGAATGTGAAGACATGCAGTGCTGTTTGCAGCAAGTTAGGGAGTTTAGCAATATTTTGAGATGTTACAAATTTCGAAAGAGGATGGCTGTATTAACAACTAGTGACATAGGAAAGACCCAGAGCCCCAGACAGCAGATTGGGTTGGAGAGAGACCCATGTCTAGAAGCCAGTTAAAGTAAGGCAAATAAAAAGATTTTTTGAAACAAAAACATCTGTTTTGAGCTGCTGTTGGTAACGAGGGTTGAGACACTGGAAATGCTGTTGTTAGAGGTGATGTCTTCCTGGGTAAGGTGCAACATTCTCTGTGCCTATGAAAATTGTATGGGTTTTTATTAATCTTAGGTGATAGTAGCAAATAGAAGAAGCTGCAGGAATGTTAGCAAGCAGGCAGGAAAAGATTGGTGAAGAAAAGCTTTATGAAGTCATGGAAGCTTTTAGAACAGACTAAAACTCAGGCTGAAAGAGCCTGTATTGTGGATAGTGGGAATAAAAAGCAAACTGAGAGGGGAGTTGGAATAATATGGTTGAATTTCAAGGTTGCTATCTGTACTTGATCAATACATTTCATACGAGAAGAACAGGACAGACATTTTTCTGCTGATATTTCATTGCGGTTTCTCTGGCGGGTGTTTCCTCAGGAGGTTGTGAGTGCTTTGGTGACTCACGTGTGCAGTGGAAACGAAGCAGAATTGGATATTGCTCTGGATGTTCTCACTGATTTGGTGATTGTGCACACATCTCTGCTGATGCGCTACGCCACCTTTGTGAAGGTATGTTTATTTCTGCGGGCATACGACATTTCAGGACTCTTACGGTACTTCGCCCCAAATCCAGAATCGATCAGTACTTCTCAGAAAGAGCCTTAATGGAACAACCTGTATTTGTAAAGCTATCTGTTCTGAGAAATGCAGTGGTCAGAATGAAAAGGAATCTGCTACGGAAGGGTGAGCTGAAAGATCGGACTGTTTTTCTTTGAACATGTATGTTGGGATAGAAAAAGAAAAAAAAAGTTACCTGTAAATGGAGAACACATACGTTGCAGAAGAAAAATGATCTGGGGGTCTGTCTTTGTTAACATCAGCTCTTCCAAATACCTGGCAAAAACCTGTCTCATTTGTGGACTGCTGCTTCTGCCACATTGAAGGACTGACAGTGTTAGTTTGAACAAACAAAATTTCTGGCAAGGATGGAAAAAGACTTATGTACTAAAACAGAAAAGAAGAAAGCATTCAGGGGGGAGGAAACAAGATGGGTTCTTGACTCAGAAGAATGACAAGTGGGGTCAGACCTGTCCCATTGCCTAATTCCAGAGGTAGTAAAAGGGGAGATTGAATGGAGAGGAAAACAGCAAGGCAAGCACATAGCAATACTTTCCTTGGACAAGTAGTGGGGGAATGCACATACCCTGTACCTTGCAGGGGCTCTAAACTGCAGGGTTCCTAAACTTAAAATCACCACAGATGGGAGTGTCCAAGTGTGGTGGGCAGCACTTGCTCACACCTGCCCTTGTTTGCATGTTCTTGTCCTGGCAGATTAGTGACAGATTATGGTTTCTGTGGGCCAATCTTCAATGTATTACCAAAGCTTGTATGTGAAAGGCATTAATAAATGCTCTGGCCAGACCCTAAGGACCTGCAGCGTGCCATGTTTGCCATGCACCACGTAGGTGGTTGAGACAGTAGCCATTTACCTGTAAAAAGATCTGGAGAGCACCAGATGCCTGGCATATTTCACACAGAGCTGGATCCTCTTCTGCACAGAGAGAACATACAGATCCTAGCACAAATTTTGTCTCCTAATTGCTATTTTTTAATGTTGAAGCTGGGTAAATTTTCTTGGGGGTGGCAAAAAGTGGTTATATAATCATGCTGTCATCCTTGTCAAACGCAATGCCTGGTTCTAAATCCTGCTCGAGGTTGACCAGTTCTAGGAGAAAAATAATGTTAGCAAAATGTCTTGTCAGTGTTAGAAAAGCCAGCATTGCTCTGGAAAATGGCTTGACTATTTTCAGTGAAGCACTAGAAGAAGAAATAGCTGAGGATGCCAGTCAGCACTGAAAACTTACCCATAAACTGTTATAGGTTTGGCTATTACAGTGCTTGTGTTGGAAATATTAGCAAAAAAAAAAGTTCATTGCTCATGTTCATTGTGTCAAATACTTTGAACCCTGTGAAAAAATACATAATAGAAGCTAAACAGCAGTCACTAATGGGATTGGAGCACTACAAGCAAAATGCTTGTAGTAGCCAGTTTGTTCTTCCCATGCAGCTTCTGACAGAGTGGACTGTAATATTTAAGGCCAGAGCAATAGCTCTGCGTTTATTTTTATCTCACTTGAATGTAGATTTTTCATACCTGTACAAAAATGGCAAAGTTAATCTGCTTCCCTGAGACTGGAATCTGGAAAGGCCTTCTTGACATATCTGAGCTAGTTCGTGGCTTCTCTCTTACAGACCATTTTAGACTCTACACAGAAACTGAATCCGTGCCAGATCCGGAAGCTTTTCTACATTCTCAGCACACTAGCATTCAGCCAGAGACAGGAAGGAAGCTATATTCAGGTAAGGAGGGACTCAACAGAAAGGAGTTCAGCAGTACCTTGGTCCTTTGGCTGGGCTAAATTCTAGTGGTTATATTGCACAATACAATGTAAACGAGCGGCCTCATTTATAAACAGCAGTTGGTGTCAAGGTGTCCTTCAGCTTAAGACTCTATTCTCCACAACCTGTTGCAGACTAGCTTGCGGCTCCAGACTTTCCTATCCTGTATAGCAATGATAGCAAGGAAATACAGAGGCTGCATCTTTCCAGGAAATGCCCCCTTTTCTCATATCTAAGAAAGGTAGAGTTGGTAGAAATGTTGGTGGAAGGGTACTGATGCCAGTCTCTGATCTAACCTCCCAGTGGAAGTGGGACTGTCGCCAGCATGAGATCAGGGTGCCTGTGGCTTTATCTAGCTGAACCTTGAAGATGTGCAGAAGTGTAAATTTGGAGCCTCTTTCTCAAGCTTTGTTTCTCATTCATTTGGAGGCATTCAGAAAGCACAGTTCAGCTTCTTTCCCAGGGTGCTCATCTTAATTCAGGTGGTTAATGTTTGTAGATCAGCTCTCAAAAGCTCTCATGCGTTAACAGAACGAAACCCCACAGAACAGAAGACTCTGCTACAATGCTGTAGACTTCATACCTTAGGTATGAAGTCTACATACTTCATACCTCAGGTATATACAAGAGGAACAAAAGAAGCTATCAAACCTTTTAAGAACCTGCCTGGGCAGGGGGGTTGGAGTCAATTATCTCTCGAGGTCCCTTCTAACCCCTACAATTCTGTGATTCTGTGAAACCTCTTCTGTCTAAGTTCATATTCCTTTTACAGAGGATTCCTTGTATGACTCCGTTGCAGCATAACAGTGGTGATGTCAGTACCTGTGTCTGAATTTATACCCATTTGCACCAGCACTGCACAGGTCATTCCAGAGGCATCTTGCCTAGTGAAGGTCAAGAAAAGATGGCATAGCCATGGACTCTCCATTTCTCTGCTACCAGTTTGATCTTGTTGGCCCTGGTTCTTTGCATAAGTTACACCTTAAGCCTTCATCTCCTCTGTCTCAAGACTACAGCTGTTGCATACTGAGCATCTCTGTAGGGGCCAAACCCTTCCTTTGCAGAACCAGTATGGACAGTTAATAAGCATCAAGACAACCAGGGCTGTTCTGATTCCATAAAATTTTCTGGTGGCCTGTGAGATCTTTGCTGCTTTTATGAAACTGCTTCTGAGTTGTCTCACATACTCAGTTCCAGTCTGAGAGTGCTCCTTGTCAGAACAGGGATGCTGTGTGCTTTCATTGTCAGGAGACCTCCTAAGTCTATCATTAGTAGTCCAGAATTCTTCCAAGGTGTTTGTGCCTGATTTGGGAAAGAGCAGTTGATCAGCTGCTTTGACACAACTGTTAAAACAGAACATGCTGTGTGGAGGCCTGCTGTGTGGTCTGGGAGCTGCTACAGAGAAGCCTTTACAACTGTGCAGGCATGCTTTCCCAGGGGACAAGGGAGGCAGCTGGAGGAATGCCTTAATCCCAGGTGTCTGGTGTGCTGTTTCCTCGAACTCTCTTTGGACCTTCCCCCAAGAACTGCTCTGTCCCTGAGCCTCCTGCAGCTGGCTGTGTTTCAGAGGGCAGCTATGCAGCTGCAATGTGTGTGTGAAGACCATCTTTTTTTTTTCCCAATATATATTCTTATATTAATTATAGATGAAATCTGGACACGTTCAGTACAGTAACTAGAGCAAAGCCAAAGCAAATCACTTTTAATCCTTTTTGCAGCCTTACCTAGAGTTTTGACCAGTATGCTCATAATAAAGGAAATTACAGGATGTATGTTCCTCCTCCGACACTGTAATCCCAGTAAACCATTTCTGTGCAGCCTTTGGAGATGACATTAGGTGAAGATGCTGATAGGGATGAATGATGCACGTAAGTACCTCTGTGGTGACATAGGCTGTGTCTGTCTTTTTAGGATGATATGCACATGGTGATCAGGAAATGGCTCTCCAGCACTGTTCCCAACCACAAACAAATGGGGATTATTGGTGCTGTCACCATGATAGGCAGCGTGGCATTAAAAAGGTGAGAAGAAATGTACAAAGGTGAATTTAACATGCTTTAAGACAACCTGGAGTGGGACAAAGAAGGTGGGGGGGAGTGATTGTCTTCTAGCTCATGCATGCCTTGGTCAAATCCAATAACTTAGAAATCTTTCCTGCAAATTGCGGCATTTGGTGTTGCAACCTGTTTAAATCTCTTCTGCAAATCTTGAAGGCATCCTGAATTTCTTGTTAGTGCTTATTCATGGAGGCCTTGACTAGCACCAGCAAAATCCAGTGCTTGGAAAAAAAGAAAATGCTGTGGTGGACTGACTGCAGATCAGCATCTGGCACTAAGGCTGAATAGCTTAATGTGCACTGTTTGAGTACAGGGACATCTCAAGGAGAAGGAGGAAGAAAAATTACTGCTGTGCTGGGCATTGGTGTGACCATCTCTGATGTACTATATAAATTTATAAATAGCGTTGATAAACGAGACAAACTCCCAATAAGAGCTGTGACAAAGATGAAAGGGCTTGGAAAACAAATGTTTGAGTGGTGTTGGGAAGCATGACTTCTACATGGAATGCTTTTGCTGATTATTACATGAAGAGAAAAGCCTGTCTTAGCTCCGGGCCCTGAGTTGTCAGACTTCCTTATGGTTGCTCCCATAGCACTGACATCAGACTTGCTAATTTAGAGGCGCTGGTTTAAGTCTAAGCAGGAGATGTTAAAATAGTTATTTCAAGAACAGGCTTAGAAAATCCTAAAATACAGACTACAGGCAATAAGTCAGAGTGCATCAAGAAACCTGCAGTAGCAGTGAGTTTGCCAGGTAAAATGCACACAGATGGCCCCAGCAGGTGGACCATGGTTTGTGCCTCAGAAAAAGGATTAAATCCCCAGGGAACCTGTTTGTTTGACTTACAGAGAAATTCCTTCCCTCTTCAACTCTGACCCAAGATCCTGGAGAAAATCTGTCTTCTGCCACTTGAGAAATACCCTTGTAATTGGATCTTTATGTACCTTGCTGGCTTCCTGTCTGATTTCTTAAGAAACTGATTGAAGAAGACAGACTCTGAAGCCTCTGTCAGAGAAAAAACTACCCTTCTGAGCCCTGCAAATATGCAGCAGGAATTTGAGTAGCTGGCATAATGTACAGCTGTAGATATTAGGCTCATGTAAGGAGAAGCTCCATGGCCTTCAGAAGAGGAGATGGACACAGGTCTCAGGTTAGGAAAAGCATTTCCTGGAAGATGCTGAGTCTTGTCCCAGAGGTGCCAAACAGCAGCAGGTCTTTTCCTAATAATGTCCAAAGCATGTCTTCTTTCCATGCGTTCATTTTCTGGAGAGAGTTAACGTGTGTGATGGATTTTGCCATCTCTTAAACGTTGTGCGACAAATGTAAGGTTATCAATTGCTTTCAGAAACGAAGGAGATGGTGGTTCGCTGGAGAGACCTGAGCCGAGCTTCGAGCGTGATGGGCAGGTGGGTGCCAAGAATGGGTGCATCCTGGGGCAGTGTGGGACAGAGGGAGGACACGGTCAGCAAGAAGATGTGACTGGAGACGCAGTCTTAGGTAAAGCAGAATGTGTGTCTGACAGTCAGCTTTACTGGGCGTGGGAGGCTTGTGTATCAACTAGGAGGCAAAAATCTATTAAAATGGGTTTTGGAGAAATTAAGGGCTGTATTAAGAAGCACTCAAGCAGTACGACAGCCATCTAGTGAAAAGTCTTCTGTCCAGACATCATTTCAGACAAAAAGGAAAGAAACAGGACAATCTCTTTTGTGTTACTGCGTGGTGGAACAGTCCCAGCTCTGTGAAAGACCCATGTTTCTTCTTAAAACTGCATGTCTGTAAGACCAGTCACCATGGGCTGTTAGCCTAGAGCTGAATCTTTGAATATACCTCAGAGTAAATTAATGTAAAAACAAGAAGGAGTTAAGGTAAAAGTTTGAGTTGCCCTTTAAAAAAAAAAAAACAAACAACAAAAAACCATTCTGAAGACTGTTCTCTCCTTTCAGCTTTCTACATTGCTCGACCTTGTAGGCTTCTGCTGTGAGCAAACACCAGAAGTCTTGGCACTCTACTATGATGAACTTGCCAATTTGATTGAGAAGCAGAAGGGAAATTTGGACCTACAGCTCCTGGTATGTTGCAGAGTTCTTTGAATTTAATCACTTAAATGTATTCTTCAAAGCAGGGTGTTTTTCAAACATGAGCAGGACAAAATCATTTTGAGGATTTCACTCCAGTCTGAGAACTGGTTTTGTCTGAGGCATGCCTAAGGTTCCTGTAAGAGGTACAAAATCCTCTTTCACCTCTTTCTGGTTTTGTTTGTTTGTTCTTATTTTCTTGTGGCTTCCTTGTGTTTTTTTTTTGTTGTTTTGATTGTGGCAAATTCCTCCTTATGCTTTAACAGCTTCCTTTATGTGAATGTTCATGTAACAGCAGGAGGAGGGGAAGGAAGCCTTTTAAAGGAAATGAAATGACATTTCGGAGTAGGCTTTTGAAATCCACAGATAAAGGTAGAACCTGAAAGAACCTTAAACTCTGTATTGAAATTGGCTTCCAGTCAAAAAGCTAAGGCTGCCTGATATCTAAGAACCTGGAGGAGCCACAGTGAAGATTTATGGTAATAGGAAGAGGTTTGTGAAGGCCAATGCTCTTTCTTCTTGCTGGAGATGTTTTTACATGTGTGCTGTGCCAGCCAGGGGACTAGGAAATCATTCTGGGGCCCAGGAGAGCATGAAAGCTGTTGTGGAATTGATCATTCATGGTGCCACAAAGAGACCTTTGCTCTTACGGAGAAGCAGAACTGTGTTTTAGAACAGGGGAAGATGATCAGGGGACTGTGAGCTGCTGACAGTCACCCTAAACAGCCTTGCACCTAGAGCTGGAAAAGCCACTCTCATGAGATCCAGCTGAGAGTTCCACAGAGAAAAAGCAAAGGATAGAGAATTTCTCCCTTATCCTAGCAAGGTTGATGACTCAGTTCTTGCAACATTTGTGCAGACACTTTTTTGATCTTTTCATTGTCTGTCCAGACTCTGTTACACCTGTTGCCTTGTTTCTCCCTTAACTGTTGCTACCCCTGTAAGCAGGTGAAGTATGTGGGATACATTATGTGAAATAAAATGTTGCCAGCACTTTATAGCCTTTTCATCCTGACCTTTGGTTCTCAGGACAGAGAACTTCCCGTGGCCCTTCCAGCCAGCTGCTCTGCCTCTCTGCAGCAGTGGGGAGCTGGTAGACGAGCTCATGTCAAAAGAGCAGGGAAGAAATTGGTTGTGCATGCTTAGTAATGTTTCCTGGCTGTCTCTCTGAAGTTAGGCTTTAGCTCTCCTTGCAGGCAGTAGTTTCACCGCTGTGATTGTTCCAGGGTGCTTTTGCTTGGCCTTATCTTCTGCATTTTTCACTGCTGCTGTCACAGCTTGACTTGCTGAGCCCATTTGTTGAGCAGGTTTTTCCTTTCTTTATAGGAGGAGTTTGGGAAGAGTCTGGTGGAGGACTTTCCCAGTGACTTCGTGGTGGATCTCAGCCCCACAGTGACCGGGTATGCTGAGCACAGGCTAAGTATTTGTAACGTTCCTGTCACTGACAGCTTTGTCAATGTGGTGATCCTTTTAACTGAGTTTGTCTGCCTTTCCTTGCAGTTCGTTCTTGTTCCCAGTGAAGTCCTTGTATAATCTCGATGAAGATGAAAGTCAGGGAGCAATTGCTATTAACCTCTTACCTTTGGTGTCACAGAGTGAGCTTGGCAGGGTCACTGATGGAATGAATAACCCAAGTAAGAGGTACTGTGGCGCTTACCTTTGCAATCATTGTACATTTAAAGGAATTGTATTTTCATTTTGTGTCCAGCCCTGCCTGCCCAAGTGCTTGATTAGGAGCTGGACAGAAGATTTACCAGTTTCCAGTGTTCTTTTCCTTCCCTTGCTGTTAGACATGGGTGAGATAGGTCTAGAGGCATAAGCACGTGCTGGGGAACTGGCAGTCTGTTCTGGCTCAGACTGTTTAGGTGATGTTGAATTAAGTCATGTTGCATCTACCTTGTTTCCCATCTGTCACCTGAGAATCTTCCTTCCAGCATTATTGCGATATTGAAGGCCATACCACGATGGATAGGCAACTCCGCCCATTTGGGCAAAATTCATATTTTGAGTGTTGAGTCTCAAATGGAGTCAGCAAGTAGTTAGTGTGTGTCAAGAGTACACAATTTATTCTCACCCTTTGGTTGCACTTTGACAACATGGACTTCTGCTTCACAGCAAAACCACAAACATGCCACCACAAGTAAAATCTGTATGAGAAACAAAGGCTTTGTCCTAAGAGAATGAAACAGGCAGCATGCAGGAAATAAAGCATCTTATTAAACAATGGGACATCAAAGTTAAAAATAATAAAAGGCTTTTTTTTCTAACAATCAGCTTTATGTCTTGCATAAATTATTGACAGATTTTGTTGAGATTGTAGTTGTGCTTAAAAAATACATGATTACTTTATACCAAATAAAAAGAAATACAGCTACCTTATATGCATCGATGGAGGGGAACAAAATGTTAATTTTCCTCACTTACAATGTGAGCAGTAGCATGCTAGAAAACATTCAGGGAGGTTTCTCTGCTGCTCACAGCTGTCTTTTGCACAAATTCTTGCAGTTCCTCCTGAACTATTCAACTTTGATTTCTACCTGAAATAAATCTGACCCCATTTTTGTTCAGTACAGCAGGTTTTCTGCCCTTAAGTTTTCCCAGAAAATTGATGATCACTGATGTATTTATTAACCATGTGATGCGTTTCTGCTTTGTGTTGCTGTGACTCTCGAGAAGCAAAATAGAAGAAGGTATAGGCAAGGTGGTGTGGGGAGGACACGGGACACAAGAGAAAAGCGATGAGCATTCTGGAGGTATATAAAATATAGGACCCACTTAATTTCTCTCTCCCGTTTTTCTTTTCCCCAGGGTAGTATCACCAATATGTCTATCACCCTCTTTCCGATTGCTCAGGCTTTACACTGGAGAGCAAAACAATGGAAGCCTGGAAGAGATTGATGCCTTATTAGGTATGGAAAGTAAATCTTCTACAGAGCCCCTCTGGCTGACTTGTTCCTGTCCCAGATCTGCAAAGCCTTCCTGCAGCTGTGGGAAGAGTTGTGTAGTTTATGATGGAGGCTGAGATGCTCTGTTGCCCACAAGTGGAAGGGAGGCAGGGGAGACGATCACTTTCTCTGGGAAGCGACTGATGGTGTTTACTCCAAATAGTCATTGGAATCGAGAATACAGGCTTTCAGAAGAGTCATTGTCCATGCAAAAAGCAAAACATAGGTAGCAAACACAGTCCAAGGTGTTCTCTACCTACCCTGTCCCAGGTTGCCCCCTGTACTTGACTGATCTGGAAGTTGAAGGGAAGATAGACTCTCTTTCCAAGCAGGAACGGGAATTTCTGTGCTCGCTTCTCTTCTATGCGCTCAACTGGTTTCGTGAGGTGAGTAGAGCCTTGTCTGCATGTTGTGGAGTGGAACTGAGGAGTAGCACTTAAAAACACAAACCCCAGGCTTCAGGGGTGCAATTGTCTTGCCTCTTGGAAATGTTCTCCAGCAAGGTGTTGGTGATCTCTTCGTTTCTTCTCTTCATTACCATTTATGCTTTATCCTGATTCTAGTAACAACTCTGCTTTCTTGGCTAAGAACTCGACCTGTAGCTGCTGTGCTGTTGCTTTTCAGATTGCATTTTCTTATGGGCTTCTGAAGAGCTTTGTTCATGCAGTCTGGATTTGGTCACCCAGAGCCCTTGTGCTAATTGTTGTGTGCTTATCTGGGACTTGTGGATGTTATTCAAAAAAGAAAAATGTATGCAAATCTCCCTAATTCACAGTGAGTTTGTTTTGTGTCTCTAGGTTGTAAATGCTTTCTGCCAGCAACAAGACGCTGAGATGAAAGGGAAGGTTTTGACTCGAATACAGAACATCACAGAGCTGCAGAATGTGTTGGGAAAATGCTTGGCAGGTGCGTATGAAAACATTTGCATGTTCTGGGCTTGCACCAGCTGTGAAGTGAAAGGTATTGGCTTAAACATCAAAGAAGGAATTGTATGGTAATTTATGCTGCATTATTACAGTGACCTAGGAATCTGCCTGAGTATGGAGGAGGAAGCCAGCTTCTCTCCAAAACATACAGTGTGATTCTCTGGCATTCAGGTTGTACCAAACTACTGAGGCCTGTTACAAGCATCAGCTGCCTTCATTAAATTGGCCCATGAATTCCTGCTGTCTGGCAGCTGGGACCCAGTGCAGGAACCTGGTGGTCTCTGTCCCAGGCCAATGAGCACAGCCACAGAAACTGACAGACAATAACAGTTGAAGACAGCACCTATGCATAGGACTCACATAAAACATAAGTAAAGACAGCCGAGTCCCCTTCTTGCTCTTCAGCTGCTTAAGATGCTTTGAGTCACAAGCACACGTGCATTTGCAGATCCCCAGGTACTGGCACAGCCCCTCTGTCTGCCTAATACTCCTGCCTAGATTCTGGGCCCTATAAACTGCTCCACAGGTCTCCTCCTAACCACCTAGTCCAGCTTGCTGTCATTACTACCTGGCAGACATGCAAACTCACATACATACTTGTCCCACAGGCACTTCATGCTTGTAGGTCTGCCAGACCCCAGCATGGACCATCCACCCAGCTGATAGCCCCTCCTGGACCCAGGGCCTCCTACTTGCTGGCTAGTCTGCCTTTGAAGTTGGACAAGAAATTGCAGACACCCACCCCAGTGCATGCCAATTTTAGGGAAGATGCAAATGCTCGCCCCCACACTGTCCCTGCAGCCAGCACCAGGCACGTGGGCTGTGACCCGTGCTCCTGCTCCAGCTGCTGGTGCTGAGTCCCTCACTTGCTCCACTCACACTGATGCCTCTCTAATACCTGGTTCTCAGCACACACAAACGCTGTTCCTGCCCCAGCGGCTGGTAGCCGAGACCCTCACCCACACCAGGAGCTGACAGTGAGGACCCACTTGCTGCAATTTCTGGCACCAAATCCACTCACACTGGTCACCCCAGTAGCTGGTGTTCTGGCCACAAAGTCCACGGGACCTGTCGAGATGCTTCCAAGAGCTATTGGCTCTGCAGCTACTGAAGTTGAGACCTTTGCTCACTCCAGAAACTGGCACCATTGGCCAAGGGCTCCTAAACGCCCAGTCTGACTCTAGTTGCTGGCCCAGCATTTACCCACACAGGTCTGGACAGAGGTTTGCATTTTGTCCTTTGCACACACACACTCACAGGATAAGAGAAGTGAGATTACATTGAAATAAAGCTAAGAAAGGATTTAATACGAAGATAGGACAGACTGTGGGGGTCAGGTGAAGGACTTAGTCATGCAAATGTGGTAATGATTGGCAATGTGATACTCATGGCCAGTCCTTTTATACCTGTTTCTGTCTGTTCCCCTCTTCATTCCTCCCCATCCCCTTTCCTTGCATGCACATTCCTTCATCAGTTTGCATAGTTCCACCACTACTCCTACTCCCCTGGAATATCACAGGTCCTCAAGTTCCTCTTTTTCATCCCATTTTATCAGTTTCAAAGCCCATCTGTCTCTCCTTAAAGCTTTGCTGGGAATATCTTAATGACCATCAATTAGTAAGTGGAGACTTCTGGTCTTTGTCTACCAGGTTTGTGTCTGTCCTTGTTTATGGGCTTCCCCTATTACTTACACTCCTTTTTGCATTGAAAAGGTCCTCAATCAGATAACCTTAATAAAGAATACTTTATCACCTTCCACAAGCTATCCATTACAAGCTTTGCTTTTAAACCAATGGATCAACATCAGTCCTAAATGAAGAGCCTCTTCAACACCTTTCTGTTGCTCCAAGAGAACTACAGGGACCACAAGGAAAGGGCTCAGATGTGCTAGAGCAGCCCTTTTCAGCTTCACTTACATTTACCAAGGTTCAAAGAGCTCTTGTTATCCTCCCTTTCTGGAGGAATGCAAAGAGCTGTAATTCTGGTGCAGCATGGCGATACAAGAAGGTTGACTGGAGCTAAATGTGCCTGAGCGTAAGAGCGGAGGGATGTTCACAGGGATGGGGAAACATGGGGTACTTCCTCTAGCCATGCATCTTGCCTCTGTTTTCTCATTCAGGAGCTGAACTAACCACAGTTCTGCATTTTGGCTCTTTCAGCAACCCCTGGCTATGTCCCACCACCAGCCACTTTTGATTCTGAAGCCATGGAGGGAGTACCAGGTGTTAACGCTGTTGGTCCCATGAGAAAAAAAAATGGTAACAAGTTTATATCATTTAAGGAAGCAGATGTGATGTTGGGTTTGATTGGCAAGTTGCACATGTGTGATGCATAAAGCACAGAATTTCTGGTGTGGCCTAGCTAGCTTGAAATCTTACCCGATCAACTCCTGGTGCAGGTGGAGGTGTAAAAATATCCTGCTCCAAACAGCTGCTGGATAGTCTGCTTTTTTGGGGAAGCTACGCTTAGCATATAACTATTGACAATTCATTGAAACGAATTCCCCAGATCCCCTTTAGATCTCTTTTCATTGATGGAAATTGTGTTGGCAAGCTGTCAGTCCTTTGGCACAGTGGCCAGCAGTTCTGAAGTGTTCCGCTTGAATTGCTTTTGAGCCTTGTGCGAATGTTACCTGGCCCGGGTGACTTACTGGATGTCTGTTTGATCTAATACGTTGTTTAGGATTACTTGAAATGTAGTTTCTTTGGTCTCTTGAGATGCTACACAGTGTGTCAGGTTGGAGAGTCTCCCCACCTTTGTCAGCAGTGAAGCCCATCGCAAGGAATTCATCGAGTTACTCTACTATTGGCGTAGTGCCCCTGCAAGCCCCTTCTGGAGTTGTTTGTCTTACTGTCATTTTCCAGGTCCTCTGCTTTTCTCAGTGAAACAGCCACACTAATTTTAGTTCAAGCATTTTTTTTTTAAAGATAATGACCCACCAATTTTTTGTAGTCACAACATAACATTTTTAAAGTACAGTAAGAAAAGTGAGACTTTAATTTCTTACTTTGATTTTATAAAAGAGAAGCTGGTTGGGAAGAGAGCCCCACATGCTTTTGACTCTCTGACTGTGATCCTGGCAGCAAATGACACGCAACCTGTGTATATTCCATGCTTTCTTAGGGCTGATTAAAGTACAGCCTGAGCTATTTCCCTGCCTTGCAGCCTCAACAGTGTTGAGCACCGTGCAGCATTTATTTCTAAAGTTGCTTTTCTCTTTAAGGAAGGAAGAAAAAGTCTGATGGCAGCAAAGCCAGCTTTGCAGACCGGTCTCAAGCAGATGAAAGCTCTGAGGGAAACCAGCCTGATAATGAGCTCTCTGAGCTGGAGAAGGTAAGAATATACCCCTGGGGTCTTTTAAGAAAGGCAGACAAAGGAAAATTACTTAGAAAAAGAAACAAAAGTTTTGAAATACTAAAATAATCAGGCAACTGCCATTTCTAGACTCTGATCAGAAATTGTGAGATAAATCTGGAAAATACAGACCCTTGTAAGGATCATATTTCCCACTGTCTCCAGTCTGCTTCAGTCACAGGTGCTCATTTTTCACATTTTCTTTGAGGTGTTTGATCAATGTATTCATCATAAGGCATATTAAAAATTAACCATTTTCATCCCACGTTAAGAGCCAGCTCAGGTGCAGAGGACAGGTCCCAAACTAACCCGTAGATGCCATGCCCTGTCCAGGACAACAGCATACAGAAATCCTGGTGTGAGCAACTTATCCGTTGGGTCACACGACAGGGCTGCATGGAATGAAACCTTAAGAATGTATAGATATGATTAAAAGCCAGATAGCATCTCATGGCTTACTGTCCTGGTAGTTATCAGAGACAAAAGCATTTGCCTTCCCCTTTTATGGTGCTTATGGGACACTGTCTTTTACCAAATCCAGAATGAGTTTCATGATGGCCGTTGATTCATGGAAATACGATAGCAAAGATTGTTCCAGTTTCCTAGATATTTTTTTTTCCAGAAAGCTTTTAGTGACTTGTATGGTACAAAACGGAAATGATTCTGATTCTGTGTGCCCATCTCTGTACTAGCTACTGCGAATTCTTCTTAGTCTTGTTTCAGCCTGGCATGAAATATAAAAGACTGTGTGAAAGAAACAGCGTTATTTGAGCTAGTAAGTCTTATAGTTCTACAAGTTGCAAGCTGAATTCTGCCGTTTTCTTTTCAGAGTGCTTCTGAGAGAGAGGCAGGGAACCCTCTGGCACAGCTGCAGAGTTATCGCCCCTACTTCCGAGAACTAGACCTGGAAGTGTTCACTGTACTCCACTGCGGGCTGCTGACAAAGTCCATCCTGGACACAGAGATGCATACAGAGGTGAGTGGAACAACACAGAAACATCCAGGTACGACTGTGTTATTATGTATTGCCTCCCTCTGAGACCTTGTTCCCTTCTGATGCATTTAAAGGGGTGGAAGATTGATCCAGGGCTGTGAGCTAGGTACCAGGAGAGAATCTGTCCGCAAAGAAAATGAAGTACCTCAGGGCACTGAGATAAAGAGGACTTTCCTTCTATATTAGACATGAAGTACAGCAACAATATTAAGAAAAAAAAAAAAAAGTAATTTTAATATTGCATATAAGGGAAAAAGATACAGTATAATGTATACATTTAACAGAAAGCAGGAGGCTTTAATACTGAACACTGCTCAGCTGCAGGATGTGGTGGCCTGCCTATGGCAGAGAACCTATGGCATTACAGTCAGCGTTGCAAAAGGCAAAAGTTTCAAGTTGTCAGCAGATGAATCTGTCTAAGGGCAGGTTCAGGTTGGGTATTAGGAAAAGGTTCTTTCCTGAGAGGATAGTTGGGCACTGTAACAGGCTCCGCAAGGAAGTGGTTATGGCACCAAGCTTGTTGGAGTCCAAGAAGTGTTTGGACAATGCTCTCAGGCATGTGGTTTGATTGGTAAGTAGTCCTTTGTCGAGCCAGGAGTTGGACTCGATGTTCCTTGTGGGTCCCTTCCAGCTCAGGGTATCCTATGATTCTAGATGGGAAACTGGGCTCAAATGTGGGATTAGTGTCATGGATGTGCCCTCCCTGGACAGGGTCCTGTTTACCATCTGGGAGCTTCTATAAACCTGCATTACTATGGTTATGGAAAGCAAAAATGCTTAAGTATATTATGCTCTTTATGGGCAGGCTGAATCCACCTGGAGTCTCATTTCATTGCACAACAGTAGGATTAATAAACTATGAAAAGGGCACAGTAGGCTGGAGTGTGGCCTGGCCTGCTCCAGAGACAGCTATCTCTGTGTGTACAGAGTGCAGGGCAGTTGGAAGACTGTGACAAATCTCCTGGCATATGTGGCAGTATTTCAAATTACAAATTCAAATTTCAAATCCTGGCTATTACTCGGTGATTTTTTTTGATTCTTTGGACTCAAACTTCTTTTTTTCCCCTAGGATGCCAGTGGTATTTTGAGCTTCAATGTATAAATTGGTTCTCTGTCAGTACTTGGGTGTTACTGGTGCCTGTTCCACCAGAGCACCAGTAGAGTGGAGAACAGAGCACCAGAGCACCAGAAGTTTTTTTTCTGAATTCTAATTTAGATCTGTATGTAGAAAGCACTTTACCTTTGTTGTACTTCAAAAACATCAGTAACTGTAAAAAGAGTATGAAAAGGCAGTAGCCAAACGCAAAGCACTTATTCATGCTTTGAGTAAGCAGAACCAATGTCCCATACCTACAAGAGGGAGACAAAACCCTGGCATCTACCAAACTGGTCCCTGGCTGAGGTTAACTAAGCCAGGACTCGTAAGTGGAAATGGAGGAGGTGAAGCTGAGCTTCAAGGCACCTACAACTAGGTCTTGAGTCCAGGAATTGACTGTCCTTCCTTGTAATTACAGGCTAGTGAAATTGTGCAGCTGGGGCCTGCTGAACTCTACTTCCTCCTGGAGGACCTGTGCTGGAAGCTGGAACATGTGCTGACTCCAGGCTCCACAAGGAGGGTGCCCTTCTTAAAGGCATGTACAGCAGTAGCTAATGGTGCAAGGCCTGTGCCAAGCAGAGCATGTCAGTGACTTCCACACTTATCCTGAATGGATAAATGCTTTTCAGAATTATTTTCCCTTAACAGCTACATGTCCCAGCTGTGTGTCAGAGCAGCATTTGTCCTTTCAAAAGAGATTTCTGTACCACTTCTCTGTCCAAGGGGACAAGACGTAGCTCAGGTTAGGCAGACAGAAGCTGTTGGACTCAGTTTTCTATTGTTTTTTTTTTGTTTGTTTGTTTTTGTCATTTGTTTGTTTGCTTTGTAGTCTTTAGAACAGCACCTTGAGTGTAATGACTCCTTGGTTTCCTGGCCTATGACTTCAGGAAGAAAGTAAATGCATGTGGCCCATTGCATTAAACTATGAGAAATTCACTACATCAGTGTTCCTCTTCTTTATCTTTCTACCTATCTTAATTCCCATGTGCAGAGACTGCCTTCTCTTAGTGTTTGAGTAAAACATGATGACCTAGATGTCACATCAGTTTTGTTCTCTCCATCAAATGTTATCCACTTTTCTGAGTTGGTGCTGGTTGTTCAGCAGAAGCCATTTTTTTATTCAGTGCCCCTTCCTGGCAGAATATATGACATCAGGAGCTGCACTGCTCTGAAGTAATCTAAGTTATTCTCAAGTCTCACACAAAATTATTCTCAAGTAAGACTGATGAAGTGATTTTAAACTTTTGGGTTTGCCGCAGGAAAGAGGCTACAAGGATATTGGCTTTACCCACCTGCGTCAGAGATCCCCTAAGGAAGTTGCTGTGTGTGTAGTCAAGCTGCTAAAGCCACTGTGTAATCACATGGAGAACATGCACAATTACTTCCAGGTCAGTGGGCAGCAATTTTGACTCCAAAAAAATCATCAGGTTTCGTTGCCTCTCAAAGTATTTTTGGTTTTGTTTGTGGGGGAAAAGAGAGTGGTTTTGGTGTCATGAGTGTTTTTTTTTTTTTTTTTTTTTTTTTTTTAAACATGGAATTTATGGAAATGGATTGTGCTGTTTTCTTTCCTTGGAATGGCATGTAGTGAATGACTTGTTCTGTATTAAAGGCAGTTACACAAAATCAGGGTGTGGTAGACGAACCAGGAGTGAACATCCAGGAGCACCAGATGATGTCGTCTTGTTACCAACAGCTGCTACTAACTTTTCGCTTGCTGTTTGCTTGGTGAGTTCAAGCAAGAGTGTATATAATTGCACAAATAAACAAGGTCTATTTACTGCTTCCTTTTCTTCTTCCCTTCCTTTAAAGTGTTTGTACCCAGCAAATGGCCTGTTAGTCATGCAGAACAACACACTGCACACATGCACACAACACATTGGAGACATTTAAACACTTTATAATTATGTCAACCTTTGTTGTTGACCCTGAACTAAACCAGTAGGTGATTAGCAGTGAATGCAGGGTAGTCTGAAGCACAGAACTGGCCAGAATTCAGTGTGTTAATCTGTGTGGTTTCGAATTAAGACCAACAGAAGAGGCATACTCTCACACCTGGCTGTGCAACTCTCATTCTGCCTAAGGATCTTGGAATTTCTTACCCCTGAGTTCCCTTGTCTCAGGCTAATTTGTCATTGCCTGAATCCTGAGCAATAAAAGACTTTCTTCTGTCAATGGATAGGATGAATGCGTGTTTCGTTAATGAAAAGCCTATGCTGCTCATGTACTTGAACTGGATTCATAAATGCCAAACTCAGTGCATATGCAGCATGGATTTAACCTCTGCATCTGTTAATATAATTCTGAATAGCATCATAGAAGTTTTTTTTCTGAATTCTAATTTAGATCTGTATGTAGAAAGCACTTTACCTTTGTTGTACTTCAAAAACATCAGTAACTGTAAAAAGAGTATGAAAAGGCAGTAGCCAAACGCAAATAACTGTGACTTTGGCACTCCCTAAACTTTAAACGCTCAGTTATTAAAGTTATATTCTCGGTAATATTTAGCAGGATTTCCTAGTTTTCTTCTCTCTTCCATTGCCCTGGCAGTTGCAGGGAAAAAGATGGTGTATTTGAACCAAGCTTGCTGTTAAAATTGTGTGTGTGTGTGCGCCCTATATCTTTCATATTGCTGGGCTCTTCTTGCATATCAGCTTCTTTATTGTTGCAAGCATGTGCCCAGATATGCTTTTGTATCTGATATTTCCCCTCTTTCTACTCTGATGACAAAATGGACTTTTTTTTCTGCCCTCAGGAATGGTTTTTCTCAGCATGAGAATACTGACTTGCTAAGGTCAGCTCTCCAGGTAGTTGCAGACAGGCTGAAGCCAGGAGAGACGGAATTTCTTCTTCTTGAGGAGCTGATAAGGTAGAACCAATATTTCCCAAGCTTTGAAAATGACAAATTTCAAGCAGTTTTTTTTCATGGGCATTATGGGTAAATGTGTGTTTGGGAGCTCTCATCGAGATGATACCACCTTTAAACAGGGGATTTCGCATTTAGTTGAATGATAGTGCAGTCACAGCTAATAAAATGTCGCTACAGGACTGTAAGATGTGCATCAATCAGTCTACGCATCTCATTTGTAAGTGAGCTATTTGAGACTAGGAGATCAGTAGGATTCACAGAAGGAATGAGTAGGTTCTGGGTAGTTAGAAGGTCTGCAGGGACATGAGGCAAAAGCAGTGTATAAAGACATTGCTAAACTTGAAGTGACTGGAGCCTGAGAAAAGTTTCTCAGTGATTGACTTTTGGTCTACTAGAGGTTGACTTCCCCTTCTTCAAAGAGCATATTGCTAGAGACAAATGCCAGGCTAGACTAGGGAGACCTTGGTTCGAAGCTGATCTAATACACCTTTTTTATTTATGTGCTTACGGGAGATTACCCTATTTACACTGTCTTTACCTTTTTTCTTTCCTGTCATTCCCCAGCGAAAGTTTCCAGTACCTACTGAATTTCCAGCAGAGCGTTCCCAGCTTCCAGTGTGCGTTCATCCTCACTCAGCTCCTGATTGCCATCTCTGAGAAACCAATGGCTGGCTGGAAGAAAGAGAAAATGGGTAATGTGTGAAGAAACTCTTCTCCCAGATTAGTTTTCATGCTGCCCTTTGCCAGTAAATCTTGGGTTCTGTCTCTGGAGTGCATGTTTTGGGGGAGAGTTTTCCTCTCAGTATCCTAGCGGTCTCACCAGGGTGAACAGTCCTACCACTAATAAAAGGAACTGCAGTAAACGTATTAGAAGCTGTTTGATATTAATTTTACTGTGCCTCAGTTACATGCAGAAAGGCAGACTCCAGCTGCTTTGGTTGGTGTTTTTAAAATCAGAGCCTCACAACTTTTAAGAGTTTCTGCTGTTTAATTTTGATATCAATTTAGCCATTGATGATGGAGCTAACCACAGACATAATCAGATTTAACTTCCTTTAAAATAAACTGCCCATCTAGAGACCAGGGTGGAGAGGGGAATGCTTATCTGTTGTTAACCCCATACAACAACTGTTCTCAGTCAATAGAACCGCCCTTCTTAGGGATTAGGACCAGCTTTGTAGGAGGGACAGCATTCAAGCAGATGAGGCATAGGCATGCTTGCAGTAATATACAAGAAAAACACTTGCTCTCCACTTTGAATTCTTTATTTCAGTGTATGACAGTCAGCTCTCTCAGCTGTACCTTGTCATACCAAGACCCCTCTAGAATTTGTCTTTCTCAGATGCCCATAGCCACTCAGAATAAGTTCTCATCTTTGAGAGATATGATAAATCCCATCTTTGGGATTTTACTGCTTTAAACAGGCCCACATCGAGAGAACTGCCCACTGACTGTGTCAGGGAATAATAGATTTTAACTAATAATTTCCTGTTTTAAAATATTTCTGCAAGAGACAAACAGGTTTGTGAGTACTTTTCATTTATGAAACCTGTAAACTTCAAACTTATCTTTTAATATTCACTATTACAGAGCTGTAGCCAAAAAGAAAAGCCACTTGCTATTGGAATTCCATTTCTAGAAACGGGTGCCCTAAGGGTTGCATATCACCCTATTTAAATAGTTGGCTCACTGTAGGAGCTATCAAAGACTTAACACTTAACATTAGCTGGAGATGGATGCTTTATGATGAGAGCAGGTATTCTGGACCAGGAACATGATGGATCTACGTATATTTTGTTGTTGTGATAGGCCATAGAATGGTTTGGGTTGTAAGGGACCTTAAAGATCATTTAGTTCCAACTCCTCGTCATGGGCCAGATTGCTCAAAGCCTGTCCAACCTTGCCTTGAACACTTCCAGGGATGGCGGCATCCACAACTATTCCAGTGCTTCACCACCCTCATAGTGAAGAATTTCTTTCAAATTAGAAAGTCTAATTTAAACCTATTCTCTTTTAACTTGTGACCTTACTGCACTTAGGGAAAGTGCTTTCTGATTTACTAAAGTTCAGGCCTGATGAAGAGTAGTGATGCTGTGATATTTGACAAACCATTTGGACACACGGCCTTTTTATGGAAGAAGGAAATTGTTTTAGATTCTTGGGAACCAAAGCACGTCCAATTTCTTCTGTAAGTTATTCCTTATCTTTTACAGCTTTGCTGGCAAAGCAGTTCCTCTGCCGGTCCTGGGTGAAACCCAGTGGGGACCAAGAGAAAGGCAGCCAGTTCAACAGCGCGCTGCATACTCTGCTCTGGTAAGACTCAAGCCGTTGTAAGAGCATGCTGAGACGCTCTATAGAAATTTTTCTAGTTGTTGCAGAGGAGTGACTCCTCTCAGTCATTACCCTCATACTTTAAGGATACAATGAGTGGTAAGAAGAATTCTGTTAGTCATTGGCCATAAAAGCATGCTTGGACCTCATGTTTGCTAGACGATAGCTTGTCAGTGTACATCAACCCATTACAGATATGTGTGCATACATGTAGAAATATGGATGTGGACTAAAATGTCTGGTTTTGTTTTCACAAAAGTGAACACAAATCTGCTCTCACTAAGGTCAAGGAGAGCAGGACTGAGTCATAGGTGAAATATAATCACCGAATTAAAAGATGGTGAAGGTTGGAAGGGACCTTTGGAGGTCACGTTGTTCCAACTCCCCTGCTCTAACAGGTACCCCTCAGAGCAGGCTGCCATGGACCGAAAGAGGGTTTGTAACTTTTGGAAGAAGGGACAGGCGACTCGGGAGGACTACAGAGCTGTTGTGAGGTTATTACAGGGAGGAAATCAGAAGAGCCAAAGCCCAACTAGAGTTTAACTTGGCCACTACAGTAATAGACAATAAACATATTTTTATAAGTGCATAAACAAGAAAAGGAGGGTTAAGGAGAATCTCTGTCCTTTATTGGATGCAGGGAGAAAAAGTGACGAGAGATGGGGAAAAGGCTGAGGTACTTTAATGCCTTCTTTGACTCAGACTTTATTAGTAAGACTAATTTTTCCCAGGGTACTCAAACCGCTGAGCTGGGAGGCAGAGGCAGGGAGCAGAATGAAGCCCGTATTATTCCAAGGGGAATGGTTAGCCACCTACTGTACCACTTGAACACATACAGATCTATGCGGCCATATGGGATCACCCAAGAGTATTAAAGGAGTGCTCACCAAGCCACTTTTAATGATTTATCAGCAGCCCTGGCTATCCAGGGAGGTCACAGTTGACTGGAGGTTAGCGAACCTGATGCCTGTCTACAAGAAGGACAGCAAGGAGGCTCTGGGGAACTGCAGGCCTGTCGGTCTGACCTTGGTGCCAGGGAAGGTGATGGAACAGATCATCCTGAGTGCCCTCACACAGCACATGCAGGACAAACAGGTGATCAGAGCCAGTCAGCACAGGTTTATGAAAGGCAGGTCCTGCCTGACAAACCAGACATACTTCTGTGAGAACATGACCTATTTAGTGGATGTGGGAAAGGCTGTAGACTTTGTTTACTTCAACTTTAGTAAAGCAGTTGATACTGTTTCCCACAGCCTCCTCCTTGAGAAACTGGGTGCTAGTGGCTTGGATGGCTGTACTGTTCACTAGGTAAAAAACAACTGGCTGGATGGCCAGGTCCCAAGGGTCGCTATGAATGGAGTTATATCCGTTTGGCAGCCAGTCACAAGTGGTTTTCCCCAGGGCTCAGTACTGGGGCCAGCTTTGGTTAACATTACGTAAATATCCCTGTAGTTCCCTGGGTCCTTTTTGAAGGTAGGAGTGATGCTTTTCCTCCAGCCCTCAGGCACCTCTACCAGTCACTATTGCTTTGGATTTCCTACATAAGAGTGGCATAAGAGTGAGCTTGACAATTTTAGGCCACGTGTTGCAGGTAGTTCAAGAATTTTCTGGGTTATTCTGTGTAATATTTACTTGTGAACTAAGCTTGTTTCGGATTTAGTGTCTACCTAGAGCACACAGATAACATCTTGAAAGCTATAGAAGAAATCTCCAGTGTCGGTGTTCCTGAATTGATCAACTCTGCCAAAGATGGATGTTCTTCTACATACCCTACACTGAGCAGGTAATTGTATCAATAGAGACTTTGTATATCACAAGATGCACGACGACTTTTTATATTCAATTATTTTGTAGTCTATTATGGTTTCATGCTAGTGCTGCTGTGGACAGCTCTGGGCACTTCTAAACTTTTTTTTGGCAGTCCAAAATAGGTTAGTGCATAGTTAGCTTTAAATGGATGTGGAATGTCATTGTGCATTGCCACAATATTACCTTTATTATTTGTAAGCCGTTTCAATTGGAGAATGAACTGCCATCCATCATTAAGTATGCTGCCTCTTTATGTGCTGCTGCTGTTGTGATATAAAGCACTCTAAAATTCACCTTCAAAGACCTGGGGCAGCTCTAAGCAGTCCTGGGCTTGTGTGTGGTTTGCAAAAGCTCTGCACGTGGACTCAGGGTATTCCTGCTACCAGCACAGGAATTAAGAAGCATGGTTTACATAGGGATGGCCAAATTTCCTGCACTTCAGAACAACTAAAATCTTCTTAGGTCTTTGATGGAGAGACATGCTTATGAGTCCTAGGCTCAGTCTCCTGGGATTTGCTGCTAAGGAGTACGCTCAGCTGGGCAATCTTTAAGTATTCCACATTGTTCAGGGGACAAGAAGTCTGTCTAGATGCTCAGGGATGGGTTTTAATTTTGTTCTCGCTTATTCCACAGGCAGACATTCCCAGTTTTCTTCAGAGTAATGATAGCTCAGCTAGAGAGTTCAGTGAAAAGCATCCCAGCTGGGAAACCATCAGACTCAAGTGAGGTAGGAGAACAAATGCAATGGAATCTTTGAGGGGAAAAGGGCATAAGTTAAACTACACAGTGTAATAAAGTTGTACAGCTTGTAAAGGAATCTACTGCTGAACGTGGTCTGGGAAAAGCAGAGAGGCTCACTGATCATACAAAACTGATACACAGGAGTAGCATCCTTTTTTTTCTTGGTTTGCACCATGTAAAAAACAGTAAATTCATTAGAAGCTATAACTGGAAAACAGTAATCAGCAAAATAAAAAGCTTTGCAGTTGGCCTGCACACCTGTGTGGCAGCACAAAATTATTTTCCAACCAAGAGTTTCTCTAAGATCAAGGAAGTGTGTTAACTGAGCATTTTTTAAGGCATGTGGGAACTGATCAGGCTGGCATTGCCATTGAGTGGTTTTGCTCTGATAAATCTGCCTTTGGGGAAGCTTTGTCCATCTCTTCTCAAAAGCAACCATGCTTTGGGTACAGTTCTTCAAGCCGGTTCCTTATGCATTGAACGGTCCACCCTTAAATACCTTATCTCTCTACTTTGGAGATCAGGATGTGGTGTGGGACCATGTCAAAGGCCTTACAGAAGTCAAGGTAGATGACATTGGTTGGTTTTCCCTTGTCAACTGATGCAGTCACTCCATCATAGAAGGCCACCAGATTGGTCAGGCACGATTTGCCCTTGGTGAAGCCGTGCTGGCTGTCTCGGATCACCTCCTTGTCTTTCATGTGCCTTAACATTGTTTCCAGGAGGTTCTAATTATGGTCCCCTTGCATCCCATTAGACTCAACTGGAGAAACTGCTGCGGTGGAACATTGCTGTGCGGAATTTCCATATCCTTGTTAACTTGGTCAAGGTGAGGATCAATGATGATTTGGGATATTTTTCTGGTTTTACCTTCAGATTCCTAGCAATGTACCCAGGTTCGTGAGCACAAGGGAAAAATGTGAAGGATGATTTACTGGTGGAATAACCTTGAAGTGGTAATTAAAGGCAATTATAATTTGTGTACAAGGTTTTCCATTTAGCTTTCTCTTTAGTACTTTCTAATTCTACAGTCTGCACATCTTACTAATATAGTTATCACAAAAAAAAAGTCTGTAAAAGGGAAGGATGATGTACAGTGGTGGTGCAGGCAAAGTACAGAATGACCCCTCTATCAACTAGTACAATATCTTGTGTATGACAGTCCACTGCCAGCTGTGGAAGAGGCAGATGGAAGAAGCCTTACTGGTAGATCTGGAATAACATCTGACAGAAGGAGGCATTCTCCTGCTGTACTCAGTTAGAGGCAGGCTAATACTCTGAACTCAGAAGGCTTGGATTCCTGTCTAAAACTTTCATTCAGTGTTTATCGGATAGCCCTCAGCTTCTCACTCACACCCGATGTGTGCTTCCTTTAAACCCTGCCTATGTTTCATGGCACCCTGTGGTGATAAATTCCAGAGGCCAGCCCCACTGGATGAAATACTTCCTTTCATCAGTTTTTGAGTTGGCACAATCAGTGTCACCGATTGTGACCATGTTTTGGGCAGAAGGGAGCAAGTACGGCTGCACTTTGCTCTATGCCTAGATAGATCATTACTGTTTGCTTTTATCATACTGGCAGTGATGATCAGCAAGTTCAGCTTTTTCAACTACAGCTTATGAGTTCTGGTGAACTGAGCTGGATTCTTCTGTACAACAGCATTCACTGGGGCCCTACCTGCACTCCAGATTCTCCCACAGCACCTACCATCTGAGAGCATAAAGGGTAGAGCTGACTCAACTAGTTGTGTTTTTTGCAGTCCATAGCAGCACCAGAGAACCTCCTCAGCCTTTACTAACATCTGTGTGCTATGCCAGTTAAAATGCTCATTATTTGGTTATAGAATTGGTCATTGGCAAAAAATATGTATGCAAAAATATACCAGAAGAAAGCCCACAAGAGAGCTGAGACCATCTATGTGGTTTCTTTGTTTGTGGTTAGACCACAGCTATGTGACCTGTGGAGCGACACCTGCTGCCTTTTCATGGCTGACACCATTAATATAACAGCTTCATTATTTCCTCCAAAATACATTATTTTGAACGCCTCAGTTTTGCTTTGTCTGTTAGGTGGTTACTTGCCCACCAGCTGGACTGGGTCTCTCAGTTCCCAGACTATCAATAATTTCAGACTCACTGGGATGATTTTGTGCCATCTGCAAAAGGCATACCTCCCTGCTCCCTTTAGATGACTGAATAGCCATCCTGCAACGTACTTCTGTCTGACAACCGCTACATTTCATGCACTTACATGGTGTTCTCTGTTGAAATTTGAGAATGGATGGTGCCTTAGAACAGGTTTCACTGTGAATGAATGGCATGTAACTGAGGGCTATTGCCAATTGGCTGCTGTGCTTGCATTTTTGCCTTTAGACTTGCAGACTGATCTAGCTCTCCTCTTGCCCATGTAGGTATTTGACAGCAGGCCTGTACTCAACATCTGCCTGAAGGTAAGCAAGAACTCAAAATAATTGAAGGGAGCTATTAAAATACCAGCTTTCTTGAATTACTGCTTCCAGTGGAGAAGAGTAGTTACTGATTTCTTTGGAAGAAGCAGATATAACTTACTCTCATACACTTAGCTGTCTTCCAGTTATCCTTTTTGAATGGCTTAGTCACCAAGACTTTGCTGCTAATGGCATTACTGACTTAAGCCCTTTTCCGTCTCTTCTTTCCCTGGGGTACTTCAAATCAGAAGGAGACATCAGCAGGCAGGTTTCCTTTGGACCCCAGAGAAGACAGTGTGTCCTCCTGCAACTCTTCCTTTTCTGGCTAGGATTTACGTAGTGACTCTGTCATTTTCTGTACTTAGGTTTATTGCCAGTTTGCTAGTGAATAAAACCAGGGATGTGTACAATCATGAGACCATGTACAAGACCATGAATGAGCCCACCTTTGCAGTGACTAGAGTGGGACCCTTTACTGAGCTTGTATATTCCAGTACAGCTTTTAGGTGAACACAATATTTTACTAAGCAAGAACAGTCTCTCCAGGATAGCTTGAAAGAATGTATTACTCTCTTATCTGACTTCATGATGGTTCTTTGAAAAGGAATTTAAATTTGCCTTCTAATGTATTTATTGTTCTTTTATAGTATGGACGTCTTTTTGTAGAAGCATTTCTGAAGCTTGCCATGCCTCTCCTGGATCACAGCTTTAAAAAACATAGGGTAAATACTTGGGAGACAGAACTATCTAGAACTGGTTGAGAAGCATGACTCATACTTGCTCTAAGGATATTCCTGTCTTTGGTCAAACGTTGGCACAACACTTGTGATATTTCATGACAAATGTGTCTGATGTTTCCAGTTGTGCTGTGCCCTGCTTACATGCCTGTGCAGTGCTCTCTTAGCAAACAGATTGCTATTTCTGAGCTCTTTGCCATGAACTCTTGGAAAAGCTGAATGGATTCACTGTTAGCAAAGGAAGCCCTCTCGACCTCCTTCTCCTTCAAAAGTTACCACCACAAAGGTGTCCCTCAAAGTAGGAAGCTCATGTTGAGCAGTTGGTGTTGGTGGGGTCTAGGGATCCAGTGGGACGGTGTTTCTGCAAAAATTCTTGCAGTTTTGAGCAGTACAATAAGCATGAATGCAGATGGACTGAGCAACCTCAGTGCTCTACGTGTTAAGCAAGAACAGTCCATTTATTCCCTTTCCTTTGTTGCAAGATGAACTTCCTTTGCTGGTGAGACCCATTTGTGAGTGCTATAGATAACCCATTTCCATTGCAAATATGAGATCTGTTCTCATGGCTCTTTGGTGGAGTGAGGTTATCAAAAAGATACCAAGTCATTACTACTGCACAATAGAAAGTGCCTCATAATTTGCTCAGTAGAGAGAACTGATGCCCAGAGTTCACGCTGGAAGTGTTTCAGATACCACAGTCTAGCAGAGTGTTGCGTATTTTCCTTCCGGCTCCCCTGATAAAGAAGGTTGTACTTGAGCAAAGATGTGACAAGATAGTCTTGATCTTAATTGCCCCACTTTCACTGTTAGGTTCCAAAGTCTGACTCAAAATCAGTTTTCAAATTGCTTGGCCTGATAGTGCTTATAACGTGTGATCCTGCTTCTGTTACCAGCTACTTGACGATGAGCATGGTGCAAGTCTTCTGTGGTTTATCCCATTCATCTTATGATCTCTGCATCATATCTTTAAAAGGATTACTGGGACTCTCGCATTATTCTTGTTTTCCTTATGGAAAAATGCTTTGACCATGATTTGCTGATCTACTTTTTTCATTGCAGGATGATGTGCAGGGTTTGCTGAAAACCTTGCAGCTGAGTACCAGACAACTTCATCACATGTGTGGCCACTCCAAGGTAAGATAACTTCCAATTGCAGCACAAACTCCTGTCATAAGAATTGATTATTTTACTCTGACTATTTTTCCAGGGTATACGCAGGTCCTACTTGCAGGCTTACAGCAGCATCAGTTATAGCAAAAGCTCTGGGAGGAGGAGAAATAGCCTTAGTTAATGGCCCTAGAGTTGAAGTATTGGATTTGGAAGTGGCTGAGGTGGGTATCAGATCAGGTTAGCGTACCCTGTTTTTTAGGACAGGTTCTTGATATCTTCGGTCATTGGCATCTGCACGAGGATGTTTCTGAGGATACAAGCTAGGACCCTAGAGACCTGGAATAAAGTACAAGTGCTAGACTGGTAATATGGGAGAGAAGCCTTGGCAAAGATCAACAGCCTTGTGAGTCAGAAGAATGGACAAGGCAAAACCGTACTCAAAATCCTCTTGAGGTGCCTTTTTGGCTTTATACATTTATATTAAAGAAGAAGGCAAAGGGAGAGGAGTAAGATGGTGACACCCAATCAGTCTGCAGTTCTCTCTGTAGGAGGCCGGGGAAAAGAAGGAAGAATAAGAGGACGAGCACCCTGCTTGCAGTGTGGAGAGTCAGTACTTACACAAGAGGGAATCACAGGGGAAAAATGCAGTAAAAAGGAATTTCACTTGTGTCAGACTCCTGAGAGCTCCAAGAACACGTCTGAGAAAGAAGCTTTTCCAAAGTAGTTGAAGCAGTGCTCCCCAAGCTACATTTGCTAGCAATGTAACCCAGAGCTGGCATCAGGAGCAGAAAAGCCTCGCTGAAGAACAGAACGTGCCATTGCAGCTCTCAGGATAGAGGAGAAGCTGCCTCATCAGTCTGGTGAACTAGAACCTGGCACAAACCCTGGAAATGCTAAAAAGCCAGTCTGACACTTGAAACTTAATTCCTCGTGCCCACTTTAAAGTCCCAGTTCACCTCAAAAGCAGCATAACACCACTGCAGCTTGTGATGGTTGCTTTTGCACTTGACCTGGATGTCAAAGCGTGGTGTCCCACAGTCCCTCTTAGCAAATAACTGCGATTAGTGAACACCTTTGTTTTACAATTGCTCTTGTATCCACTGCAATCTGATCAGGTCTCTGTGCCAAATCATTTTGGCAAGAGTGAGAAGACAGCGACTGATTCTAGGCAAATAAATAAGCGTATGCAATGAATGAAGAGGATTACCTGAAAATTACCTGTGTGGAGTTAATGCCAACATTTGTTAAAACAGGCTTGATATCATTTTCGTACAACACTAGTAGATGCTCACTGACTTACATGCGATGTTATCTAAGATTTGCTACTCCCTCAGTATGAATGTCTTTAAAGAGCTTCTCATACCAGACAGGAGCAATCAGCTTCACCTGAGATATTTATCATTTGCTCTTCTGCATCAGCTTGCACATCTAATGCTGGACATAAGGGGACAGATTTTTGCAAAAGACATGGTTCTTTTATCGAGTCTCCAAACTGCTTGCAGGCAGTTGGATGGGTTCCAAGACCCAGGGAGCACTGTGGTGTTGGTAGTGTCACTGGTGAGGTCTTCCCTGATTAAGTTCTGATTAATGCTGACGATTGCTAGCTCCTGCCTCTTACGCAGACCAGAGAACAGATTGCTGTTGGTAGTCAGCTGCTCATTCCCTGCTGGCAGAACACGAGGCAAGGCAGTGCCCCTCTTCCCATACATGTTGAACTTGTCCAAGAAATAAAGTTAATCTGATTTCAGACGGCAGCTAATGAGAGCATCTAATGCAAGAAGCTTGCAAAGTATTCTCGTGAATGAAGAAAACGCTTCTGCACAAAGTAATTGTTTATGGCTCTTGGCAGGTTCTCTGGTTTAGCAATGGCTCTAGATCCAAGCCTAGCAGGAAGGGACTGCTCAGACAAGCACGCTCACCTGGAGCTAAATCTTACACAGTGCTTGGCATAGCTGCCCTTCTGCAGCTGATTTTTGCTTACATCAGCTCCAACTGTCCTAGTCCTCCAAAAGCCAGTGCTGCTTTGGTCTGCATAGGCTGGCTTTGGAGTTGATAGTGCAAATACATGTAGCTAAGGTAAAGGAACTTTGTCAGGCACTAAGCAAGAAAAGATTGTCATTGCAGTGGTTTATTCAACACCTTTCTCATTCTACCTTCTCTGTACTTGGGAATCTGGCAATTTCCTGATGTGAAACTCCCTCGGGATTAGTTTGTGATTTGTGGCTATCAGCAAGCAGCTATTTCCCTCCCTTCTTAGGCAGGTAGTGTGGCGGTCTGCAGCTTGTAGCGTTGCTTTTTGCTGTGGATTGGATCTGTGCGATTGTCCATTGCTGACCTACGTAGATAACTGATATTTCACCAATAGCTTGCACGTGAGAGCCAGACTTACCCAAACAGTATCAGTTGCACATGCCACCAGCAGCAGTGCGTCTTCCAGACGCTTGTGTGCAATCAAGCTGTGTCTGCCATGAGCAAGGTGGCAGCAGTGGGAGGTCTGTCCGTGAGGAGCTCTGTGTTCTTGGAGAAAAGAGCAAGTGATAGCAGCCTGTTGCTGAGAGGATGGAGCAAATGAAAAGCAGATTCTCAAAAGATTTCCCAGGGGTGAGCAGACTTCATCTGACTTGGTAGAGATGGTAGTGGCCTGCCTGTAAGGTTTATGAGAAAAGCTGAGGCTCCTCCTATTCTTACCCTGAGGGGATGCAACTGCTTGGATTATTGGAAATTACTTATTTGCTTTTTTAGACAAAATGCTTGAGTTTTATTATTTTTAATATGTGAAAGAATTTGGCTAAGAAATTACTTACTCTGGACAGCCTGTGCAGGAACTGTGTCCCATCCCTCCCACCTGTATAACCATGGCGTGGACTAGCCCAGTTTCCTGTTAACATCAGAACATAATTTGCCAGTGAAGTTCTCCCAGCCTGAGTCTGTACTGCCTAATTTTTGCAGGCAAGAATCAATTGTAACCACGTTGTTCAACTGTTTTGTATTTAGATTCGCCAAGATATTGGACTGACTAACCATGTGCCTTTGTTGAAGAAGTCACTGGAACAATTTGTATACCGAGTAAAGGCAATGCTGGCATTCAACCACTGCCAGGAGGCATTCTGGGTGGGCATCCTCAAAAATCGGGATCTTCAGGTGAGAATTGTTTGGGGCAATGATAAGCTGGGAAAGGATGGTACTCACCTTACCCTGACAGCTGCAACTCTGCCTTAGTGTGTGGGCAGTATTGAAAGGCTGCATTCAATGTGACCATACTACAGCCGTATCTAGTGCAGCAGGAAGCATTTTATGTCAAGTTTTCAAGGTCCGGCATCTCTGGGGCCTTTCTCACAGTGTGCCCCTCACACTGAAGGGGTCAGCTCTTCTTGTTCCCTACAAGTGTGTATGGGGATCCTTCCTCTCCTCAGGGCTAAGAACTTGCAAAAGGAAGAGGTAACCCCTCTTGAACACCTCTTTGTGTCTGCATGGCTGTCCGCATGTTAATGGAAACCAGTTCTGGCCATTTTCTTCATCTTGCACTCTAGAGGCAGGGCAGCCAGAACAAAGCCTGCTTTTTACCCAAAACCTGTTTATTCAAGACAGTATCAAAACGCCTTCTTCCATTCCATCCCAGCACGCTTTTGCTACTTCACATACACTCAGTACGGGTCTCCTGTGTTAAACTTAGGGAGAAGAGATTTTGTCGCAAGCTTCTGAAGCCAGGGACTCCGAGGAGGACTCTGCAGAAAGTCCTGCCGAGGTACGGCCGTGTGGGCACCGCCGCCTGCCCCTGCTTAGAGGCGTACGGGTGGGGATGGCGGGATGCTGGAGCCCTGCTTTCCTCTCGGCTGCACCCTCTGCGCCCCGCTTAACGCCCCCACGAGGGCATGGAGGCGGGCGAGTCCCCGCGCCCCCCGGTTCTGAGGCCGGCCTCTCCCGCAGGAGCCCAGCGGCGCGGCGGGCGAGAGCGGCTCGGACGGCAGCGACCAAGACGACGAAGAGGAGGAGGACGAGGAGGAGGAAGGGCGGGGGGCGGCGGGCCGCGGCCCTGCCCCCTGAGCACCGCATCCCCGGGGCGGGGAAGGGGAAGGGGAAGGGGAGGGACCGGGGCGGGCAGGCAAGGCGGCGGAGGCGGGCGGAGCGCGGCGGCGGCGGCCATGTCGGTGCAGGAGGACCCGGTGCAGCGGGAGATCCACCAGGACTGGGCCAACCGCGAGTACATCGAGGTGATCACCAGCTCCATCAAGAAGATCGCCGACTTCCTCAACTCCTTCGGTGAGGGGGCGCCGGGCCGGGCCCGGGCTGGGCTGGGCTGGGCCGGGGGGCCGGGGCGGGGGCCGCGGTGTGTCTCACTGCCGCTCCCGCAGACATGTCGTGCCGCTCCCGCCTGGCCACCCTGAACGAGAAGCTGACGGCGCTGGAGCGCAGGATCGAGTACATCGAGGCGCGGGTGAGCCTGGCGGTGGGCCCGGGGGCGGCGGGGCCGGGCGCGGGGCGGGCTCCGCCTGAGGCGCTCCCTCTCCCGGCAGGTCACCAAGGGCGAGACGCTGACATAGGCCGGGGGCGGCCCCGGGCCCCCCGCCGCTGGAGCACCGCCGTCCCACGGCCTGCACCGGGCCCGCCGCCGCCGCCTCCTCCGCTCGTGTTGCCAATAAACCGCTGTGCTCCTGCCCTGCCTGCTCTCTGCCTGCCCGGGACCGGCTGCTGCGCGGCTGCCTGCCGCCCTAAGGGATGTCCGGAGTCCGCCCTTCTGCCTGCCCACCCCTCCGGCCCCGCGGGGTGCGGGCCCTCGATCCTCCCCTTTGCAGAGGGGAGACGCTCCCGGGGCCTCAGGCCTGGCTGCTGTTGACTCCGTGAGGCATCCGGCCTGTGTGGCTCAGCCTCCGAGGTGCTTTGTGTGCCTGCTGGGGTCCGGAGGAAAAGCTGGTGATCCTGAGGGTTTGCGGGGTGACTCAGCCTGCGTCTGTGCACGCCGCAAGGGCTAGCTGGGGGCAGCAGGTTCACCCGTGTCGTGCACGTAGCACCAAGAGCACCCTTTGATAGCATCAAGGAAGAGGTACGTCTCCTCCTCTGGGAGGCAAGTGTCAAGGAGAAAGAAATCTCTCCTCCCTTTGTACCACTCTTCAGTTTTTCTCAGTTCTTCAGTGGGCATCTAAAGCTGCTATCTCACTGCTCTTATTTTAATTGTGGAGACCATGGGGTTGGGGTCAGTAAAAGTCTTCTTGCATCCCAGCAGGCTTTAAATGTCTCCGTACATTATTCGGCTTGATAGCTCACCTTTTTGTGGTGATAATGTGATGTCAGCAGTTTTTACTGAACACCTGAGTAACTTTGTGTTCCCCTTTTTATCATCGATGCTGGCAGGTGTGACACCACCTGGCTGTACCCCAGTATGTGTTTTCTCCCAAAGGCATGGTTTTGCTGTCCGTGGGAAGTCCTGCTTTCTCTGCTGTTTGAGTAAGAAAACTCCAAGCTTCCTTGCTGTTGCATAGCCAGTTGCATGCGCTTTCCTGTCAGGTCAGGCTGCACATCCAGGAGGTCTGGCTGCTTCTGCTGTGTAGTTCTAACAGAAAGAACTGCTTGGTACCAGCCCAGCAGAGCTCACAGCAAAGAGTGGGGACGGTGTGCTCAGGGATGCTGTCATACAAGACAGGTAGAGGGAAAGCACCTAGCTCTTGGATGACAGTTGCGCTGTGACCCACGCACATCAGAAGTCCACCCGTGACTCACGTGCTGCCTATTCTGGATGTGCTCCTGGGTGGGCTGGCATGGAGTCCTTGGAGATCATTGATACTTGTCTGGATGAGGCCCTGAACAGCTTGATTGGACTTGAAGTTAGCCCCACTTTGAATGTGTGTGTGTGAAGTGGGGTGGGGTGAGCTAGACACCTCCAGAAGTCCCTTCTGCCTAAATCATCATAAGATTCTTCAGCCTAACATTACATGGGAGACAGGATTTTCTAGGTGGAGAAGCCTGGTCCTTAGGATGATACTTCAGCTGCTGCTGCAGTGTGCAGCCTTGGAATAGGTAGATATGTTCAAAGCACTTGGATTATTGTATGGAGTGGAGAATTCTGCTGGTCTGTCTCAAAATCACAGTGGCTGAGCCCAATAGGGACCCCCGAAGGCCAGCTGGTGCCCGCCCTGCTCCAGCAGGGCTACCCAGCACATGCTGCCCAGGACCACCTTCAGGAGGCTGCTGTCTGGCTCCAAGAAGAGGGACTCACGGCCTCTCTGGGCAACCTGGGCCGCTGCTGCGTCCCCCCCACGGTACACCAACGTGTGCTGATGTTCAGAGAACCTCCTGTGGTCCGGTTTGTGCCCGCTGCTGCTCACCCTGTCCCTGGGCATCGCTGCCAAGAGCCTGGCTCCATCCTCCCTGCACCCTCCCCTCGGGTGGTTCCAGACACGGATGAGATCCCCCTGAGCCTCTTCTCCAGGCTCAGTCCCAACTCTCCTGGCCTGTCCTCCCTGGAGAGATGTTCGGTGCCTTCAGTGGTTTCATTAGAGCCAGAGCCACAGCCCTAACCTGAGAAATGTACGCACAGCGAGAGCTGTGCCCCTGCCAGTAGTGAGCGCTAGCTGTCAGGCAGCCAGACCTCGCAGAGGGAGTGACCAGAGCAGTCCAGCTGTCCTCGTTCGGGTCAACAATTCCCAGATCTCCAGGTCTGGGAATCAGAGGTAGTACTGAATTTTTCACCATTTTTCTGGTGCCAGCAGAAAAGTGAGAAAATGCAGTGTTTAAATTCAGGCTCCATGCTATGGAAGTCGCAGTCGATGATGCAAAGCACATGTTTTAACGTGCATTATTCTCAAATAATTGTAGCTTCTGGTGGTGGTTTTACTCAGCTGGGCAGCTGAGCTCCACCGCATCTGCTCTCACTCCACCTCCTCAAAGGGAAAGGGGGAGAAAATACAATGAAAAGGGCTCAAGGATTGAGATAAGGACGGGGAGATCACTCAACTATTATTATCATGGGCAAAACAGGCTCAGCAGAGGGAGATTAATGTAATTTATTACCTATTACTACCAAGCTAGAGCAGTGAGAATCTACAAGCAAACTAAAAGTACCTCCCCCCATCCACCCTCTTCCACCTCATCCCCTGAAGCAGCACAGGGGAACGGGGAATGGGATCTGCGGTCAGTCCCTGACACTGCCTGCAGGGCTCCTTCAGGGTCCCTCTCTGCCCCTGCTCCCCGCGGGGTCCTTCCCGACCTGAGCCTGTGGGGGCTGCCTACGGGCTGCAGCTCTTCAGGAACTGCTCCCACACGGCTCCGTCCCACGGGGTCCATCCCCCGGGAGCAAACTGCTCCAGCACGGGTCCCCCACAGGCGGCAGCTCCCCCCAGACCCCTGCTCCTGCGTGGGCTCCTCTCCACGGGCTGCAGCTCCGGCCCGGGGCCTGCTCCTGTGGGGGCTCTCCATGGGCCGCAGCCTCCTCCAGGCCACATCCACCTGCTCCACCGGGGGCTCCTCCACGGGCTGCAGCGTGGAGATCTGCTCCGTGTGGGACCCATGGGTTCAGGGGGACAGCCTGCTCCACCGGGGGCCTCTCCACGGGCCGCAGGGGAACTGCTGCTGCCTGCCTGGAGCACCTCCTGCCCTCCTGCTGCACTCACCTGGGGGCTGCAGGGCTTCTTCTCACTCCTCGCTCTCCCAGCTGCTGTTGCACGGTAGGTTTTTTCCCCCCTTTCCTAAATCTGCTCTCACAGAGGCACAAACGCCATCGCCATTGGCTCGGCTCTGGGCAGCAGTGGGTCCCTCTGGAGCCAGCTGAAGCTGGCCCTTGTCTGACACGGGGCAGCTGCTGGACGCTTCTCACAGCGAGCACCCCTGCAGCCCGCCCTACCAAAACCTTGCCACGGAAACCCAGTACACTGTAAGTAACTCTGGGGCTCTCTAGGTACCTATTGCTGACAGCCTTGATGTTACAGCACCACGCTTTGAGGAAAGATGGGTGCTGAAGGTCTCGAAGAGAACCAGCTCTATACGGTACTGACCACAGAGGGTCCCGTGGTGGCGGTTTGCTTTATTTAACCTGGTGTACGGAAGCTGTGTGTATAGAAGCAGTTTGCTGCTACTGGAAAAGGTACAGGTGCCCTCTATGCTGTGGATGATTGAACCTGGTAATAATTCAGTGACCTGAGCTGATCTCACAAGGGGAACAACACAGCTGGGTTGCCGAGGGAGAGCTGCCATTTGTCCCTAATAAACATCCAGCTTCGGAAGGCTCTTTGAAGGTGTGAGGAGACGGTGTCTGCTGGTCTCTGGGTGCCAGGGCCCTGGCAGCAGGGGAAGTCACCTGGAGCAGTCCCACAAAGAAGGCTGGCCCTGCCTGCCTGTTGGTTGTACGGGGTCAGTGAGCTGCGAGTGTCCTGAGGGTAGGGGGAAGTCTCCACATTCACCGAGGTTTTTGTGTCATTTCCAAAAAGCTGCCGGTGACATTTCTCTGAAGTCTGCAAAACACCAGGACTGGGACTTGGTCTCAGTGCACGTAGAAGCTCCGGGGTGGTCCCTCTCCCCTGCAGTCTGGCACATCCACGTGCATTTTCACTTTATCTGACACAGATGCAAAGCCCACAGGTGTCAGAGCCCTGATTTTGGGAGAGGGGAAAGTTCTTGTGGGTGCATCCTGCAGCCGAGCTTTCTGCAAATCCTGGGGACAAATTGGATAGGTAACATTTGACATCCTGCCAACAGCTCACCTCCACTTCTGTTTGCAGGAGGCCCATCTGTTCTCTAGGAACAGAAAGTGTGTAAGCCTCAGGAAATCTCAAGGGGAGACCGTATGTGATGTTTAACCCGACTTAAAACACTGTACACTGCAGTGTGGCAGAGGTGGTCAGGAACAAGCCAAGGACACTCTGTCCAAAGCCTGGAGCAGCATAATACAAAAAGGGAATCCCTTTTGGGGGAGTGTAGCCTGCCAGAGTGTTTCCCATCACTTCAAGGTGGAGGAAAAATAAAAGTAAGATCACGAGCCTTTTCCTGAAGCTGGTGTTTTGGCCGGCCTGCCGTCAGATCAGCTGTAGGCTTGTTTGCACACTTCAGCTGAGGGATGTGCAGGGTCAGATCCCAATGATTTTAAGCCATCATCCTTTGAATTTGTCTTTTGCTGCATCAGGGAACATTCATGCTAAGGTTTGTCCTTGCTTATTTTTGATAGCTACCCAGATCTGATTGACCTGGTATAAACCAGCTAATGGAAATTCAAGTCAAGACAAAGCAGACACAACTTGTAGTGATACAATTTTGGTAGTTGTGGTAGTTGACAGCGGGGACCGTACCAACACATTAGTGTGTTCCCAGAGGAGACAAGAACCTTGCCACTTCTGCACTGAAGTTTATAAAGCTGTTTATAGCCAGCTTTTGCAGTGATGCTGGCTGCATCAGCTCCAGTTTCTCCCACTAGTGACAATTTGTAAGGGTTTCAAAATCAAATGAATTCAGTAGTCCTAGTGCACCTCCCACAGCCTCCAGTGCATGGCAGGAGGGGAAAGTGCTGCAGGGGTAACGAGGTGTTGGACTATTAAAATGTCAGGAGGGGAGGAGGCAAGGGGCAGAGGAGAGGGCATGTCTTGTACCTCCAAGTCAGGCTTTGGAGCTGAA
>NC_048904.1:6396583-6406403 GCF_011077185.1 Oxyura jamaicensis
AGAAGAGTTTGGATACCAAGGGGAGGTTCTGGACCCTGAAAATAGGGATCTGGAAGGGTTCCGGAGATGCTCCCTGGCCCCTGGAGTGGGCTTACACAGCAAGGTGCTTGCAGTTTGTTGTTGTTGTTGTTCTCACTGTGCCATTCTCACATGGCCACAAATTCCATCGCTCTTCACTGAGACGAGTCTCTTTTGCCTATGGCAGCAAGCAGCCCACCATCTGCCCATCCTTCTCTCAGCCACGAGCGTTTCATCATATTTTCTGCCCTGGTCCTGCTGAGGAGGGCAGTGAGGGAATGTGTGGGTGGGCAGCCGGCAGCCAGCCAAGGTCACAGTCCCACAGGGCTGGAGAGGGCTGGGCAGTAGCCGGTCGCTGCCATGCCCCAGGGCTGCCTCGGTGGGGCTGGGAGACGTGGCCCCGACCCCTGCACCGAGCCATGGTGCACATCCCCATGCCCTGCACCCAGCTGTGGTACACGTCCCGACTCCCTGCTGCTGAGCCCTGGTGCAGCTGGAGGCTCGGACAGAAGTTTCACTGCCAGGAAGGGGGCACGCCAGAGTGGAATCAGAGCAGTGTGCCCAGGGCCCTGCGGTGGGGCAGGCCCAGCAGAGCATCTCCTGGAGGAGCAGTGAAAGGAGGGGGCGGCAGTTCCCAGCCCGGCATCTCAGTGCTCCTCTCAGTTCCCCAAAAGGAGGTTTTCCTCTCTCCAGGAACAGCCAGCGTTTTTTTTGGAGGAAGAAAAATGACTCTTGATTTCTTCTGCCTCTTTTCCTATAGTTAGTCTTTTGTCTCTAAAAAAGGAGTCTTTGGGCTCTATTAGTATGCTCTACAGCTGAAAAAACAAAACAAACAAACAAAAAAAAACTTTGGAGTTTTTAAAGAGAATTTCTCAAAATGAGGCTCCAGACTCTCAAATGGGGCCTTAAACTCTGAGAATGATGCTTTGAGTACCAAAGCCGGTTTTGGATCCAAATGAGAGAGCATTAAAGGGGCACTCAGAAGGAGGCTTTGGGTCTGCAGAATATGAACTGGAGACTGAAATGAGTGTGTCCTCGAAAATGAACGTTTCTCCCTCAAAGCAGGGCAGGAGGAGCTGCTCATCAGCCCACAGAAAGGCAGCCAGGCTGGGTCAGGTTTCTAGTTAGAGGACTAGTTAAATATGACTAAGAAAAGGAAAGATGACTGAGTAAGGCAAGTTTGTGCAAGCTGTAGAATACATCTCCAGCCTGAAACAGCTGAAGGGCTTTGCAATTCTCCTGCAAAGCCCTGAGAGGTACACAGATCTCTCGATAGCACTGGGGCATCCTGGAAAAAAAGCCAGGCAGAGTCCCTGCCTCCAGCTCACCTCACAGCAGAGCTGAGAGCAGGGCGCCTGCGTTTGGAAATACCTCCTTGGTCCTGTGGTCTTCCAGGAGTCATATAAGTGGGAAAACCTTTCCTGCCTGCCACTTTTCAACCCCGTGGAAGAAGCAGCTGTACAACAGTCACCTGGGCTGTCACCTCCTGCTGCAGCCCTCGGCCCCACATCCTGTCCATTTATGACTCCATGGCTGGGGCTGACTCCACACTGGGGTTGCTGTGTTCGTGGAAGCCTTGGCAGGTTCCTGATAGCTTGTCCAGGTAAACTTCTCTCCCATTATTTGGCTGACGATTTCTAAACCTCTGTGGCTCCAGTTCCCATCATACACTGGCTTCTTCTGTCTCTTTTGTGTTTTATCTTCAATTTTCTCCTAATACTTTACATAATTCTGGTTGCTACACAGTGTTTCCAGGCTCAGCCATCTCTAACAATCCCCCACCACGGCTGTGTGCAGTTTGGCTGCAGCACAGATGCTTTGCTGATTAATTTGACTTTTTTTTCCCACAGTCATTCAGGATGCTTGGAAATAAACTGAAATAAAAATTTTACTAATACCTTCCCCCCTCTCCATGCCAATTAACTTCAGTAATCTTTTGTAAAGTCATCCTTTGCATGGTCTAGACCAGGGTGCAGACAGCAACATAAACTGTATTGAAGCGTGGAGCTCGGTTTACTCCACACTTTTGTTCTCACCACTGTCATGTAGAGGAGGAAAGTGGGCAGAGAGAACCAAGGAAGTGGCTCAGGAGACTAAGCCCAAGTCACAGAGGGCTTATTTGAGCACCTTAAATGTGGGTATTGTGCCATTGTACAGGGTGAGGGAAGGGAAATCTCAGGGGCTACTTCTTCAACCAGAACACAGGGAACAGGAAGGATCCGAGTCCTGCTCTCCCACATGCTACACATGTCCCAATCCCTGGACTATTAAATACAAAACAACCATCTGCTGTTTCATAACCCTTTGGTAGTATTTGAAAAGGAATGCTGTATGGTTCCCAGGCATCTTCTAAGATGAATACTGTCACCTCAGCTGCTTTTCTGATCTGTAAGCAGCAGGTTTCCAAGCTGATTGCCCATTTTATTGAATTCGTCATCCTTCTCTCTGCCGTGCCAATGGCCTGTCTGTTCAGGCTGTTTTGCATTCCAGCTTGGAAGGTCTTTCACCTGCTTGGGCTCCAGCCATGCAAAGGAAAGCATAATGTGTTAATATTGCATCCCGTTTTATGCATCAGGGCATTTATGCACACAGGCAGCCTTGAGATTGTCTTCTTCACATGTACCATTCCATAATTTTCCTACTTAAACACTGAGTGAGAAAGCAGGAATAACTGTGTTTTGAAGATCCCTTCCCAAAGACAGGGCATGCAGGGATGGTAGAGCATAATGAATCGTAAATTTTAAGCACAATCTCTGCCCTTAAGATGATTACTTTCATCTTCAACTCTACCAGCGTTTTAGAAAGAAGTTTTGGCATCACAAGAAATATGACTAGCATCTGCTGGTAATAAAACAGGGAAGAACATGAGGCAAAGTGTATGTGCAAACCAGATGTTATGGCTGGCACTTGGTTGTAAGGGGCTCGTGCAGCGTGCACAGGGCTTGGGGAAACCCCTCCAGCCCAGCACGCTCTGCAGGGTGACTGATGCAGGGCTCCAGATGGGATGTGGCTGGACGCCAGTGGGGAATCCGGAAAGGAACAGCTCTTGGTGGCATTAAAACTCAGTGCCTGAGCAAGCAGTCATCTGTACGACCACAGCAAGTCTCATAGGGTTCACTGATTGTCCCCGGATTATGAACCTAAAAAGGATATACCATGATACCATGTGCTAATAAAGGGTGACATTAACACTAATCCTTACACGTGGGCTGTTTAAATCAGAGAATCTGCAGTGGTTGCAGGTGCTTTAATGAACAAAATTTCTCCCCCACAAAGAGAAAAAAGAAGAGAGTGGAGAACATACTAAAAACAAAGAAAAAAGTTGGCCATCTTATTTTACGGCTGCAGATTAATAAGTAAACCCTAACTGAGTCGACAGGATGAAGAAGCAAGTATAAGTCTTATCAGCAGCAATGTGACAAATGAGCTAATCTGTTTATCCAAGCCTTGATAACCCGCCATTAGTACTTCTGCCTGTTTCACCACCACGCAAAATAGAGAAATCCTTTATTACTAGCCATTCGATTGCACATATCCTTCCTCCCCCTCCAAAATGCCTTTTGCCATCCCCATCTGCGAGAACAAATTGATGAAGTTGTGAAGCAAGCGAAACAGAAAGGGTTCACTGAGCTCAAACAGGGCTCTTTGCTCCTGGTTGGTGTGTAGCTGTCCTGCACACATGTCCCATTGAAAACCATGGGCAAAACATGGACAAACTGAGGGTAGGGGCCAACAACCTCAGCCCCAGGGGGAAGAACAAACCCTGGACAGGGCAGTGTCCCAACCAGGAGAACCAAACATGAGTGGAGGCCCCATGTGAAGCTCATCAGGACCACCAAGGCTCATTAGGGCCCTGACATTCACAGCCCAGCAAGGGTTATCACAGGCAGGAAGATCCCTGGTATGGAGCACTGTCAGAATTAATTCCCTGGAGCAATGGAAATGAGGTTTTGGCAGAAGAGTGGTGGTGGAAACCCACTCATCCTGGTCATGGATCGTGTCATTTTCTCTGCCCCACAGCTAATGAAAGGATCAGTGCATTTTGGGGCTGTGGTGGAGGTGGCCATCATTTGGCTCACCTTGTTGCACCTGCTGCAACCAGCTGGCTGGGAAGGAGGGCTCAAAAGGAGAGAGCTGGGAGTGTGGAGGGGTTTAGTTTTGCAGGCTGGGCTTGGAAGCATGCAAGCAAGAAGATGGTAATACCTTCTTCTTAGCCTGTATTTTGTTTGCTTAATACCCAATTTCTGTACTATGTACGTATTGTACTGGTAAAGCAGTGAAAGAAGAAAGCTATGTACCTTTCAGGTTTCTGTAGGACTTGCTGGGAATTTGCTAATGCTTTTTGCAGGTAATTCAGTGATGTAGCTACCTGTGCTGGAGCTGAAGGGTTAGGTTCCCCTGTGTCTAGGGGATGTCTGGGCTTTGTGTGCTCTGTAGGCATGTTTACTGATGAACTCATAGTCCTTGTAGTGGGTGGCTAAGCAGCACAAGCTCTGATTTAGCTATGCACCCTGCTGCAAGGGCTGCCAGGAGTAGCTGTGTGACCTTTCCTAATAGAGCGTTGCCTTCCGTTAGTTCTTTACTTCACTACTTCTGTTTCCTTAAATATACTGCTTTCCCTCTTGTAGGCAAAGCACTCTCTCCTGCCCTCGCACCCTCCTGTTATTGCTCCGTGTATTGTTGTGTCTTTGCTATTCCTTCTCCTGACCTGAAGCTGTAAGCTTCCACTTCTCTCTGGGAGAGGTGGTGCCTCGCTTTACCTTCCTATTGCCTTCTCCAAGTGGCTGTACCCAGTTCTGTCTTGCCCTGTTTGAAAACAGGATGTTGAAGGATGAAGAGTGTTTCAAGTAAGCAGTGCTGTGCTGAGCTATGTTACTATGCTTTGATACTGCGATCCTTCCCAAAGCAGCTCATCGTAGGTTAAGAAAAACGCTGTCTCTCCAGGCAAAGAGATTTTGCTTGGAAATGATACTGAATCTTTCCTGGACTGGTCTAGTTTAGTGCCTCATATGTGGAGTTTAAGTTGTTTCAGTTAACGAGGATCATGTTTAACTTGTCCATAACAAAACTCCCTGCCTTCTGTTCTCCAGTGTTCTTAGCTCCTTCTAGTGGGGAAAGGAGGAGGCTGCGGACTGACCTCTGAGGTGCAAGGGAAATCCAAGCTGCTAAATCCAACGCTTGCTAAATGCCAAATGTCCATGAGCTGAACTGCTACAACTTCAGCTGACTTCTCTGTGAGGGGAGGCTCCCTTGTAACTCCTGGACCAAGTCCCTGAGCACAAAGCTCCATGTAACTTTAAGTGTGATGTTGCCAGTGTGGTGATCTTTCATTTGCTTCCCTCTGCGTAGCTGTTTGAGTCCTTTTCCCAGGAAGGGAACGGCTTAGCAGCGCCTGTGGGTTTCCTTTCCTGTAGGCTGGATGTGCTTGCCATGAGTGAGGGAACAGCTGGCGTGCTGGGGGAAGGCCTTTGTGCAGGTGGTGTAACTGAGGCAATGCAGGTTCTGCTAAGCAGGAGGACTGTGGCGTGGCGTGGAGCGCTGTTGGCTGTGGAAGGTCTGCAGCAAGCAGGGGGGGTGATGACATGGCACACTGGTGGCTCTGCCTCCTCCACGTTGGGTGAAACAACACAGGTCAGACCTAGCAATTGGAAAAGAAGTGTCAAAGCAAGGGCATGCTCACCAGCGGCAGGAGTTATGCCGCAGCAGTTGTAATGCTGTCACTGAGAAATACTTGCTGAGATTTATTGTCCCATCAAAGCTTGCGCACTTGTGTCAGTGATGAGGTTGGAGATTTATTAATTGCGTTGTCATAGGAGGACTCCCAGCTGAGTTGTAGAATGAAAACCAGAGCTGCAACTTTGTGTCCATGGACTGCACACTGATGGTGTTCACTTTGTTTCCATGTATCTCATCACATGCTTTCAGTTTCCTGAACTTCTGGGCATAGTTTAGGATGGAAGAATCCAGACTGTCTTGCAATGCATGACAGGGCACTGAAGGGAGAGCTTTGTTACCCTGTTGATGGGGTATGTATTTCTCTTGGGACAGCCTTCAGTGCTCTCACCTGTGACTGTGGTTAGGCTTAGGAAATCTTTCCGTAGCTTTCAAGGAAGATTTTTGCAAGGATTTTCCCTATGCATTTTGCAGGTTACAGATTTCAGAGCACTTATTTGAAGGTGTTTCCCAAATTGTGCTTTGCACCCCTTTTAAAGGCCCTGGGGTGGGAAGGGGACACAGGGTAACTACAGCAGTACTGGTCTCCTCTTGATGGCACTGAGCATCAGTGCAGCAGAGTTACCTGATGGACACTTTCATCTGGATACCAAACCAAGGCCTGATGGCTCCGTGTATTGAGATCTAACTTTGAGATCACAGCTTTGATCAGAAAAGCTGTGAAAGGTAGGGCTTTGAAAGTGCCTTTTCCAAGTAGCTTGAAGCTTCATAAATTGTGCTCTGTTGGACAAGAATGACATAGCCAAGTGCAGAAGCGCTCATGGTTATGAGAGAATCAATTAGGGCATGTTGATGAATAATGTATGTGCAGCTTAGGAGGGATGGATGACATCTGTTTTATTTTTGTACTGTTAATTGAGAGTGATTCTAGGACAAAAAGGCACAAAGGGAAGATGAGGAGTTTTGGGGGATGCTCTGGTTGGAGCATCAGAAGCTGGATGCTCACCAGAAACACTTCCTGTCCATTAAGCTGTAAAAACCTCAGAAAGAGAAATTGTTTTAATGTCCTCTACAGCTCTTAATCCATGTAACTGATACTGCCTAGGAGCCCCGTTCAGACTGTGACATGAACATTTCAAGAGATAGAGGTTAAAGCTGCTGCTTCCAAATCTGATGGCTTTTCCTGTATTAAGGTAGCTGCTGCCTTGCTCTTCTTTGCCCCAGTGTAAGTTATTGGGTTATTAATCAGCTCTTGGAGAGGGGGCATGCTGCTGTCCTGTACCTTCCAGGACTTTGGCTGTGGTGAGCAGTCACTGGCCCAGGGAACAACATCAGCTTGTTTGTGTGGCACTTCTGGTGATGGTTGATGTATGTGTGAAAGGCTGTGAAGGGATTTGGAGGGTTGCATGGACAGCTGCTCTGCTCCAGATGGGAGGAACTGAACCCACCCAGAAGACTGGCTACTGGAGTGACTACAGAAGTGGCCTTTGCTGCATTGTGCTTGTCAGTGCTGCTGCAGAGCAGCAAGTAGATGAAGCATGAATCTTTTTCTCATAGAGTCATTAAGGTTGGAAAAGCCCTCCAAGATCATCTGGTCCAACCACCCCCCTACTACCAATGTCACCCCCTAAGCCATGTCCTAAACACCACGTCCAACCTTTCCTTGAGCACCCAGAGGGATAGTGACTCTGCTTCCCTGGGCAAACTCTTCCAAACCCTGACTACTCTTTCTGAGAAATGTCTCTTGATTTCCAACCTAAACCTCCCCTGGTGCAACTTGAGGCCATTCCCTCTAGTTGCCTAGTTAACTTTTCTAGTTACCTGTGAGAAGAGGTTGAACCCCAGCTCCCCACACCTTCCTTTCAGGTAGCTGTAGAGAGCAATGAGGTGTCCCTGAGCCTCCTCTTCTCCAGACTTAAACACCCCCAGTGCCCTCAGCCGTTCCCCATAGGACTTTCCAGGCCCTGTTCCAGGCCCTGCACCAGCTTCGTAGCCCTTCTCTGGACACACTCCAGGGCCTTGATGTCCTTCTTGTAGTGAGGGGCCCAAAGCTGAACACAGCACTCGAGGTGTGCTGGCTGCACTATTCCTGACACAAGCCAGGATGCCCTTGGCCTTCTTGGCCACCTGGGCACACTGCCAGCTCGTGTTCAGGTGGGCATCAGTCAGCACCCCCAGATCCTTTTCCTCTGTACAGCTTTTGAGCCACTCTGCCCCAAGCCTGTAGCGCTGCATGGGGTTGTTGTGGCCAAAGTGCAGGACCCAGCACTTGGCCATGTTGAACCTCATCCCATTGCCCTCTCTGCCCATCGACCCATCCTGTCCAGGTCCCTCTGCAGGGCCTTCCTACCCTCTGGCAGATCAACGCTTCCCCCCAACCTGGTGTCATCTGCAGACTTACTGAGGATGCACTCAATTTCCTCATCCAAGTCATCAGTAAAGATATTAAAGAGGACAGGCCCCAACACCGACCCCTGGGGAACACCACCGGTGATGATCACCAGCTGGATTTCACTCTGTTCACCACCACTCTCTGGGCCCAGCCGTGCAACCCAGCACAGAGTGTTCCTGCCCAAGCCATGGGCTGCCAGCTACTCCGGAAGAATGCTGGGGGAGACCGTGCCAAAGGCCTTGCTGAGGTCTAGGTAGACTGTGTCAACAGCCTTTCCCTCGTCCCCCAGGCAGTCACCTAGTCGTAGAAAGAGGTGAGGTTGGTCAGAAACCTTGCCTGTTCCAAGGTTTTTTTTTTCTGCTCCTTGTCTCAGACTTCCAGGTTGGGAGGCTGAGTACTCCAAGGATAAGTGGTCTGGGTTGTAAAGACAGATGCAAAGAAGTCATTAAGAACCTCAGCCTTTTCCTTATCCTCAGTAGTTATGTTGCGGTGTAGAATGAAAGCCATCAAGAACTCCTCACAGTTCAGTTGGGGGTTTCTGTACTTGCTTTAGCTTGTACTTCTCTGCCTCTCTGAGGCCTCTGCCTTCATCCCTCTCTGGAAGTCTCTGTACGATGGGTTGGAGCAGTGAAAAATTCTGTAGTCTTCATGTCAGGTTCCACACAGTTCAACAGGGTCCCCAGGGGTGTGCTGTTTGTGAGACCTTCCTGAGCCTTCTGGTCAGTGGTGTTAGTCCTTTTATTCTGGATCAGCTCTGGCTTTCCTGAAATATGGAAGACCTGCTAAGAGGCTGAGTTACACGGACTGTACCCAGGCTGCCACTACATACCCAAACTGAGGTATCAGTCACTTTTTTTAATATTCTGGCTGTTCATTGAGTACCAGCCTGGGGAGCCAGATAGGCAGTTTCTCTGCTGGTCTTGTTCTTCCTCTTAACAAAAGAAAACACTGGGCTCCTGCTGCTGTGCAGAGGGCTCTTGGGGCAGCCAGCAGTGCCTCCTGCCAGGGATGTAGGACAACGTGTGGAAGAGGGAAGCTGAAGCAAGTCGTGCAGAGGCTGCGAAAGGGCCAGGGCATAGGGTGTGCAAGGCTGAGGGGATGAGGAGGAGCTGGAGAGGGGCTTGGGGGTGTTCAAGGCCAGGCTGGATGGGGCCTTGGCCAACCTGACCTAGCGGGTGGCGTCCCTGCCTATGGCAGGGGGCTGGATTCAGGTGTCTTTAAGGCCCCTTCCAACCTGGTGCTGGAGCAGGGGCTCAGGCAGCGCCGTCGTTCTGTGGGCAGAGGGTTTTAACGCCTCACCCTGCCGCGAGGGGCAGGCCGGACTAGAGCCCCCCTAGGCCCCTCCAACCTAATTACCGCGGGGCGCTGTGGCTAATTAGCACCACCGCGCAGGGAGCGGGGCCGTGGCTCCCTCAGGGCCGGGCAGGCGGAGAGCCGGGGGGGGGGGGAACCTTTCTCCGCTCTGCGGAACCTTTGAGGCGGAGGCGCCTGTTGCTGCCCGGGGGAGCGAGCGGCTGCTCCGGCGGGGGTGCGGGGCCGGACGCTGGGTGATGCGGCCCCCGAGCGGCGGCTGAGCGCCGAGGCCGGCACGGAGGCGGGCGGGCGGCCGGGCGGGGCGGCGGCCAGCTGCCGGGGCCCGCAGCCTCCCATCCCCCGGCCCGCCCCCCCCCCGCCGAGGTGAGAGGAGCCGCCGCGACGGGGAGCGGGCCGGGAAGGGCCGGAGGCTGTGTGCTGAAG
>NC_048904.1:6406503-6474063 GCF_011077185.1 Oxyura jamaicensis
GGGGGGGGGGACGGGACCCGGCGGAGGCCGCGGCCCCGCCCCGCCGGGGGGGGCCTCCGGGGAGCGGGCCCCGGGCTGAGGGGGGAGAGGGGGGCGCGGCCGCCGGGCCCCGGGCAGCCGCCTCCCGCCGGGGGAGCGGGGCTGGAGGCCGCCGAGGCCGGGTTGTGTGGGACGGCGGCACGGCTCGGCCGCCCTCTGCATCCCGCCGCCGCTGGTCGGCGGTGCGCGGCCTAAACCAGGGGCTGGGGTCCGAGGGGAGCGCCGGGGGGCGGCCCCGGCCGGGCTGAGGGGGGCCTGGGGCGGCGCTGGTCGTGCCCCCCGCGCCCAGCGGAGAGCAGCGGGCTGGAGGAGTGGGGGGCAGCCGCGGAGAGTGGCCCGGGCGGTGCTTGGAGCCTCGGCGTGCTGAGCTCTCGCTGCTGAGCTCCGTCCCGGCTCCACGCTCCCGAACTCGCTCCCTCCCTCGAGCCGCTTTGGGGTTGCTTTTGCAGGTGGTTACGTTGGTGGCGGGGGGTTTGGGGGCTCTCGTCTGCTTTGGTTCAAGGTGTTTCTGCTGCCTGGACAAAAGTTGTGATTCCCATCCCCTCCCCGGCTCAGAGTGATGGACCTTATGAGCGCTCGGTCCGCTTCGATGCGAAATCAGTTCAGAATAAACAGCCTTTGTTTTGGTACGTCTGCCCCAGGGGCAGTAGTATCCAGCAGAGCGATGAAAACAAAACAGCCAGCTTAGACCACTGCTGGTGCTCCTGATGTAAGCTCTAACGTGGCCTTGGCTTGTGAGCGAGGCTTCTTTTCCCAGGTGTGAAGCTGTACCTCTGGAACGTGCAGAGTGAACAACGCGGCCTTTAATCCTGTGATCTTAACAGCACCGGAATGTAGGGGTTGGTCAGGAATGGTACATGCTGAATGTGAAATTTCCAAGAAAAATGCAGTTGCTGTTTTAAGGGAGAGCTGTCACGGATGCAGCGTGTGATCTTTGCTAGGCTAACTCTGCCTCGGACTGAATACCGCTTTTTTTCCCCTGAAAAAGGCTGACTCTTGAGTCACTGTGTTCCCCTTGTACTGTACCTGGGTTACTGTTAACTTCTGCAGCCCTAAAATCTCCTGACGCTTTGAAATTCCCATTTTGGTACCGGAGAGTAGTTCAGATCCGGAGCACTACCATGTGTTCTGCACATCACGTGTTCTTTTCAGGAGGAGAACCAAACGAGGTTTTCTGCCTCATCTCAATAGCGGGTGCATTTTAGTGAAGATTTGAAAGGTGTAGTCTGACATAAACACCTGTAGCAGGTCGTTATCGTGTTCTCTGGAATCAAAATTGGTGTCGTGGAATAATTCAGGTTGGGAACAGCCTCAGGGGGTGTCCAGTCCAGCCTGTTGCTCAAAGCCGTGTCAGCACCAAGTTCAGAGCGGGACTTTGTTCGTTCTCTCGGAAACCCTCCAAAGCCAACAATTCGCCAGTCCCTGGGCCCCTGCTTTGGGGCTTGACCTGTCCTCCCAGGGAAAAGCCTCTCCTTTGGGTCAGGTCACCACCTCTGCCGTTGCAGTTTACGACCTCCTGGCTTGCGCAGCCTCCCTTCGTGTGGCAAGTGCTCCATCCCCCTCAGCGTCCCGGCAGCCCCCCTCTGAACTCGCTCAGTTTTATTCGTGTCTTTCATGTGCTGGGGGTGTCCAAAGAAGCGCGCCTTGTGTTTCGGGTGGCTCTCAGAAGTGCCGAGCGGAAGGAAGGAGCTGCTTCTCTCGGTCAGGCCGTGCTCCTGCTGCTGGGGCCCGGCATGCTGTTAGCCTGCATCGCTGCCAGGGTGCACTGCTGACTCACGTGTAGCGGTCTGTCCTCCGTTTGTGACCCTCCGTGTGCTCCCGGGCGTGTATACGTGTCCATGTGCGCGCAGCCTTCCCTTGTCCTCCCGCCACGCAGCTCCAAAGAGCCTTGTTGATGCGTACGCGCGTGCAGAAGTTTGTGTGCGCGTGAGTTACACCTTTGGTGCTGTCGCACGGTAGCTTTCCGTCCTTTCCCCCAAATCACAGATGTTACCAGGGGGGACGATCGACTGTCCGGCCTTGCCTGGGTGTTGCGCAGCCCCGGCTGGCCGTGCACCCCCTCTGCCCGCTGCCTGCCCAGAACGGCTTTGTTTCAGACATCTCTGAGGTGGGACTGGGTTACCAGGGCAAGGAGGGGGTGGTGGTGCAGTGAGGCTCCTCCCGTGAGGACTGAGGTGCTTCTTGTTTGGCCCAAAGCAAGACCAGAATATAAGCATGTAATGAAGTATGAAGTGTGCTGTCCAGTGTGGTGTTTGTAGGTGCGAGGTCAGTGGAACAGATGCGAAGTTTCTAACCGCGCTTCGTGGCGGTGTCCTTCTGTCATTCCTTTGGGCTTGTTTCTCTCAGGTGCCCGAAAGCAGTAGGAGAAATACTCTCTGCACCAGAGTTTCGTAGTTTAAACCTTTGAGTTTAGTCCCTGCAGCAACGTGCCACTTGATATATTCTTGGATACCTGGTACAGAAATAGAGATCTGTATTTACTGTTTATGCAAAACAATTTCTGCTTAATGTTTTCCTGACTGGCAAGTATGTCGAGTTAATTACAGTTAGGCTTGTTTCAGAGAGTTCTCACTGCAAAACAGGAATTTACTCTGCTTAAGCAGCATTTTTTAGCCATATAAAAACAAAAGGCTACGTAGGGGTGTGTTTTCTTTTCCAAGTCGGTGTTACCTCTTAAGTATGAAACAGGAGTATTTAGGTTTACGCTCGTAGAACACCACGGGTAGGATCGGATGTTTAGGTACTCTGAAACTCTGAATGAAAATCTCATCTCTTGTTAACTTTTGAAAACCTTACGTTTACATTCTCGGGGTTAGTGCTTATCAAGAAACAGAATCTTAAAGATGAAGAGGAATGACAAAGTAGCGCCATCCCTTGTGCGAGAAAGGGGAAGCATTACTTGATGAAATCCTTTGTCATTGCATGCTGTGAGAGGGGAGAAGGGGGAATTAGAAGTAGCTATTAGAGGCAAAAATTGTTGAAGGGGCAACTTCTGAAGCTGGCTGGGCTTCTGAGAATGTGGGATAGGTGGGTTTTGGTAAAGCCATCTTTAATGTTTTAAGCTGCCTAGCCGGAGACTTCTTGTTCTAAGTAATATTAAGGAAGTTACTGATCAATGTTTCACGTGTGGTAGCCAGCAGATGCTAAGTGCACACACTTGTTAACAGACTGAGCATGTCTGAAGTTGAAACAAACTTTGGAAAAAAAGGCATGGAAAGAAATCCTTCAGCCGTGCAGGTGTAAATCTTAGCGAACTGTTGACTTGAAAAATTCCTCAAAGCATACAAAATGGGTCCTTAGAACTTCTTGGAGGTCAGGCAAGCTTGCTTTTATGTCTGAAGCGAAACAGCAGAATGTCAGTTAGTCCTGCAAGCGAGACCGACGCGGTGCTATTGTAATCTCAGAGCAGCTGTGATAATTTAAATTTTGTTCTTGCTCGGTCAGTGTGAATGCTGGACCTGGGGTCAGTCTGACACCTCCAAAAGCCTTGTGGCATATCGAAGGCAACATGAATTCTCTCAAAGAAAAAAAGAAGGAAGAAAGTATTACACCACTTAAACGTAACAGCAGTGTTGTCAGTGTGCTCGCTTCGGTGTGCAGGTGGTTGCAGTGACCTGAAGCGCTTTGTGGTGGCCTTTCAGCTAGCCCTAGGGTTACTATTCTAGAGGTGTCGGCGAATTTGAAGGAAGAATGAATCAGCTTGGGTGTTAGGGATTTATTCAAACATCAGCAAAGACCTGGAGGCTGGCACGCACCTGTCTAGAGGATGCATTGAATCTGTGCCTGAGCAGAGGCCTCCCGGACAGCTTTCTGACCGAAGAAACCATTGAAGGATGCAGAAATCTGAAGGGGAAGACTTAGCCAGCTGCTTCAAAAGGCATCTGGAGAAGTCTTAGGCTGTCAGTGCGGTTTGCAGTACAAACAGCATTCGTACCGCAGGGCAGCACCGGCTACGGTCTGAAAGCCCAGGATCCTGAACACTTCTTGAATACCTCCCTGGAAAGGAGGCTGAGGTGAGCAGCGTCTGGCTGATGCAGCTTTGCCCGACTGTCCTGCCCCACCTCTGCAGGCCTGCCCCGAGCTGTCCAGGTGGCAGGCTGGGCAGATGCCCTGTGCCAGCATGGAGCACCTCCAGCTGCTGTAGCCCAGGTCTGCAGCCAAGGGCTGAGCGTGCTGACAAGCTTCTGCCACTGTGCTGGCGGGCTTCTGCTGGCAGAGGAGTAGAAAATCCAACTTGGAATACCTTAATATATAGCCAGATGCTTTCTCTGTCACAAATGCATCCAAACTTGTGCTGAGCACGAGGAGGACTTTGATCAAGGCCTAACGTGCAAAACAACACACTTTACATAACAAGGGAGCCTTAAGAGAGGCATTAAACTTATAAAAGCAATTAAAGAGGCTCTGTGGTGATTTGGCAGATAACAAGCAGACATTACTCTGGCATTCTCTGCGGAAAGCTAGCTTGATCTAATTAACAAAGAGCTGGGGCTATGCAAGGGCAGAATTGATGAACAGAAACTGCAGATCCCTTCTGCCGCTCTGCCAGTGTGGGTGATCGCGTACACAGAGCCTGTAGGACCAGCACGGTCTGGGAAGGAGTTGAAACATGGAGATCCCACGGAGATCTTGACTTGTACTTTCTTCCTTTGGCAGTGGAAACTTTTTTTTTCCTCAAGATTTTGCTTGTGAGGAAACCTTATCCTGCCTATCAGAATGCTGGAAATAATGGTTAGAGACATAACTCATTAAACACTTTCCCGAGGCTCTTAAGCTCAGTTTTGTCCAGCATATCAGCATCAATTACGTGTAAATGATTAGATTTGGAGTTGTTCAGCTTGGAATAACCAGGTTGGAGAAGTGCATTGCTTTCACGTGAACTGCTCTAGGTCTGTGTGGCACCCAAATGTTAACAGAAAAAAAAAACAAAACCCCCTGATTCTGACAAAGGCTGGAAAGGAGGCCGGAGGTGCTCGCGGAGTGCTGAGTCTGCTTAGAGAAAGGGACAGGGCTCAAAAGGGAATCGATTGAGGGCTGGCGGGAGGATTTAGTCAAAATGAGTGGAAGAAAGGAAACAGCTAGGTGGCCGAGTGCCAGGGCTCGGCCAGCACTCTGGAAGATCACAGCATGGTAATTAAAGCTCTCGTATCGAGCACCCAGGCTTAGTGTGATATTTATATTCCATTCCTCCCCTAATGCTAATCTGCAAGGGTGTTACCGAAAAGTGAACCTTGGTCAACAGCTATGAATGGTCAGCGAGTCAAAAACCTGGCTGAAAAAAAGCAGACGTGGGAACTCTGAACTGGGGGGGGGATTTCTCAGGGCTTTCTGCTGGGTCTGGTGCTCTGCTGGGTTTTCATCAGTGGCCTAGAAGAAAACACCAAATTGGAGCTGATCAAAAGTGGGGTTATATAAAGGTTACGCCGAGTGGTGAAGGATGAAGAAGGGAAAAAGAGCTGTAGGGTGTCCTCTGAATTGTTTGGGTACCTGGGCTAGTATGACCAGGTGTGTGCAGAGCCCGAGCATGGGTACGTGTGGTGTTGAGGCCTTGGCAGGGATGTCAGGAGCAGAGCAGGTATGTGGCAGCGTGTGAGCCCTCAGAGCCCTGCCGTGGGTCTGAAGGCTACTCAGAGAAGCTAATTACTATTAGAATAGTAATGTTCATCTGTAATTAGATGTAAAAACAGGAAATACTGAATAAAGATAGAAGGTAAAAGCAGGGAGCGCTCCATTGGCTTATATTTAAAAGTTTCACAATTTTCTTTGGGCAAGACAAGCTGTGTACCAAAGGGCTCTTAATTTAGTGGAAAAAGCCATGATGGTGCCTGGAAGCTCTTCAATTCAGCTTAGGAAAAAGGCACGCTTTGTTAACAAGGAGTGTGATTAACCACTGGAGGCATTAAGAAGGCGCTTGTAACTGTTGAGGGAAACTGAAAGTGACCGTCCTGCTGGACGAAGTGACCTCCTCGAAGCATCTCCCCACCAAGAGCTACCTTTCTCCCCCTGTTGCTTATATTTTATCAGGACGGGAAAGGTCTCGTATGCTTTTCTTCGCACTCGCGGGTGATCCTGGGCAGGGATCCTTGCAGATGAAATCCTTTAATTAAGGGAAGCTGTTTATATAGAAGTTCCTGAATTTCCTTGCCTCTTGGGAGAAGTGTCCTCTGTCCCTCGCTCTCCTTACCGTTAGCTCCGCTGACCAGTTCTGCTGACAAGGAAGGCTATAAAGAGCGAGCCAGAAGTTGCTAGAGGTGAACAGATTCTTTACTATCAGTCTTGCAATTACCCTTGGCTTAAAGAAAAAGGTAAGCTGGCTTCTCTTCCCTTGCCTCTGTTCCGGGGGTGTATTAAGTGAGAAACTCCTTCCCCACATCTGCGTTTTCCTCCGTGCCCCCGGCAGCGGCACCATGGACGGGCTGGTGGGGTCTTGCACCTGCCCTGGGGGAATGGGCCTGGGAGAACACAAAGCTGAAACTTGAGCCTTTGTCTTTTTTCCTCTTAAAGTTAATCGCTGGGAGCTAGCATGCTTCTGAAAGCAGTGGATCTTTTGCTTCTAAGCTTGCTACTGGTCTCCTTCAATTTTAAAATCTTTCAGTGTATAAATTTCCGGAAAATATAAGGCTGTGCCCTTTTAATGGGGTTCTCCGGTTTTTCAGGGAACTTTCTTACTGTTTGAATTGCAGGTGTTCTCGTGGAAAGATACACCACGAGAACCGGCAGAGTAAAATATGCCAAAAGGCACTGGGCAGGAGGTTTTTGCGGGGGATTCTTAAACCGAGTTGTCGTAGGAGTGGAGGCAGCAGCTGGCTTGAGGAGGTTTCTTGCCCATAGTTATCAACAAACAGGGAACACGACGCAAAAATGAACCCTGCAAAACCAGTGCCTTTTGGCGTTGTAATGTAGGAGCTGTATTACGATCTCGAGGCAGGGTAAAGCCTTTTGGATGCAAAATGGATGGCAAGGTGGTTGTTGCGTAGGGTGGAGAAGGCTTGGGTTCGAGAAGCTCACTGCTTCTGAAATTAAGTGTCTTGGGAAAAGCCATTCCCCCAGAGGAGGATTGCTCTGATTTTGTGTCTTTTCTTTCCCCTCAGTCCTGGGATGTGATCCTCTTCTCTCTGGAAGAGAACTTCCCAGGGAAGCTGTGTGGGTTTCCTCTGTTTACTTTTTTACTTCTGGAAGCTCCTAGCCCTGCAGTTCCTGAGACAATGCACAGCAAGGTTTGCAGTAGCCAGCCTTTGAAGTCTCTGCCCGTTGTAACTGCACGTCCTGTTCTCCGCGGAGTGTGAGTAGTGACGGCCTCTTCTATGTGATCTGAGTTTCCGTATTCTGCAATGACAGCAGCTAACGGCTTGGCAGGAGGAAAACCCAGCTAGTGAGTAAATAAGCAGAGAACACTGGGGAAGCGGGTGATCTGCATGGTCGTGCAGACTGTAAGAAATGCTTGTTTCTGGCTCTCCCTTAAAAAAGAAATGACACAAAATGGCTTAGAGGTGCCTTTTCCTTCCTCCCGTACTTATTATAGCACTTGGAAAAAAACAAACAACGCAACCCCCCCACACAGCACCACAAAGCAGAGAGGAGGTCTTAGATTTCAACTAAATCAATACTCCTGTCAGGGAAGTGCTTATTTTCCCAGAAGGAGATACAGAGCTGTTAGCCCCTGCTAGGGTGGGACTTCTCTATGGGCATGTGTGCTTGCAGCGTGATGAGAAGGTGCATCCTCTGGGCAGTCTTCAGGGTTTTGCTGTTTGCCTTTGTCCCTAACAGAGGCAGGACTGGGAGTGAAACTGAGCGAGGTTTACGGCATTGCTGGTAAATCTGCTCTGGAAGTGCCACGTAACGCGCTGTCTGGTTAAGGAATGCCATTAATTGTACCCAGGCATTCCCATTGAGGGAACTTAGGCTTCCTGCTCAAATTTCAGAGCTCAGCCCTTGTGAACAGCAGTCAAGGACTTCCACAGCCAGACACACGGGCACTTTGCGTGAAGGGACTTGGCACCCTCGGGTCTGTTCCTGCTGACTGGAGGAGGGCAGGAACAATGGGGATGAGACAAGAAGTTCCACTCCTGCTCTATTTTAGGAGAGAGCTCAGCTGAGCCGAAGGACGTTGACATGTCCCCACGTGCAGTCCCCTCCGCCCGGGATGGTGACATGTCAGCAGGACGCTGGGACAGGCTTGCCCACAGCCCCGTGCTGGCACTGCAGAGAGCTGCCGGCCGAGCCGCGGCCATGGCTGGTGAACGAACCGGGCCAGGAGTGGTCTCCTGCAGGGAGCAGTTGGCCAGAACCTCCTCCTCTCTTAGAGAGGGAATACACAAAAGGTCGTGTGTTTTTTTTCCAGTATCGGAGCTGAATGCTTTGTGTTGTTCCGCTTCTGAGTCTTGGAAAAACAGCACTTGGGCTCTGCGTGGGTCCGAGTGCCCGTGCAGCGTTGTCTTATCAGCGAGAACCTGAACTACAGGAAGCATCCCTGGCCGTTATGGCAGCTAGGTGGCTTTATGAATTTGAGCTGGTGATACTTCTTTACAGCTGAGTCCAGTGGCCAGCAGCTACTTGTGCAGGTTGCTGTTACGGGGCTCACGGTGCTTTTTTGATAGTTTGATACATCCCTCTGTGGTTGCACCTTCCCGTCCTAGTGTTGGGTACGCCTGTGCCAGTTGGCGAGTGTAATTAATGTCCTCTTTAACATCTGCTGGGACTGGACAGGTGTGGCTACCAAAGGGGCTTGGTAGCCCCCGGGGGGGCTTTGTTAGGGATATTTGTGATGCTCTTTAGCCAAACACACGTTACGCTGTTTTTAAAGCTCCGCTGAAAGTGAGCTCAACTAAGAAGTCATATCCTCACGGATCTAAAGACTAACAAGTGAAATATATCTAGGGAGAGACTCACAGTCCAGGTTTTTTGTGTAGTAACCCCAACTCTAATTGGGGTGTGCGGGTGCATGCCAGCAGTCCTCTGAAGACTATCTCAGGCTTTTCACAGCGTGCAGTGGGAGGCAGTGAGCTGTGTTGTCCTTCCTTGCAGAGTTGTCTGAACCAGTGGGAGGCTTTGAGCCAGTGGGACGCATCTTTGGGACGCGTCCTTTGCTGTGGACAGAAGCCCAGGAGGCTCCTTTGTCCGGCCACATCCCCTGCGTGCTGCCTGAGGTGCTGGGCCTGAGCGGTACCGAAACGAGCTCAGGGTTTGTGCGGGGCAGCTAAGGATCCGTGTGACTTCTGTTTTGACCTGTTCAGAGGGAAAGGCAAAGATTGAGCGTTTTTTTGGTGACTGTTCTCAAAACCAGCAGAAAGTGACCTCTGTAAGTGGCAGTTACTATAAATCTTTTCAGCCCTGTGCCAGCAGGATGTTCTGCTGGAGGGAATGACTCTGAAAGAAACTCATCTTGCTGGCAGTTCTTAAACCTTTAATGGATTTTTAATCTAGAGTGGTAGCCAATAAAAGTTAGCTTCTGATCGCATCACAGACTGGAGCGGTTTGGGTCTGCCATATGCTAATTGTCATCTTTATACCATGAGAGCTCAAAACTGCTTATTTCCGTTTCCTCCTACATATTTTTCTCTTTTTTTTTGCTTGTGTTCAAGTTTCTTTGGTAAGCTGTAGGAGGCTTAAGTAATGCTTTCTTGTCTCTAGTGTAAGTATCGGGGTTGGAGGCGAGATAGGGAATGAAGAGGGACTAAACTGCACTGGAGTTTTCTGTTTCTAAAAACTGCATAAACCCAAACCCTGGTTTTTAAGGCCAGCGCCGAAGAGGAAGGAAGGTGAGGAATGGAGAGCCACCTGGCAGCTCGGCGAGCCGTGGCAGCGAAACGCTGGCGTGTGGCTGAAGGCAGCATCGGGGCTGCCTTTGGGACTGCTGATGGGGGGGGGGGGGCGCCCCCAACGGGATCTGCCCTGGAGGGGATGGGGGCTTCCCTGGCCAACCGGTGACGGCAGAGCATGCCATCAGGCAGTAAAGGCAGTGAATCATTCTCCAGCAATGAAATTCCCCAGTGCTTCCCTGGGTGGCAAAAAGAAAAGCAGGGTGCGTGGGTGGGGCGATTCTGTGAAAATGGGAGAGAGCAGCTCAGCCTTCCAGCATCGCCAGAGCAACGTTCCTCGTGCTGAAGGGCGAAAGCACTGTCTGGGCTGTCTCAGTCCGTTTCCCTGGGGTGCCCTTCCAGGAGGAAAGCCGTGATGTTCGCGTGTCGCGATGGCCAAAGCCACTGAGGGGCATCCTGCTGTTGAGCCTTCCCACTTGTCTGAAATCGGTGCTCAGGATTTCGCTCCTTTCTCCGCTTTGCTGCTGCTATCGGCGCTGTGGGCAGAGCCTGTAAAAGCTGGCTTGGAAGTGGCGCTTACGTGGAAATGCTGCTTGCTTCGACAGCGGGAGCGGGGAAGGGAAGCTTCCTCTTCTTGACCCCCGTAGTGAGGAATTGAAGTGCCACTTAGAATTTGCCAGAGCTGGGAACGTGGCTGGTGGTGTGGTGAGGTGAGAAGCTTTGTTCAGTAGTAACCAAGTAATGGCAGCAATTACTGATCACGGGTCTCTGACCTCGGGTAGCCTGAGGCTTTGCAGAGCGCGAACCAAACCACTCTTCTGGGTGGGGTGGCTAACGGGGGGACATGTCGAGTATTTCCAAGGAGCTTGTTTGTAGGAAGCCAATTTCTACTGCAGCATAATTTTAAAAAAATGCTTTTAAAGGCCGTGCAACGTTGTTTGGGCAAATAGTTACACGAGCTATACTCCACCCCTTCTTGCAGAGGCTTTTTTTGTTTGTTTTTGTCAAGGAGCAACCAGTTTCACGCTGGTTTTGGTGTTGTGGTGCCTTTTAGGAAGGAGGCTGCTAACCTATAAAGCGGGGCCTGCGTACCTCCCAAAGCTGATACATGGGAGTGTTTTTTATGACCCTGGGTTATTCTGTCCCTCAATACCCAACCGCCACGAATCCCAGGGGGCTCCTTAATACCTGTGCCAAGCATGGGCACAGGCTGGCTGCGGGCAGAAGCGCACCCACCGACCTCAGGCATGGTCCGGGACAGGCAGGTGCCCTCCGACTTGCGGTTCCAGGTGGCTTCTTCCTTTCTTAACTTTAACGTCCCCCTAGCAAACACATCACGCAGGGGATCAATGTCACTTAGTTTTGGTGTGGTTTGAACAAGGGGGAAGGAAGGAGAATTTCTTTCTTCCTTCCCAGCTATGTCCGGATTCACAGCTGAACAACCGGATTGCTCGAGCCTTACCAGTCAAACTGCACGGGGAGAAGGGCTGTAAGTCACAAAGTAATCGCTTAGGTAAGGATGGATTTACACGTGACTGGGGCATCAGTGGGGGAAGAAATTCTTGTTGGTTTTTAGTGTAAAAAAAAAAAAAAAAAAAAGGAGAGGGGGAAGTCTGCTAGATCCACTGGGCTAGTGACACTGCTGGCTGCCTTTGGAGTAAATATTTATCCCAGAGATTGTAACATTACATACTGAAAATTGGAGAGGTTCTAATGTTTGTTAATCAAACTGTCCAAGCCCGCTGATCTCAGGTTTATTTCTAATTAGATTTTTAAACTGAAAAGAAAACCATTCCCTGTGCTATTACTTGCAAACTGTTACAGGATTCTTATCTTACAGAAAGGTTTAAATGTGACTCGTCAGTGATCCGTCTGTCCTTTATCACCACTTACTGAAGGCCGCCCATAACGTACCTGAGCTGTGCTAGCAGGTGATCCAGCAGAAGGATGAGGCTTCCTGCCCCCCAGAGCCCGCTGCTACCTTCAGCACGCTTCCCGATTGAAATGTTGCTGTGTGATCTGAGAGCGCAAGGGGAATCTTATGGCCACAAGCAACTATTTTGTTGCCAAACAAACAAAAAGGAGATGATTAATGCCATAAAATGTGACTGCAGCAAAACCCAAAGAGCTTTCCACAACGCTGACTTGGAAATACCTGGTTTTATTAAACTGCCTGCGCAAATCCTCTTGCAACTTGCCAGCGTGCTTGATCCCGTTTGTACGGCCCGGTACCGCGCTGACCACCGTAAGGTCTTGGTTACAAAACAGGCTTTAAGGGACAAATCTTGATGAGTCCCAGATACCGGCCTTGGCTGGCAGTTGGGGAGCTGATAGAATCCTCTTTACTCTTCAGCACCGTGCATTAGCGTTAAACCTGCCCTTTTGGAAGGGATTTGCACGGGAGGGCTGCGTAGAGGGATGAGCGTGGCCTGTGCCCTGAGCGCTCCCCACAGCAGGTGGGTTCCCTCTGCAAAGGCATGTTGCTCCTGGTGGCACCTGGTGTCCTGTTCCACGCATCCTCTGTTCCTTGTTGGTGCCCAGAGCAGTTAATGAAAGGGCAGGTTAATGAAAGTATGGTTTTTGTGAGTGCTGGTGCTGTACAGAAGGGGTGAGGTTGGCAGATCCGTTCTCGCTGCCCGGCTTGCAGCCTGGCCGACCCTGCCGTGAGAAGCACTGTTGCATAGGAAAGAAGAAGACCACACTCATGTTCCTCTCTTGACTTCAGGGTGCATTAAGAAATGTGACTAAAAACCTCTGCAGAGCAAAAGAAAAGCAGTAGGACAGCAGAAATGTGTCTGCATTTGTGAGCTTTTGCAGTGTCTGAGTCCATAACGGGGCCTCCTTCGTGTGCGTGCCAAGGAGGCGGCAGTCGGCACCGCCTGGCACTTACTGTCTGAAGTTTTCTGCCTTAGAGCAAAGCCCAGAAAACTGCTCACCTGTTTTTATCTTTGCTGAAAGCCAGGGCTCGATGCATGAGAGGGGCTGTCTGGGTGTTAGTTTGATGCTCTGCTGATTGCAGGGTTTACCTCCCTGAAAGGGGGTTAATAATGATAGCTGTCTTCTCCCGGTGTAAGCCAGAGGAATTTTGGAGCGTTTTCACCTAATACCCAAGCCCGTGTTCTCAGCACCACCACCTGCAGGAACTGGGCGCTGTGCTGCAGGGACTGCAGGCTCTCGGTTGTGGCCTGGTGCCAGTGACCCTGCTGTGGCTCGGGGCGTGCTGCCCGCTGTGTGACAGGGCAGCAGGCTCCTGAGTTGGTCTGATGTGGGGCAGCCAGAAGGTCCAGACAAATGGTAACTGATCAGGTGAAGGGGAGCTGTTTATCTCTCGGGAAGCGCCCTTCGTACAGCGATTATACGTGGAGCACAGCATGCCTGTGTTCCCAAAGCCAGGCGATGGGGCAGGCTGGAGGAACTCAGCCCTAAAACAGGAGAGGCAGCTACAGGCTGCCTGGGTGATGTAATTCCCCTTGTGCAAGCCCCAAACTGGGTCAGGTCTGCGTGAGAAACGAGGGCAGTCTCCAGGCTGTGTAATACCTGCCTGGTGTGCCCTGCTGCCGCCAGGCAGGGTGCGAGCCTCCACAGACGTGGAGCTCCCGCGGTGGATGGATGGAGGGTGGCTGCAGAGCTGCCAGAGCCGAGGATGAGGATGGGAGGAGGACAGGCAGACAGTTACATGGCAGCGAGTTAAGCGTCTCTGCACCTACCAGGCTTCCGGGGCCCTTATGACTCCTCGAATGCTTGTTTCACTCTTCTGCATATGGCTAGGGCTGCTGAAAAGGCTTCAAAATTTAGGTTTTAAGAACACGTACTTACTGCTTAAAAGAAAAATAAATCTCATATTAGAGCACTTCTGTACTGGATTGCTGCTCTCTGCTGGGTGTGATTTCATTTATGGGAATGCAAGGACCCATATCCTTTCCCATAAACGTTTTTTAAGGTTCTGCAACAAACAATGAAACAGAAGAATACTGATGTGAGAAGCTCTATTGTGTCGTGCTTTGGAATGCTTACTGGCGTTACGGCACTTCTGCTTTTCCCATTTGTTTAAGAAACCTTAATTCATTCCTTTCAGCAGTGTTTGCATTTCTTCGCTGGTTTTGGTTGGTGCTGACTTCCTGGGACAGTGAAGCCTGTAACTTCTTTAATACGGTCCTGTTGGTGCAGTTTGTGGCAGACAGGATGCTACGTGCCTCCTTAGCACAGTGTGGTCAACAGAGAAACAAATCCCCTTGAAATCCCAGATGACCGGCAGAAAGCGACGAAGGTAGCGCTGCTGAGCACCTCCTGAACCGCAGGGAGGTGCGTGCAGCTTCAGGATTACAAGTCTGAGTACCCAAGTCTGAGTACAACCCGGCTGCGTCTAGGAGCAAAGTGCTGGCTGTTTTCCTTAGGGCTCTGTATCTGCTGGAAGTGGACGTTGTAGCTGTTTAAAAGCAAAAATACGCTGCCGTTGTGAGGCATGCATAGAATTTAGAGAACCTGTGGTCGCTTCGTGTCTGCAGCCCTGGCCTGGAGGCACCAGATGTCAGAAGTCAGCGCTCCCAGAGCCGCGTTGCCGGCGGTGGCAGGGCTCGGTGCCTGCCCCCAGCAGAGCACGAGCTAGATGGATGCACTCGGCTTGTGTGAACTGGCACGGCTCCCCCTGAGCTACTGGAGAGTTTGGCCGCTTCTCCCATCTGCCTGGCGAAGGCAACTTGTTCTGAATGCCACATGTAATGGCGCGAGGGCTTGAGTCGTCGCTGCCTGGTGGTGAAGTGCTACCAGGACCTAGTGGTGAAAAGCTTCCTATTCCAACAGGGACCTACCAACTGTCCTTCCTTGTGTTTGTGTTCTTCCCTTCTGCTTTCTCACAGACACCTCTCGATGTTATTGAGAAGCTGAGAGAGGCAAACAGGAACTGATGCCTTCAGCTGAAATAATTCAGCATTCCTGTCAGATTTTCAGCCCTGCTCCAGGAGACTTCGGTTGTCTTTAACCTTCTAGTTTCCAGGCTAAATTGAAACTCTAAACATAATTGAAAAATGACATTTTTCCACTTCTTGGAGTTTGTGGATACATACGCTGCTTTATCTGCTTAGGAATCTTTTTTTAAAGCCGTTTAGTTCCCTGACATTTCCTAGTTTACACTTAAGATATGGTATAAGGGGGGGCAATGGAAAAAGAGTGACAGGAGGGAGTGTTGCCTTCGTTCTAGGGGATGAGTGGGTCATAATTCTTGTCTGGGGGGACAGGGCAATCAGGGCCAGGGCAATCCGAGTCACAAGTTTGCCTCTCTTAGGCTTTCTGAGGCCAATCCTCTCTCTTGTGCTTCATGTTTGGATGGTAGTGAAACTGTTCACATGATGAACAATCTCGGACTCAGATATACTGAGTCCTCCCGCTGTGTACATGCCAAGGATACAAAGAGGTGCTTTTTTGACTTAGTTAATTCAGTGGTTCTCATATTTTTTCTAGAAGGGTGGACCTTTGTTATCCCAGCACCGTGCGTATGGCATCCATTTTCTACACAGGCTTTTATGCACAGTCTGATATCAGTGTTATTTAAGGCTGACAGTAGATCCGTGCTTTTACATGTAGTAGTAGCGCTACGATCTTGAGCCTTGGCGCTCAAAGGTTGGGATTTGCTGGGCTCCTGATGTACCTCTCTGTTCTGTTGCAGGGCTGCCTCACAGTAGACCATGAGCAGGTAATGCACAAGGAGCACCACTGGGAATCATGTCGGACGAGTCAATCTCAGGGAGTGATCCGGACCTGGACCCGGACTTGGAGCAGGAGGATATGGAAGAGGAGGAGGAGGAAGATGAAGAGGAGGCAGCGATGGAGGAGGACAACGATGGGGATGACGAGGAAGACTTACTTGATGAGAGTGGTAAGTGAATGGGGTGGAGTCTGTGCATACATTTGTCGTACAAAACTGGTGTTACAAATTTTGGTGAGTGACAGTGTAAGGGTTAGGGTTTGTCCAGAGATTGGCAGGGAGAAGTGGCTGTTTAAACAGCTTATGTGGCTGTTCAGTTTAAAAAGGGATTTAATGTAGGTTAATGTTGGACTTCCAGCCAAAAAAAAGTCCATAGTGTAAACAAACTACAAGTGTAACCTGGAAGGAGTGTAGCATTTATAAAATAGCTACAGGTTCTAGGGAAGCAATTAGATAAGCAAATATAGCAATTTACAATTATCTGTATTATTAAAAGGATCCAATCAAATTTAGTATCTTTACGTCACTGGTTTGCCAATAGGTAACCAATTTAATGGGTTCCATGGGCAATTATTGCTCCCTTAAAACAATCCCCTTTAGAAAAAAGGAACTGTGCTTTTCTGACAGAGTGCAGGGTTTCTCTACAATACAAAAGGTGGCAGTGCTGACTAAGTGAGTTGTCACTTTCTGTCCTCACCTAGTTATAAGTGCCCCACTCAGCTCTTCAGTCAGGACCAATATAGCTGTTTGTGGAGCTCTGCTCTGCAGGTTGTGTTCAAGCAAGGTTAGGTAACTGTTCTGGTTCATGGCATGGTCCTGGAAATGCGTTTTGCCCACGAGGAGGGGTGATGTTGGAAGGCACATAGCAGTGCACGGCTCAGGTGAGAACTGAGTGCCACCTTTGTCACCAAACTCCTTGTGTCATTAAACTACAGCCCAGGCCTATAGATATGTCACTGTATTTGCTTCCTTAAAAACTGATTTTTTTAATAACTTCAGAGCATACAGATTTTCGAATGCACCTACTTCAGCCTACTGAGAATAGATCTCCTTTTCTTAGTGTAGAATGTGTTAAATACAGGTACTTCTGTCTTCTTCCAGTTCTTAATGTATTTTTGGTTTCAAAGTATCTTGTCCTCGAGTTTTGTTGTTTATTCCTTCAGCCACCTGCTGCTTGAAGATGCTATTTGGATTTAAAATTCTTAGAAAATGTTTACACAATTTTTATTCCTCTGATTCTATTCACATGACTTTTTCTCACGAGAAAGTAGTGGAAATGGCAGTGTTTGGCTCAGAAATGACTTACTGGGCTGCAGATTGCTCTGACTGACCTTGTCACTTCGTTCACAGGAACCTGTACTCAGCAGAGCCTTAAGAACCATGACATTTTAGAAAAACTTCTAGTAACAAAGAGGATGGGCTCTATTTTGTGTCCACATGGGTCAGTTCCTGTGGCTATTTTATCAGAGACCTATGCTTTTAATCATCTCCAGCAGTACTGTTGTGGCTGAATACTCACACTGTTCCTCGGGATTATTCTTTCCAAACAAACTGAATTAACGTATGCATCTCAGAACATTGCTAACCAGTAATGACGGTGGTTTAATTTCTTAAAACACTAGAAACATGCTTATGCTTTGTATTTCTTCAGAGACTAATTAAAATAAATTTTAACGAATGTAGGAAATGAGGAGGAGTGAAAAGAATTTACATGTAGTTAACAATGGTTTTGTGGTTTTTAGCTACAAGAGAAAACTTTATCTTGCACAATGTGAGCCAAGCTAGGATTCCTCTGAAGTTTCAGATCTTCGGCTCTAATTCTGCCCAGCAGGATACCAGGATGCCTTCCGTGTGCTTAGCTGTGAGAATATTGCTTGCTGTGGAAGTGTGCACTCTGCTTTTTCTTCATGGCTGTGGAGTGACTCAGATGTTACTTGGCATCTGTTGTGCCTTAGATCTAATATAAAATCAGTCCGCTGTTACTTGGCTTATGACTATGGCTAACTGCAGAAATAAGAGGATCTTGTTGTTCTGGCACTAAGGGACGTGGTTTAGTGATGGAACTGGTGAGTTAGGTTGAAGGTTGGGCCTCAAGGTCTTCTCCAACCTAGATGTTTCTGTGATTCCATGTTTTGTCCATGTAATATTTATCGTCCTGTCTTTGTAGATGACCCTCATTCATAAAACTCCTCTTCAGAGCGCTTACTTTTCATTCACAAGCAGGAAGGAAGAGCTTGAATGGTTTTACTACGAAGCTTTTAAAAAGCTTGGATCCCCTCTAGAACTTGGTTCTCCCCGTTCCCAGCTGTGCCCACCTCCCCTCCCAGGATTGTGGTTATTCTGAAGATGTTCCATTAGGGATCCTGGGGGGATCCTTCCGCTGTAATGGGGAAACAGAAAAAAAGATTTAAAAGATTAATTTCTAGCAGTAAAAGATTTAAAAGATTAATAATCTTTCACCGTTCCTTCCAAGGGCAACAGGCGGCGTATACATTTTCCCCAGACTGAAGATTACTTGTTTTTAAATTGTGTTGATAACAAAACTAACATTTTTATAGTTTTCTTACAAAATAGTGACTTTACCTTATGGAAGTGGGTTTTCTGTGTTTTGGTGGCGATTCAGATCGCTTCAGAAGCACGCAAGGTGAATGTAACCACCCCACCTGTTGATGGTGGGTAGTCCAGTCTCAGGCTTAGCGGTGACTTGCTCTTTGTACGTTCAAGCTGCTCCAGTCCTTTAGATATGTTGTGTGGGGAATTAACGCGGTGACTTCAGTTTCAGAATTTTCTGAGTTTTGTATTTTCCGTTTGGAGGGTCATCTTCAGTTTTGATGGATTTTTCTCAGTTCTGCTCAGAGCCTCAAGCTTTGTTTGCAGTTAGTATGGACTGTTACGTTGACGATGTAGAAGTTAGTTTGGACTCTCACCGTGCAAACTTACCTGATGAAAGCAGTTACTAAACCCTGCCTCCACAGGAAAGAAGAGCATGTGGGCTAGTTTTCTGAATACTTCTCAATAAGCAAGAGTTACTATGTAGCTGGCATCCTTTGTTTCTTCAGTGCCGGCCAGTTAATGAAACATAGCATCATGTGCAGGAGCACTTGGAGTTTTAGTCCTTTCTCCAGTGCACTTCATCCAGGACATACCGACCGGGATGCCTGCGTCCCCTTCCCGGTGGGTGCCAGCTTGCACGCCCATCCTGGCAGCGTGCCGGAGCCCCAGCCAGAGGCTTCCCCTGCCTTTCCAGACCTGTCGTCCCTGCCCACTGCATCTGTTCACGTCGCTTGTGGGGGGCAGCCCGGGTTTAATCGTGTTTGATTTTGTGATAGCAGTGCGTAACTGCTAAGAACTTGAACTCCCTAAATCCTTTTTGCTACAAGTGTGATGTAGTCATGACTGTAGAGATAAAGGATTCTTTCAACTCCTGCACTTTTCCTCTGATCCTGGCAGTTGCTCGGGGCTGCCTAGCACTCCGTAGGAATAAAAGCTAATCTGAGCAAAGAGGAAACAAACCTCCAATATGGATTTTGCAGATGAACAGTCCTTGCATTTGAAATCATACCTCAAAGCTTTCTAGAGGAAAAATGGAGTGTTTGAACAGGTCCTACTGTAATGTTCTGTTTTTTTCTTTTTTTTTCTGTATATCTTTGGATCATTCTGGTGGAAGTGTCTGGAGATCATTGTCTCTTACTCATACATGTGGCTGTCATTCTGCTATTAATAGTCATAGCAAGTTGCTTGTTATCTTGCCTCTGAGAATATGGGTTAACACATTTTTATAAGTGTATTTCAGAGGAAAGTGTTAAGGGCTGATTGTTTCAGGTGTCTGAAAGGTGCCTTAAGCAGGCAGACACTGCTCAGGCTCCTGTTTGTGTTTGCGTGACGAGGGGGTAGGAGCAATAGATAGGGACTGAAATCTGTACTTCTGGAGTACAGCAGCAGACAGCTTTGTTACAACCCTACCACTGCACTTCTTAATTGCACATGGACCAGGGGATAGCCAGTAACAGCGTACTAGAGACTCCTGCTGCGATATTGCAATATCCATGCAGGTAACCTTGTCTTCTGCCCTGCGTTGCCCACTTTGCCTGTTTTCTCCTGCCCCATGTCCTCTTCCCTTCCCCAGGTGTGGGGGCATGCTAGCTCCGTGGCATCTGTGGGCAGGAGGAGATGGAGGCAGCCTGTGCTCCCTCTTCCACCTTGAACTTGTACTGCTCCTCCTCCCTGCTGAAGTGCTAAAGCAAAACCAAACTGGTCTGCATGGGGTCTTGCGGATGCGAAGGGGGCACAGTTGTGTTGGTGGTACGGAGTTGCAGGCCCCAAGGGAGTGGAAGGACTTGCAGGTGCTGGTTTTTCTGTTGCATTGCAGCTTTGTTGCAGGGTGAAGGCACCAGCATCAAGGCTCAGCTCCTTTTCAGAGGAGACCAGAGGGAGCAGATGGCGCAGGAGGTCAGAGAGGGGAAAGGCCCTCCTTCACCCGAGCCTCTCACAAACCGTGCTCATCGCTGCCTGTGATATTGAATAACACCATGCTAGTTTCAAGTAGGATCACCTCTTGCTTGTGCAGCGTGTTGCAGAACACCTTTCTGGGGCTGCTTGTTGTTTGAACTTGAGCGCGCCGCTTGTAGCGGTGGCTCGGAGGTTCCCAAGCACCGCAGCAGGAGTACTTCGCTCCAGATGGCAGCCACTGGTGGGGCAGATCTGTGAAGATCTTTGCTCTCCTTGGACTCTTGCTAAAGGGATGACTTTCTGGTTAAAGTGGTGCTGCTGGATCAGCTTTGCTTATCGTTTTTGCATAGCGGTTGGGGGAAAAGTCGCTATAAAATCATAGCGAGAATGGACTCTGTTTAATGGGATGTTCTTTTGTAGCTCATCACAGTGTGTAGTGAGGGGCACGGTTACATTGCATGGGAAATTGAGTTGTAGAGAGCTGGAAAACTTTCTTCTTTAACTGGAGGGGGGAAAAAATAAGTAGTTAACACCACGGTTACAAGAAATTACTGGGAAATATTTATCTAAAGTGATGTGGAAGTGTGAATTAACATTCTCCCCTTCTTCTGCCTGCAGTCTGGAAGTGCATGGCCTTGTTGGAGCGGTATCCTAGAGCTGCCTCCTTTTAGGAGAGCTTTATTCAGGTGCTTCCATCCCCAAACTTCCATCTTTTCTCCTCCCCCAAGGAAGTGCTTGAACAACAAAATTGTGATGCTGGGGGGGACTCCCCAGCTGAATGTGTAGGGCTGGAAACGGAGCGAGCTTCTGCCCTTCCAGAAGGGAAAGTGTTTGGTATAAATCTGTTCATTTAACAGGATCCTCTACTCATTTACTCAAGTTTTGGCTTCCCTGAAGTTGCTCTCATAAATGAGGTCATGTCATACTGACTTTTATGAAACTGAGAGGCAGAGGAAGTGTGTGGAGACAGTCTCCTGAATAACATGCTGCTAAATGATATCCTGTTTTAAATCATTTCATATCCAAATTTAGAATGGCCTATACTGCAGGGGGAGGAGGGAAAAAAAGGCAAAGGGGAGCTGCAGCTAGAAAGTAATTTACCTGCACTCTTTACTTGAAGTGGTTGGTCCTTCTTGTACTGGGACAGGGGATTGGTCCCAGCAACCTCAAGTCTTTCTCCTTCTACTTTTGAGCAGACTGCACACCGTGTTGTTGTTAAGACACTGGCTTCAGGTTGTCTCCAAAAAGTGAAATGCTTTCTAAAAATATGAATCCATACTTATTTCTCTAACATTTCAAATCCTTTTTAGAAAGTAGCTTTTCAGATCTGCATTTTTCGGTGGTCTCAAGGGTAGATGGGCATCCTGAGGTCAAGGCAGCCTCCGAGGCTGTGGCCACTCGTTGGAGAACACTTTTTTTAATGAAATGCTTCCATCTGCTGCAGGACATGAGCACAGTGGATGTGACTGCTTCTTGCTTGCAGTCGGAGACCAGCAATACACTTGCTTTGGTCTCTTCACCCTTGCTGTTGAGAAGCATGGACCTGTTGGTGCGAGCTTGGCATGGCAAGGCAGCTCTGCTCGGGGACTGCAAGTGGGGGAGTCCGCAAAAAGGCTTGTGGGGAGGGTCGGGGGGAGCAAAGTCAGGAGTTGCCTCTAAAAAAGCACTGGAGATGATCTGGAAAATTCCTTTTTATTAAGAAACTTAAACCTTGCTGTACCGCGTGTACGTGTGCCAGCGATGAGTGCCAGTAGGTAACAGTCCCGTGATTCAATCTGCACATTCCCAGTTGCAGAGTGCAAGGTGGATTGGGGGAAAGTGGGAGCAGCGACTGACATCTTCCTGGTTTTTTTTTCCTTCTGATGGACTTTACTTGACTCTGATTTCAGTTACTTGTGTCTGGATGCAGCTCCCTCTAGAGTCCTCCCACGTTATTTCTGGGGAAGCCAGAAGGCTGTACACCGAGGGAAGCCAACCTCAGCAGCAAGTTTGCTGCCTCTACAAAGCTCAGGGCTCTTGCAAGCCTGGGAAACCAAACCTGAACTTCCCTGTACCACTGTGCACTCTGCTGGTTTTGAGCTAGCAGGAAGATTTTTATGCTGGTGGAAACTCTGTGTAGACTGTCTTCCAAGCTAGTAGCTGCATGCAGGCAGGATGGGATGTGTGATATTGTAGAGGTGCAGAAGTAATCACCACATGCAGGAGAACTTACTTACACATTAATCTTGCATATTGGTCTGCGTCTAAACCTTATGGAATTTCCCTGTCGTTTCTGACAACAACAATCCGTGCGGATCAGAACACTTAAAGGTTTCGTTGTAAGGCTGCGGGACAACCTCGAGGCGGCAAACTTGCGTTTGACTGCAGGTATTTAACGCATTTCTGAGGTGGGTTGCTGTAGCTGAGAAGCCTCTGCAAATCTTAAACTGCAGAGTTGTGTTGATTTCCTAAGAGCCAGAAAGTCAGGAGCTGGCTGTCCTCTGTGCCCACAACCCTGCTGAATAAAATACAAAAATGAAACTAGTGGCAAAAGTGAGAAGAGACTGGGTACCGCCACTTGTTAAGTAACGCAGAAAGATGCTGAACTTGCAGGAGGAAGGTTTGCCAGTCCTGCATGGGCAGAAGCTCCCCGATCTCTCTGGAACTCTTTGTTCCAGCAGGCTGCGTGTCTTACCCGTGGCTTTTATGCAGCACGGGCTGTCTTTCAGAAGAAACCTGGGGTAGTGTCGGGGCGGTTTGTGTGGTGGGGGGGGCGATGGAGAGGGGTGCTTGCAGGTCTGGGGGCTAAGGGCAGGGTTTAAGTTAAGGGCAGGTGGCCGGAATGGGGAGGAGCTGCGGGGCCCAGGGCGCTTTATCCCAATCCCATATTTTACCCAGCTCAGGCGAGGTGCGGCTGCGGGAGGAAGGATGCTGAGCGGTGCTGCCCTGCCCCTCCGCAGGGCGCTGCAGACTGACGGTTTCTCAGCTGCCTGGCCTCACGCTGCCCAAAAGCCCCGACCCTTTCTCTGTCTCCCACCACTCATCCTAAGCAGGGCAAGTGCCAAAATGTCCCCGAGGGCTTGCCTCCCTCCCAGGCTCTGACTGCAGCTTCCTCTCCTGAGAGCATGGCACGAAGTCTGGTGGCATGGAAGTGTTGTGTAACTCCAGAAAGGACTTGCTCAGCTGCTTTAAAAGGAGGCGATGACGCCAGAGCTCTGCTTCTTTCAGACCCACTGGCTGGCACAGCGACGGCCGAGCTCCCGAAGTGATGCGCTGTTACGGCTCGCCACGCTTTCTCCCCCGCTCTCCTTCCTCCTTCCCTTCAACTTATCACATATGTCGGGATACAACCCAGAAATCTTTCTGTGTGGCTAAAAAGCCCACGGCTGTGGCTCTGTGCTGTGTGTATGGATTTTTCCCAGGTTTTTTTTACCTGCTGCCACACGCTGGCTGTTCCGAAAGCTGCCACAAGTGTGAGTAGCAGCAGTGCAGGGGGAGCGGGGTCGGCGAGCAAGAAGCTGGACCAAGAATAACCCAAGTCCTCCCCGCTGAGCCCAAGCGTCCCGTTCCCTCCTGCCGTACTGATAGGCTTTGCAGGGCTGGAGGGGAGAATTGAGCTTTATTGGCCAGAAACCTACATTTCTCTTTATCACAAAGGAGCCTGGGAACCTCTGACAAAGGACGGTCGGGCTCACTTCTCGGGCAGGTTTTGTCCCTTCTTCCCCACGCTGTTTTCAGCTTTGTGCCCCACCTAGTCATTGCTAACAGCTACAGTATTCCACCCGCAACTTGCGAAACCATAATGAAACCACAAGGAAGCTAATTAGCGAATTTGTAACGTGGTGTTTTCCCTCTTGAACAGGTAAGGAGTGGCACAGTTGCTGTGCCAAGGTTGCCTGATGAAGCCGTGGTGAAGCCAAAGTCACAGTTCTCTGCTTTACGTTTCGTGCAGTGCCCCTTTTGTTTTCAGACGTACCAGGCAGGATGAAACGCTTCTGTGCTGAGTTTAAGCTATGCAAGGGCTCATTTTCGTTTTTTCTTAATTTATCTGGCGCTGTGCTGCTTTAATGACTGGTTAAATGAGATGCGTGTAACTGGCTGCTGGAAAAATAGAGGATTTGTGGCCAAGCAGCAGCGGCAGATCTGGAAGGAGAGGGAACCGTTCCGGTTAATTTACGGCTGTTCTTCAGCTCTGAAACACAGCACCACATCGCAGTTACTTAATTACTTTAAATTGTTGCGCTAGGCTTTATGGAAAACTGCAGAAATGAACTTTTATGAGGGATGAACCAGAGTTCATCATTTAGGTCAGACTTTTTGATACAATGCCTATTTTTATACCCAAATTAACACCCCAGATTTTATTTTGATGCGCCGTTTCTAACAGCAGCAGTTTGTGCTACAGGTGTTGAAAACGTCTTATTTGCGTTTTCTTCAGCATGCAGCTTACTGAGCGAGTCTGAAAAACAATTTAAGAATACAGAGACATTATTTTCACTTGCTAATGTGAAGAAAGGAACGAGACAGGAGAAGGCTGCAAGATAAATCTTTCGGGGCTAGGTGAGCAGCAATTCTTGTTTAATTCTGCCCAAACAAACTTTGTAATTTAAGTACCTGAGCTATTAAAAGCACTCTTTCAGTGACACTTGTGTACTTTCAGCTTGTGTTTGTCAGCGTTGCACTTAAATGAAAGTGGAATGGAGTTGAAGTGGTACAAAACCACCCTTTTACAACACAAATACCTCGCGGTGGCAACATAGCAAGCTACAGGAGGAGATGCAAAACAGTTTCTTGAAGGATATAACAAAAACACACGCGCTGGGATTGTAACTCAGTGGACTTTTTGAATAACCAGTTGATAAATACCTGATATAAATCCCCTGGCTCCGATAAGATGTGACTACTTCAACAGCTGTTTTGCTTCAGTACATTTCAGTTGGGTACATCTAGGCAGTCCTGGCACATCTGGGTGGTGAGGCTGGAGCAGGGCATGTTTTGTCACAGGGCTTCTGCGAAAAGCGTTTGCAGCATGCCCCGGTTCATCACTGTGCAGTTTAGGGTCGGGTTGCTGTGGCGTTATGTGCAACCGCTCCGCCCCCTTGTGATCTGGGGTTCCTTACGAAGAATAGGCTTAGGCAGCAAACAGAATAAACCAAGGTTTGTGTGGATACAAACAATCTCCCGTGTTCCCTGCCATACGGTTAGTGGCAGGAGGAACTTCCAGGTCCAGCTCCCCACGTGTGTAGGCAGATCTAGGTGTGAGTTTGAAACCTTGTGATTTTCGAGTGCTCAGGGGTGCTGATGCTGCGTTGGCTTGTCAGGTGGAGAAAAGCCATGCTCTGAAGTGCCTTTATCTTGGTGTTCTGTGAAAAATACAAATGTTAGAGTGATTGAAGCAGGGGAGTCTGCTGCGGCGCTGACTCGGGAACCTCTCAAGCAGCAGGAGTTGGCTGGCAAGCCCCTGGTGCGGTCCCTGTACCTCCCCAAGTCCTCGCCTGCGTGTGGGATAGCTGAGCCTGGAGCTGGGTGAGCTGTCAGGTGCTGGAGGGGAGGGAGCTCGTTCTTCCTGGTCTCACAGAAACGCTGCTCGGTGAGTGGGCTTATCGGATCGTTTTTATAAACGGGCCGTTTCTGGCAGACCCAGTTTGTGGCTGCGTGAGCACGTACCTGTGGTGGTGACGGTGGTGGCCTCAGCAGCGAGGCTGCTGCGAGCAGCAACAGTCATCTCTGGTTTGCGCCCTAAGGTAAAGGAAAATGTCTTTTTATTCCTCTGTGGAAAAGGGCAGGTGTGTGTTGTCTCTGATGCGATGAACTTCCATTTTCCCCGTGCTTGGTTGCCGCAACAAGCGTGCCCTGGAAAGCACCCAGCTGTATTTACACAAATACTCGTCTTTAAATCTTGCTTCCCAGTTCCATACATCTGCTAGCTCAGATGCTGAGGTCATGCTTGGTTGCTTATTCCAGCCCTACAAAGCTCATACAAGGCCTGCCGTGAGATCCTTGGCTGTGTACTTTTAATATATTTGTCCCTGTTTCTCCCCTTGATACACACGGTCTTTGTAAGAGCCGTGCCGACTGAGTCAGTGGCTGGTAGGAGCGCCGCACGTCGCGCTGCTCCGTCCCGCAGCTCCGCGGGTCTGTGCCAGGGCTGCTTGGACGCAGCCTGCTTCGGGCTGGGTGCACCCATGCTCGTTTTCTCCCCCTCCAGCTTGCCTCTTCCAAGCAAAGAGCTGCCTTCATCTGCAGACAGATGCTCACAGGAGCCAGCTGATTCACTGCGTGCCCGTCAGCCCGGGTTTGCTCTCCATTACCGCACGGGGTCTGCCTGCGAGGGGCGGCAGGCGAGGATGAAGGCTGGGCGGGGCACCCCCAGCTCTTAGGGGCACCCCCAGCTCTTAGGGGCACCCCCAGCTCTTAGGGGCACCCCCAGCTCTTAGGGGCACCCCCAGCTCTTAGTGCTCCTTTCCTCCTGTACCTGTCCTTCTGGTGCAGACGGGTGGTGGGCAGGAAGGCACACTCCGAATAAGCGTGTGCTCCACAAATTCCACACGTTCACGTCCTTAAAAACTTAGAAATGTCACCTGGAGTCCTTGTGCCGCACCGAGAGCCCTCTGCAGACACGCAGCTGATGTCGGAGCAGACTCTTTTGCCTATTATTGCGCAAACGAGTTCAAACTGCTCAGGTTTCGGGCTCAGCTGTCCCGGTTTCTTGCAAGCTAGCAGGCTTCGTGCAGACAGCTCGCAAAATCGCAGGTCCTGAGGTTGTTCTCAAAGCCAGAAGGCCGTGCTCTGTTTGCAACCCGTTCCCCCCTTTTCCTTCGGCGGCGCGGCGAAGCCTGGAGGCGCGGTGGCGATCCCTGGCTGTCCTGTTGTCTGTTGGGATTCCCCTTGCGCGGGGCCCCGCCGGAGCCTGGCTGGTTATGTAAGGATTTGTATTTTATTCTCAGCCTCGCTCCCTGCCACTAGTTGAACTGGCTCGCGGGCTGCATGAATGGGATCCGATCCCAACGGCACGCAGCTCTGCCGTTCGAGCCGGGGGAGAGGAGCGAGGCATCCCCCGCGCGCACCCTCTCCGCCGCCCTCCTCCCCTCCAAGCCCCGTTCCCTGGGCGCGCTGAGGGTGCTGCGGCCGGTCGGCATCGCCTCCCGGAGCCCACCCGGGCAGCGGCGGGGTCCCTGACGGAACGGCGGCCACCTGGGGCTGGGCTGTGGCGTTTGACTCAGCCAGGGAGGGGAGAGCGACAGTTTTTTCTTTAGCCTGAACGCCGGGCGTATTTAACCAGTTATGTAACGGTGACCCCGGTCCGTCTCCGCCGGGTTCGGGGCAGGTATATGCACGCCGCTTCCCAGCACGCCGGCTAAGTGGATTCGCGCACCGGGAGCTCTTCACCGAAGTTATTTTCAGAAACCTTAAGTGCAGGTTTCCCCGCCTGGACCCGGGACTGTTTTATCAGGAGGCATTTCCTGCCTGCGAGCTGAGCAGCCAGCGAGGGCGGATTTAGTGCTCGCCGGGCTGAGGGCAGAGATACCGAGTCGTCGGGAGCGACTGGAAACTTTTCCTGAAGACCCTGAGCCCAGAATATCCCGGGAGGGCCGGGAGCACACGGCCACGTTGAACAAGTGCCAGGGCAGAGGCGCGGGCAGAAGGCGGTGCACGGAGCAGCATGTTACTCCTGGATGAGTCCCAGCAGTTCCCAGGTAGGGCGCAGGTGTTTTGTTGTCCTTCTGCCTTCTCATCCCTCCTGCTTCCTGCAGTGCTCGTTGTGCCACCCCCTGCACTGGGGCGCCCCGCTCGATGGCTGGCACAGCACGCCAGGAGCTGAGGCTCGGGTTTTCGTTTCCTAACTACCAGGCTGCGATGGAAATGGGGGAATTTTCAGGGTCTTGGAGCGCTCGCTGATTTGATGGAGGGGACACGAGAAAGAAACTTATTTCTTTGTGCTTTGAGTTTTGAAGACTTCAGTGTTGTGACGGCCTGGGTCTGCCTGTTACCGTGTTTGCTGCTGTCAGATTATAATGCAGAAGTTTTTAGCAAGAGGCGAGGTAGTTGTTAATATCAGTAACATTTTATATCCAGTGTCCTCCCCCCCATCCCCTTCAGCTCTGTGTGTTTCCCCCAACAGCCCCCTTGAGAAGAGCTTTAAGAGCCCCTGGTGCCAGGGAAGCACTCGCTGAGCCGCTGACCAGGCGCTAGGCAGAGCTGGGCGTCTCGTTCCAGAGCACCTAATTGGTGCCAAACAGGCCAGGAGCCTTTTTTTCTTCCCTCCCATTAAACAGAAGAAGCTGGTCAAACCCTAGCCACGGTTTGGGGATGGCTGCCTCCCAGGTTGGTCGCTGATGGGAGGACGTCGTGTGTTGGAGAAGAAACTTCCTTTGGATTGGAAGAACTTCCTGTGCTTGTCGTTTAACTTGATACTTGGAGGTCAGGTACTTGCAGAAGCCGAGCTCTTCAGCCTCGCTCGTGGGGCTGGTACCTCCAAAGTTCGTGCTCTGAGGTCGTAGGCTGCTCAGAAGTGGTCCCCAGCAGTTCCAGTTTATTACAGAGCAGCTTTCACAGCGACGAGCCACGCAGTATTTGTTGTCCGTTAGCGGAGAGGTGAATTCTAGCAAAAATCCACTTTTCTCACTTTTTTATCCCTGGCTGTGGTGGCAGGACAAAGAAACTGATTCTGGGAGAGCGTGAGCTGCGAAAAGAGGAATTGCACTGCCAAAGGAGTGGGTAAACGAGGGGCCTGGGTGCAACGAGTGCCGTGTGTGACTCAGCAGGTAACGGGCATCCGAAGAGGACAGGAGGGGACGGTGCTGCTGGAAAAGGGACTGGAGGTCACGCAGGTGGAGGGAGAGCGCAAGGCTAGAGGCCTTCCGACGGGTTTTTTGGTATGGAAAGATATCTGGGGTCATTTGTGCAGGCATAAGAGCCCAAGATGCAAATGAGCTCATCCTCACGCAGCGTTGCTCTGGTCAGGTTTTCTCCCCCTGGGGGCCGGGACACTGCTGGGGTGTTCGGGGTACGAGCACTTGTGCGTGCGGTGCTGCGCGTCTGCAAGTCAGCAGCTCCGCTATTTGTGTTAGTGGCCGCTGGCAGGTAAATCGAGCAGAGGTTAGCTGGAGGTTACCTGACCCTGCCTGAGCAGAGGCTGTTGCCCTACAAGAAAAATGGCTTATTTAAAAAGAGCCTCGTCTCTCCCGCGCATCCTCGTATTCTTCTTTTCTGGCCAGAAAGATGGCTGTAGTTTGAGCAGCCTTACCGAGGAACTGGTGCTTGTTGCCTTTTTTACCCAGGGTGTAATGAGCTTAGCTTTTCGGGCTGTTCCCTGTTTTGGAGGGGGGTGTCCTTGTGACGCTGTGCCTTCGATTTGCGAAGGTCTGCTCGCCCTGAGCAACCTCGCAGCTCTTTGTCAAACTGCTTCGGCAGCACCCAAAGCAGCGCCGGTATTTTGAAAAGAAAAGCTCGATAGAAACAGATCGTTCTTTGAGTGATGGTGTTTCATCCTGGGCTTATTAGCTTTCTCCAGTGCTCTCGGTCACTTTTTTTGGCTGTGCTTGGTGGGAGAGGTGCCAGAGGAATGCGGTGGCACACAGGCTCAAACTCAACAAATTGCATTTTTCTCCCAAGCGATGCCTCCCTCATTAAACCAAGTCCTCAAAGCAATTTCAGGGGCATTTTTAGGAACTGAAGCAGCGAAGGACAACGCAGCTGAAGTTCCATGCTGCTACAGTTCTACAAGAAATATACAAGTTCGTTTTGTTTTTGTTTTCCGAGTAGGAAATCACATTTCAGGAGAGGACGGAGCACAGAGGAGGGAGCTGACACCTCGGGAGCTGCTCGGCACTGCTGTCTACCCCAGTCCTTTGCCGTAGTTTCCTCCTCTCCCAAACGGCCCTGCTGGTGGTTGAGGTCGGTGTGTGGAGCGCATCCTGGTCGTGTCCTCCTCTGCCCCGACGCAGAGCGCCAGCACCAGGTCTTAGTTTCTGGGAGCCTCCCCTCCCGTACCCCATTGCCATGAGCAAGAACAAAGCAGTGCGCAGACACGGGGATGCTTTGTGCTGGGGCGATGTCTCACGCAGCTCTTCTACGTTACGAGCACGTATCGGATGTCTTCTCTCCTCTCTGTTTTCCCAGCTCCTAAATGAAGCTGTGCTGAGGCCTTGGGGCAAAGATTAAAGTTCGGCGGCTTGTGCTCGGTGTTGGTTTGCCGTTTTGGTGGCCTTGGAAGCGTGTGGCAGCAGTAATCCCCTCCTTATTATTCCTCCGTGCTTTGAGGGTGTCCTGGTATAAGGCTAATACCACAATTCCCAGCTACCTAGGGCAAACTAATGCTTATGTAAGCATTGCATAATGCAAAACGCTTGCTCCTCGCTCGTCCTCTTTCCTTAGTCCCTGAAATTTGTGCCTCAGAAGAGTTCTGGTAACAGCTGGCCCGATCCACTGTGCTGGGAGCTCATCAAGCCCCCGGTTTGCATCTATTTTCCGAATGTGGGTGTGGGGGAGAAATGAGCTTTGTTACCTAAATCAGCGTTTATCCACCTTAGTAGGGAAAAAAAGTGATTCCTTTTTTTTGAAGAAGTTTCAAACTGTTCTGAAAACGAGCAAGGACTGAGGGTGAAATCCAGTTGCTTGCTGCCTACGTGTCTGTGGTTATGGGTTGTGGTTTTCCTAACCTGGCTGGCAGAACTACGTCCTGGGTTACTGGTTAACTGGGACAACCAGAACGGGGAGGTTTCAGCTCCCTCCTTCGTGCAGCTTGTTGAACGCTTTCCAGCTCTGGAGCCTGAGACACTTCCTGGCTCCCGTGCGTTAGATTTATGTAACTCAGTTGCTCTCCCATACACCCCCCCGCCGCGTAAAGGACAAATGTAACCCATCCCTGGTTCACTTGCTGCCTTACTGGGAGCATTTGCTGGCTTTGTTTCCCTGCCTTGGCTAATGCCTGAGAGAGGGAGGGCTCGTGAGGAGGCGGCGTTTTAGGTTTGAAGACTTTTCCTGGGGAAAAGTAATTCTGATTGCATACTGGAGAGAGAGATGCGAGGCAGGAGGTGTCCTGCGTTTCTCCAGCCCTTGCCCCCTCACGGCACTAGGAAAGCATCCCTCTGAAACCCCGCATCCCTCTGAAACCCCGCATCCCTCCTGGGAGCTCAGCCGAGCTGCCCAGGGGCGCGCGGTGCTCCGGGGCCGCCGGCAGCCTTTGCCCCGCGGTGCCGGGCTGGGGCAGCCACCCGCCACGGCCCTACCGGCGTTGTGTAAGTGCTGCTCGGCGTTTATGTAACCCGGGCCTCGGCGTGCGCGGCCGGAACGAGAGCTGCTGGGTGTCTGGGGCCTGGCTCTGCTTGCATAACCCCGGAGTTAGAAGATATATTGTCTGTCACCAGAGCTGGCTGCGTGAGGTTCCGTTCTGCCTCTCAGCTGGTTTCTCTCCCTTTTGGTTTTCGGGTTGCTTCTTTCTTTCCCCTGCTCTTCACTTTTGCTGGCTGAGGATTCCCTCGGGCAGGGAAAGGAGTTGCATTCTGCAGCACAAGCTCGCTGTAAACGGACACTGAAAGGCCACCAAGGGGGAGGGTGGGAAAGAGGGGCGTTTTCTTTTAAATTTCCCCATTGATTGGGGCTTACTCCCTGCAAAGAAGGAGCCTAAGGATGTGTCTGGGGTCTGTGTGCTTTTTGGTCGGGCTCCCTCTGTGTTTTCTGTGCCGCTGTTTGCTTCAGAGCTCATTTTGCACCTTCCCCCTCTATCCCCCCTGTCCTGGGCCGGGGTTCGAGGCAGCCTCTGACCTGCAGCCTGCGGGTGGAGTTCATGAACCCCCAGCACCGACCACTTTACAGACACCAAGAGCAATGCAAAATGTGCTCTTTGAACTTGAAGCGGTGCTGATTGTCACACCGTGGCAGTCTGTGTCTCGGTAGCGACAAGAACAAGCGGCTGAGCCCCAGCTAAAGCAGCAGCAGGAGTGAAGGCGCTGGAGCTGACGTGCGGTGGCAGGGGGACGCTCCTGCTGGCACAGAGCAGCACTGGGGCCAGGCACAAAGGTTCACTCGTGTCCGTGGAGCCGTGCAGCAGTGACTCAGCAGGACATCGACCTCACAGCCAGCCGCAGAGGGTGATGGTGGGAACAAGCCCACTCCTCCCCAGCAGCGTTTCATTGCGGTCAAAAGGGGCCAGAGCAGAGCCGTGGGCTGCCTGCCCCACAGGGACCAGCATCTCCCCACATCCTCAGCCCTGGTAAGGTGAGGACAGCCCCGGGTGGCACCCAGACAAGCACAGCGCACACACAGCTGGTGCAGACCAGAGGCTGGGTGCTGGCTCTTGTGCCCTCGGTGGGAGAGGACCGAGGGGTGTTCAGCTGGCGGGGCCGAGCGGGTGCCGCTGGCGCGGGGGGGTAGGTGTGCCGGCTTATATAATGCTTACATAATTAGTGCTTTGTTAAGCAGTTGTGGCTGGGAGGGGCGGCCTGCTGCTGCTGAAGTCTGAGCGCAATTATTTTCCAAGGAGAACAAAGTCTCGCTGCTAATTAGCTGCCCTGATAGCAGCGGCAGGGGGTGGCACAGCCCCGAGCCTCCTGAAGAGCCATGTCCTGCGGAGGGGCAGCTTTCCCAGGGCTCCAGGAGGAAGGAAGTGGGTGTTGGTGTGTGCAGAGCCCCAGGAGGGCATTCTGTGGCTCTGGTGGGTGTTACAGCAGGTAGGGCCTGAAGGAAGGCAGCCTGGGCTTCCCCCCCCACTCTCCCCTGCGCTGTCCTTGAGCGGTTTCACAAGGAGTTTCCTGCTTCCAGCCAGCGTCCTGGAAGTGTTTCCATCGTGCCGCCTCTGGGAGAGGTGCTCTGTGCAGACACCTTTCCTCCCTTCTTGCATGGCACCCACACAGCAGCCACACCGGTTGCATGCAGAGAATATTCTGAAAATCTTCGTTTATTTTCCCCTTCAGCCAAGTACAGGATGAGCCAGAACACTCCGCTGCCGGCCTCCGAGATGCCCGCTGTGCTGCCGCCGAGCACCGGCATCACCTCCGCTCCCCTCCAGTGCCCAGCGCGCAGGGAAAACGCCAGCTAACCGTGGAGAGGATCTCCCAGCACGGCAGTGCCTTTGTGGTCAGGCCGGCTCCGTGGAGCCACCTCTGCAGCCCTTGGCACAGCTGTAGTTCAGTGTGTCAGCGACTGCAAGCGTTGCAGCTGGAGCTGCGCAACGAGGCTTTCGTGTCCCGTCACTCAGCACTCCTCCCATTCATGCTCAGTGCTGGCTACAGTAGTACTCCCTAAGTTCCTAGAATGCCTGCACTAGCATACAACTGCTCCTTGCTCTTTACGTGGCCAGGAGACAGCTCCCAAAGCAAGAATTGTCTTCCCTCCGCTCTGCACGCAGCCGCCAGCCTCGCCATGTGTGCACAGCCCTGTCCTCAGGGTAGGAACTGAGGCTCAGGCTCAGCGATGTGGCGCTATGTAGTACCGTGAATTCCTGCAACGAAATGATTTTCAAGTCAAACAAGGGGCTGCTTTGCAGCAGGACGCCTTCCCTGCAGTTACCGGGGTTGTGCTGGCAGGACGCTGGCTTCCCAGGAGGAGGGCGAACCTCTGGTGAGCTGCATTAGCTAGCCAGAGGTGGGGTGGTGAAGAAGTCATTGTCTTCCTCGGTGGTGGTGTGTGCCAAGGGGACGGTGCAGCAGCCTCAGGTTGGGAACCCTTGGGTCTTATCCTGCGTGGCAGTTTCTGTACTCCTAGTGAGGTCTGACTGTCCCTAGCCCTGTGGATATTTACTGGTGTGCGCATTGATACCCGGCCTTCCTGAGGCTTGCCACGGGGTGTGGATACTGGATGCAGACACATCCCTGCTTCTCACACACCTCGGTGTCAGGAGAGGACTCAGGTTACTTACAGAAATCTCGTTCCTCAAAAAAAAAAGGTACCTGATGCTCCAGGACGCTTGGCAGTGACCTGAGCCCCCTCGCAGAGCAGACAGTGTGTGGTGGGAGCAAGTCGGCGCTGAACCAAAGGTGCTGGAGACTATCCTGCAGGCCGTGTGCCGTGCTCTCTTATGTGAAGCTTGAAAGAATTCTGCAAGGAGGAGGTGGCAACCTGAGGTTTTTTAGCCCAGGTGCAATAGGAAATGCCCTGGGATGGGACAGATCTCTGTCTGTGTTGTGCCGTGAGTCACACCTGTGTGCAGTGTTCGGGGGCAGCTGAGAGCCATACTGCCCGGGGAGCCCCCGAAGCAGCGCTGCACAGAGCCGTCACGGCTTTTCCTTACAGAAACTCCTCAACTGCAACACACGAGAGGCAGCCGAGAAGCCAAACACTTCCCCCTGCTTCTGCGTGCAGCTGGAGGGGTGGTGGCTGCTGCTGCTTAGCGAGACAGAAATTCAGCAACCCCTGGGCCGCAGCACGGACCGGCACCGTGCCGTGATCAGGGCGGCTGGGTTTTGGTAGCGCAGGCTAAGCCTCCAGCGTGCCGGAGGAAGGATCGTCGTGCGCAGCAGCACAGGCACCCACCTGCTGGACTTCCTCCCGGCGCTCAGCACCCAGGGCCTTCAGACCTACAAAGGGGTTGCGTCCTTGTCGGCAACCGCAGCTGGCCTGTGCCCGGTGAGTGGGGCTGGTGGCCCTGTGCAGGGCTCTGCCGGGGTGTTCCCTGCCGGCTGGTGGCAGGGAGGCTCCCAGCGAGGTGACGGGATGGCTGCCCGTGTCTTCCCGGAGTGTGCTTACAGCTTCAGCCTCGGCAGGGAAGTGTCAGTGTGCGAGCACGGCCGGTGAGTTGTAGCGGTGTGAAAAAGCTACCTGTGTAGCCATGTCGGAGCGTGCTGAGCTCCTGTTACAAAACCATAACCGCGTTGCTGTTGCAGAGGAGGCTTGGCAGAAGCGGGGCAGGAATTACTTCAATCGATCACCTGACGAGACCTGTTCTGCGAGGCCGTTCCCATGCTCCATCCATCCCAAGGAGCAAACCCGTTCCTCGTACAGCAGTCTGTGCGCACCTATCGTTTCTTAACACGTTTCTGTTCCACTGTGGGTGCCAGCTCGGAGCTCCCCACGTCGGAGCGCAGCCACGTGCCTGCAGCAGGAGCCTCGCCGCTCAGCCGCGGGCAGCGTTGTGCTGTGCACGCAGCCGGGAGCTGAACACAAAACAGCAGCAGAACAATTCCTGCTCGGAGCTGCCAGCTCCCGTCAGGTGGGAGCTGTGGCACGGTCAGACAGAAGCAGCTCGTGGTGATTTTACCGCTGTGCTGTGACAAACAGCGTTGTCATTGTGGCAAGGCGGGGACCAGCCTCGGGAGGACGGCTGAAGCCCACTGCTGGATTGGCAGGACGTTCGGGGGTGTTGCTGGTGAAGAAGAGATCTTGGTGTCCACACGCTCACATGCTGGGAACGTAGCTGGATGTGACTGTGTGCCCCCCGCCCCAGGACTTGCCTTTGCGGGGCTGTGGTGAATGAGGGTCTGCACCCAGGACAACACACATTTGGCACCAGATCTTAGGCTTCGGTTGAGAATTACCTTGTAAAAACAAAACAAAAAAAAACAGATCCGGCCATGTGTACCTTGACCAGAGTCTGTGTTGCAAGTGAGTAAGGGGAAAGAAAAGGCGAAGTGCAGAGGTGGGATGGGTGTGCGTAGAGTTCGGGTGACAGGCGTGAAAACATACGGAGGAGGCACGCGGTGCCTCTGGGCTGCCGAGCCCCTGGGGTTTGCTGGCATCACCCCTGTCCCGAAGGCACCCTTTGTGCACGGCGCGGGCACAGTCGCTGTCAGAGGAGGTGATGTGGGTGACTGCCAGGGCGTGGGGAGCCTCCATCTCCCAGCCAAACCTGACTTTGTGCTCCCCCTGACTCAGCAAGGTCCCCTGGGCCCGCGGTGAGATGGCAGCGGTGTAACCGCGGCAGTGTTTGTCTCTGGGACTGTCGCTGGTTTAATGACTCATCCTGGAGAATGCGATCATGTGCACAGCCTCCCTGCTTCCCTTTGCCCTATTTCATCCGATCTTTTGATCTAGTTGCATAACCGCGAGGCAGAAGGGATGGGGGGGGGGGGAAGGAAACGGCGCTGAGGGACTGCAGGTAATGTGACCACAGGGTGTCTGCAGCTCAAATAGCAGAGCTCTTGTCTGGGAAGCCTCGGAAACTGGGTTTGTTCCCAGCACAGCCTGAGAGGGAGCGTGATGCTCGGTGCCTGAGCCGCTGCCTCGAGGAGGGGATCCAAGACGGCGGGGTAGGAGAGCTGCCTTGGCTGGGGCAGCGACTGCCTCTGCCTCCTGTCTTCACACCACAGCTTGTCTCCTTTCATCGGGAGCTCCGTGTCCTCATGCAAGCTGTGGCTCCCTGCTTTCCTAGCACACGTAGGACCTGCAGGTACCGACACTCACAAAAACGTTTGAGCTGCTCCTGCTGGCTTTGGCCCTGGGAGAGGCGAGCGCAGACGTCCTAGCTGGGCTCCGACCTGGGCTCCGAGCCGGCGCTGGGGCATGGCTGGGGGGATGTCTGGAGAGGGAGCTGCCAAGCTGGTGCTTTTTGACCACGGTGGATCTAGTTCTTGTCAAGTCAAATTCGAGAGGTGATGTTAGTGATAAGGTTAATTCAAACAGACGTGTGTCTGTGGGGCCGTAGGGGTGCCTGCAGAGTGCTTTGCAGAAGCATCCTTCACTTAAGCTCTCGCCTCTTGCAGAAGGGATACTTTTTGTCTCCGGATCCCATGGCATCACAATACGGTGCTTGTTGGTTCAGCATTACTTCTTCCTCTGCTGCATTTTTCTGCGCTGATGTCTTCTTTCCCTTTTTTCTTCAAAGTTCTGTCTAAGTGTCACTTCATTTCAGTCGTTAGCTCATAGACGTACTGCGAGCAAGAAAGCTGGTTGTGAGATGAGGTTCTCTGTCAGACACAAGGGGACGAGATGCTTCAAAGGAGCTATTACGAGGCTTGTCAGAAACAGTTTACTTCAAGGGAAGCTTTCAAACAGAAACATTTCTGTGCTCTGCAAGCATGAGCTTGGTCACTGGCAGCCTGTTGAAGCAGCGCACGGAACAAGGTGTCATTTCACATGGTGCTTTAAGACTGAAGTCAACTGTTAACGCAAGCCTGAAAATAGGAGAAGTCAGGGAAAAAGAAGTGTGCTTTATAAAACAGAAAGAGAATTGTCACTTTCTTTTTTTAAAAGCTTGCCAGAAGGTAGCATTTAAATCCTGAGAGCGGAGTCTGGTGGTAAAAGCTTTGAACTGCCTCCTGGGCCGTGACCCAGTGTTGGAACCAGATAACCCCGTGAGCGCTGTGTTCTGTTAGCTTGGAAGATGGCTACAGAGGAGCCGTGTGAACGGACGTTTCTGTCCCACCTAAATGTTGGGAAACAAAGAAAGAGATCCGAGTTGCTTTCTCTTCTGTTTTTCAGTGGGAGCTCATCTGATCCCTGAAAGAAAACGGGCACTTAAGTCAGCAAGTGCTCTGTGTGGACTGAAATAATCTTGCCCAGTTTCCTTGTAAGGACACTTTGGGACCGTTAGTGTAGTCTTGGCTTTTGCTGGCAACAGACCCTTTGGCGCAGAACTTACCAACACTCTGACACCATCAGAAGGGACCCCGGTTTTGACCCAAGTGGGTTCCCATTCAGCTTAAATCCTGGTGAACACTCATGTAAAAGGCAGCTGACAGTTCTCCGCACGTTGTAACCTCCTTGTCTTTGCAGACCAACCCCAAGAAGCCGTGTTCAGCAGTGACCATGTTGAACATGCGGAGGATGGAGAATGGCAGCGCTCTACTTCAACTACCTCATCTCAGAGTGAGCGGGCAGAGCAACTCTTGCAGAACCAGCACAAGAGCCTGGCCTCTGAGGACACCAAAAAGAAGAGGGCTCAGAAACCCTCTCACATGCGGAGGAACATAAGGTAAGCATCAGGACAGAAAGCAGTAGGGTGCTATGTAGCCTTTTGGGTCGAAAGGGAGTCTGTGGGCTTTTCTTCTAAGCTACATTTTGCTGCTCTTGGCAAACCAGATGGCTTTTCTTTTCCAAAACCCTTGGATCTCACCAGTGGGAGTAGTCTGTTCTCAGTCTGGAGTGCTGCATGTGGGTGCAGACTTGTTTGGTATTTTCAGAAGAGTAAATTATTTGGTTATGGAATATATTTCAAAAAAATGTGTATTTGCTGCTGTTTAATAATGATGGTGCAATTTTTCAGTTAGATGTCTTAAGTAAATAGCGAGTTTCGGATGTGTGTGTGTGATTTCTGCTGATGAGGATCGTATTGCAGACAGCCTAAAATATACCCTTTCCTCTGTCCTGGGTACTTGTTCCCAGGAATGCTCGTGCTGCGACTGGCAAATTGCTGGAAATTAATTTCTCCTGAATTTTGAAAAGTAGAAATTGAGTGTGCAAGTCACCACATACATTCTGGGACAGCTTCTAAGGTAGTAATTCACCATGAAAGTTTGTTCAAGAGGACCTAAAAGGCTTAGAGCAGGGACTCTTGAGGCAGCAAGTGGCTCATTTTCATGGTATGTAAGGCACTGGTAGTCTTTGGCTCATATTTCAGCTTGGGCACTTGATGGACTTTCTTGAAGTTGAAGGAGTGAGCGTTGAGTAAGCCTTGGAGTCTGAGACTTTGTTAGGATGGAGGAGATTGTCCCTTCAGTGTAGGCTTGGTGGGATTGAAAGGCTGGCTTGAGGGAGCTAGATTTTTACCACTGCTTGTGTTGTGCCTCTTCTGGCAAAAGAGCCTTCATTTCCAGTGCTGCAAATCTGAAACTGAGAGTGAAACTGAAAAGAAGGAAAAGGAACTTCCAGAAGTATGGAAATTACCTGTAAAAGTAAGTTGCTTTGAGAACAGCCTTTGAAACAATTGTGTTGAAGCTATGAGAGGTTCTAGTTCCTGAAAACACTGAGGCAGATGAAAATCAGGGTGAGGACTCTGGGGGAACGGATGCTTTTTCACAGAATCATAGAATGGCTCAGGTTGGAAGGGACCTTAAAGACCATCTAGTTCCAGCCCCCCTAGCATGGGCAGGGACACCACCCACTAGATCAGGTTGCTCAGGGCCTCACCCAACCTGGCCTTGAACACCTCCAGGGAAGGGGCATCCACTGCTGCTCTGGGCGTAGCTCTTTTCTCCTCATATGTCTTCTTTGCATGACTTTTTGCCTTTTCTATTTATAAACTCTATGGCAATAAATAACATCCGGTCAGATAGAGCTAGTCCCTGCTGACCTAACTCCAGTATATACTTATCCATGCACTTTTTTCCTCCTTTCATTATTTTCCATGTCAAACTTCTGTCTTTTCCTTGAGTGGCAGTAGTGATGCCTGTAGCTGGGAAGCACAGTCTTGAAAAAGCTGTGAAATCAGTCTGTAGCTTTTGGCTATGTGCTGTTTGTAGTCTGTGTAGCTGACAGATTACCTGGAGCTTGTCAGTCGTCTTTTAAGCCAGCTGTGCAGCCCTTCATGTTTCTTGTTGTTTCGGTGGGTGCTGTTTGTTTTTGGAGGACTGTAAGTGTAACCAAGACATTTCTGTTTGCTTGTGCGTTCAGAAAGCTGTTGCGTGAGGACCAACTAGAAGCCGTGACAAAAGCAGCCCAGCAGGAAGAGTTGGAGAGAAGGAAGCGGCTAGAGCAGCAGCGGAAGGATTACCCAGCCACTATCCCAACCGTACCCCTAGAGTTTCTTCCTGGTAAGCAGTGGGAAATGCCACCTGAAGCAAGATTTTTAAGGGTAGGAGCTGACTGAAGAAGGAGGTAGTCTGCCAATGCTGTGCTTGCACTTGCAAGTGTAAATGCTTGAAATGGTAATTTGGAACAACTTGTGGCTTGGTAGTGCAGCCAGTTCCACTTCTGAGCTTGTTCTGAATCAAAATGCTGTGGCTGTATGGTGGAAGTTGCCAGGAAGCTTTTGTTGAAGACATTTTGACCAGTTAATTGTGTGTGAGCAGGATGCTGGAATCATAGAATCATAGAATCACAGAATGGTTTGGGTTGGAAGGGACCTCAAAGACCATCTAATTCCAACCCCCCTGTGATGGCAGGGATGCCTCCCATCGGCTCAGGCTGCCCCAAACCCCATCCAGCCTGGCCTTGAACACTTACAGGGATGGGGCATCCACAGCTGCTCTGGGCAGCCTGTTCTGGTGCCTCACCACCCTCTGAGTAAAGAATTTCTTCCTTATATCTAATCTAAATTTCCTCTCTTTTAGTTTAAAGCCATTACCCCTTATCCTATGACTAGACCCCCTGACAAAGAGCACCTCCCCAGCTTTCCTGTAGCTCCCTTTAGGCACTGGAAGACCACTGCAAGGCCTCCCCAGGGCCTTCCCCAGGCTGAACAACCCCAGCTCTCTCAGCCTGTCTTCATAGGAGAGGTGCTCCGGTCCCTTGATCATCTCCGTGGCCTCCTCTGGACTTGTTTTAATACTTCTGTATCCTTCTGGTGCTGGGGGCCCAGAGCTGAGCGCAGGCTCCAGGTGGGGTCTCACAAGAGCAGAGCAGAGGGGGAGCATCCCCTCCCTCGCCCTGCTGCCCACGCTGCTTTTGGCTCAGCCCAGGACAGGGCTGGCTTTCTGGGCTGCAAGCGTGCATTCCTGGCTCATGTCAAGTTTCTCAACAACCAGCACCCCCAGGTCCTTCTCCTCAGGGCTGTTCTCAATCCATTCTCCACCCAGCCTGTGTCTGTGCTTGGGATTGCCCCAGCCCAGATGCGGGACCTTGTATTTGCTGGAACAGGTCTCTCTTATCTTTCCAGCTGCTATGGAAGCTTCAACTAATTTGACAGAAACACCATATCCTTGATACATATCGTGTTTGTTCTGAGGGTGGTCTGGTAATAAATGGATCTGGTGCTGGGGACAGTGGAACAATAGACTGGGTGCACTTAGCTTCATACATAGCCATATTCTTTTGTTCATGTTTTGACAAGCAGCGAAATAGCAGGCAACATAAATAGTTAAGCATCACCCTTCTCTTCCAGCAATGGGAGTGACCTCAGTAACCGTATGTCAGGACACAGTTCCACAATGTCATCTTGTGCTGCCTTCTAACCTGGGTAGTTCCAATGATTTTATGCCTCAGCCTCTCAGATGGGTGTGTGAGGGCAGAGGAGTGCAACTGCAAGTTATGTCGGTGGTCTAGGAGTTCCTGAGTAGGCTTTACCTCATGGGAAATGTGTAACCTCCTTTAAGTGTAAGAGTTAAAAATATTTTGCATTAAAAAAAAAATAAAAAACAGGAGCTACTTAAAATACTTTAAGTGTTGGGGAGTAGGTTGTAGCCCCAGAAGGACGTGGTTGCTTGCTGAGTCACTGCCATGGTTCGAATTTGGCCCTGTTGAGCTAGCCTCTCTCCCTGCTTGGCAGCACTTAAATATGCAGACAAATGGTCTTGATCAGCAAAAGTTGTTTATGATATGTGGGATATAATTTTTACAATGTCTCTACTAACAAAGGACAGTTATCACCCCTTCAGCAGTTGGTACTTTCTCTGCTGGATGAAAAACAGAAGTGGAATGAAGAAAAAGGAAATGCTTTTACTTCTGAGACAAAAAAAAAAGAGGGGGGCAGAATGACTTCAGCATGTGTTTGGTCAATGTGCCCCAGCCAGGGCATGCAGTGGAGAAGGTGCCATCAGCAATGGGCTATTGTTTAGGCATATTGAGAAAGAAAGCAATTGTGACCCAGGAAGCTGAGTCATAGCAGTGTTTTAGACAGTGAGAGTCTGTTATGGAAAATTCCAGGGCTAAGTTATTAGAGCAAAAGTGGAAGGAAATACTGTCTGGTTTCTGAACAGTTTTGTCTCCTTCCCCCTTATTATGAATTACTTATTGTCATGTTTGTAGAAGACATCGTTTTCAGAACAACAGAAGCTACCCAGCTCCCCCCTCAGGTCCTTGCTGAGGAAGTGATCTGTCTCGATAGTACCAGCAGTGGCAGTGAAGATGATGCTAAAGGAAAAAATAACATTAAAGATGGTAAGTGACTGGCTGTCTTACCCAGGCTTCTCACAGCATGCTATTTGTTCAGTCACAAACCTTCTATGTTCAACTAGTCAAATGTTCCAGTCGTGAATTACTTTGGATTTTTGTAGGGCTGTTGGTTTCCAAATATATGGCCAATTTTTGCCTTTGAGTCCTAAACTGGCATTTCTAGCCTGGCCTCTCAGGCACTTTAGCAAACTTGTGTTTATGTCTGTTTTATAAATAAACTCCGTTTTGCTTAGTGCTCTGCTGAAGAGTGCTTACGTGAGATTTCACATCATCTGCTGTGTACATGCAAGGAGCATCTGAGTATTCAAATCTGCAACTGAAAGCAGCTTTTGTGTCCTTTGTCCCAAACAGATCTAACCTGACTGCTTTACACTGCTCTGATTTCTTTGGCAGTCGTTACAGACAGTGTGTCGACAGATAAAATGCACGTCTGGATTTGAGAATTAAGAGGACGTGTGGAAGAGAACGTAAAACGCTCAGAAACTACCTCGTGTTCAGTGTTCTCTGAAACAATGGGAAACTCCAGTTTTTATATGCTGGCCCAAGGGATGTCTTGTGGGCCTGTATTCCACCTCCGTGTTCAGAACAGGTCATTAGGCCAGGGTAGAATTACAAAACACGGCGGCCTTATTTTCCTGCTACAGCTTTTTTTCCCATATGCGATAATCCCTGCTGTCAGTTAAGCTTTGCCCCTTTTTCTCTCCTGTTTTGGTTACAGAAGTGATTGAGCTGAGTTCGGGAGAGGACGATGCCCTCCAAATCGTGGACAGCAGTGACTCTGGCAATGAAGGGGAGGAAGATGGCAGCGAAGAGAGCAGTGGCTCTCATGTGAATGATGCCTTAAATCAGTCCGATGCTTTGGGGCAGGTCATTGTCAACATCAACCATCCACCAAACGAGGAGGACATTTTCCTGGCTCCCCAGCTTGCACATGCAGTAAAACCTCATCAGGTAGGCTTTATTAGGCTTGGAAACGTGAGGAATTCAGCCAAGCCTGCTTTGTAATCTCAGCAGAATTTTTGGTGAGTTCTGTGACCAGTCTGGTTGTGGGCAGTCGCAGTTGTGGGCTGTCAAATGATACGGAGAAATTACAGGAAGGCCTGGGTTACGTGATGGCAAAGAAGTTTCTTATCTGGGTACCTTTGTGATGGATGGTGCGGTGAAATCTCGAACAGACAAGAGTGTTTTCTTTGCATATTTAGACCAATTCAGATTCTCTGTCTCCAAATTAATGTTAGACTTGTTGGTATCATATCCTCAGAAAGTTTTATGAGAATCTAAAAGTAGCATCTTCTTGAGCCTTCCCTAGCTTAAAATACTGCAGTGAACTTGAAACATCCCATTTATATTTTTGTGGTTATGCAATCCGAATTTGTTAGCCACTCTCTAAATATAAACCTATTTCATTTTTTCCTACCTTTTTGATTCCTTTTCTACTTTTCTCTCTAGATTGGTGGGATCCGATTCCTGTATGACAACTTGGTCGAGTCCTTGGAGAGATTTAAAACCAGCAGTGGGTTTGGGTGTATTTTAGCACATAGCATGGGCCTGGGCAAGACCATACAGGTCATCTCTTTCTTGGATGTACTTTTTCGGCACACAGAGGCAAAGACTGTTCTTGCCATTGTACCTGTAAGTAGCCATGCGGAAGGCTGACTGATCACCTTTCTTGGTCTACTTCCCTCTTTGTGTAGAGAAGATTGATTGGTATCCTATCTCACATCACACTCTGTCATACCCTTGTTGCTCTTTTCCCCATTTCATTCCCTGTCTCCCTGAGTATGCGTGTTGTAGTCTGCTGCTCTTGTCTGGGCACAGCTGGGGGGCATTCCATGCTCTTGTTTCTGCTGTTAAAATCCTGAGCAACTCAACTGGATTTTCAGTCCTTTTGTCGCTAACTTTTTCAGGTGAACACGCTCCAAAACTGGCTAGCAGAATTCAACATGTGGCTCCCAGCACCTGAAAACCTTCCTGCTGATTATAACTCCAAAGAGGTCCAGCCCCGCACCTTCAAAGTCCACATCCTGAATGATGAACACAAGTAGGTGCCAGTAAAAGCCCTTTTGAACATTTAGACTGCATCTTGAGGAACTGTTACCAGAACTGCTGCTGCAGACTGCTGAGTCTGGGCTAATTCTGTGCCATCCACTCCCAGATCCTTTCCTCTCTACATTTGTGTATGCTGTTTAGAGGGGAGGGTTTTGGTACCTGGGAGAGATTTACTGTATATTTCACGCAACATTTATATCTTGTACTTCCTTCCCACTCTGCTTACTCACCTTTCTATTCTTCCATATCTGCTGAAATCAGAAACCCAATTGCCAGAGACAGAGCTACTTCTGCAGAGATGAGCAGAAGTGCTGTGTTGTTTTTCTGGTGGTACATTGCTAACACTATCAGAGTCCTGGGACTCTGTAAGCTGTGTTGTCCTTGAGGGATTCTGGCAATTCATGTAAAGCATCCTTCTCCAGAAAGGAGCAGTCAGTAATTGCGGTTACCAGCGTGGTGTGCGGCGCGTTCTTGGCCTGTGGATCTCTGCTACTTTTTGGGTCATTTGGTTTGCATAGGTCAGGATAAGTGTGGCGATCACAGGGAACTCTCGGTTCATCAGCTGTGTTCGTACACCCACCTGTTGAGGTCTCCTGAGTAGAATGTACTTTGAAGCTGCTGATGCTGCTCCAGCGATGTATTTACTGTGGGGTAGGGTTTGGTGTGCTAGGCAGGTTGGGTGAGAACAGTGCCTTTATCTGAACCAATTCTGAGCAGGCTAGCAGGGGAGGAATAATTCAGGGATGCTGGCATTAGAAAAGAACAGGGAGTAAACAAGTAGAGGGGTACCACTAACCACCACATACATTAGCAGCTCATTCTGAAAATGGATTTTGCAGAGGCTCAACAGCTCTTTTAAAAGCATGCTCGCAAGTTTGATACGGTTCTGTACGACAGACTTCTGCAGCTCAATTCCTGTAAGGACTTGTTATTCTCAGCACACTACCTGTGACAAACTAAAAGGCTTTTATCTTTTCCTATGAATCTGATTGTCTCAAAAAAAAACAACAAAAAAAAACACCACCCACAACAATTTAATTGTATTCTTCTGTCTGATTTCATGCTAGAAAGTACTTTAACTGTACATGACCTTTTCTTCAGCAGACTCCAGTCCAGTGGTACAAGCTGAAACTGGAGAGAAAGCTTACAGCTTATTTCTTTTTTTGTTTGTTTTTTGTTGTTGCAGAACAACAGCTGCACGTGCAAAGGTGGTGAATGACTGGGTGATAGAGGGTGGTGTGCTGCTGATGGGATATGAGATGTACCGTCTCCTCTCACTGAAGAAGTCCTTTGCCACTGGCAGGAAGAAGAAAACAAAGAAGCAAACTGGCCCTGTCATTATTGACTTGGATGAGGAAGACCGGCAGCAAGAGCTTCTGAAAGGTGGGGAGCTGGGGTCAGGGGGAGTTCCTGTTGTCTAGCAAGCTACCAGCTCTGGCAGCACATGGAAACAACCTATCATTGCTTGTTTCTGGGAACTAGTGAATAAGAGTCAGTCTTAGCCACTGGTAATAGTTACTTTGTTCTGTGTAGTCACTGGAGTCAGGACGCTTACTGCAGTAGATAGATTTGTGCTCACCTGCTTCCTGCCTGTATTACAAGTGCTTTCAGGTCTCTTAGCTGCTTTTGGCTAGAAGACACAGTCCTCGGTATCAGAACAAGTCTAAGAATGGGTTGTTTGCTTTTAGTATTGCTGACATGACCAAGCTTTGCTGGGTAGAATTGCATCTTTGGAGACAGAAGGTGGTTCAGCTCTAGCTGAGTCTTTCATTTTTGCAATGGCTGCAAGTAAAAGTGGAAGTCAGTATCTCAAAGTTGGAGATTTGTTTGTGTGAGGTTTGCCAGTCAGATCTGACACAAGGCACACAACTTGATGCAATGTAGACCACTGAGCAGAAATCAAGGGCCAGTCGTGTCTGATCAAGACCACATTATGCTAAATGGGAGATGGAGTTGCTTCCTGAATCAGCCTTGCTCTAGGCCACCCATGAATACTGCTTTTTGTCTTTGAGAACTGCCCCTCCTTTTCCTTTTGTGAAGTTGGTGACTATGTAAAGCCAGAACTTTCTCTTGTTCATCTCAGACTAATGTTTTCATGTTCCTTGTCCTCAGGGATTGAGAAAGCTTTGTCTCGCCCTGGCCCAGATGTCGTGATTTGTGATGAGGGACACAGAATAAAGAACTGCCATGCCAGCACTTCGCAGGCCTTGAAGAATATCCGCTCCCGCCGGCGGGTGGTGCTGACTGGCTACCCACTCCAGAACAACCTCATCGAGTACTGGTGTATGGTAGACTTTGTCCGGCCTGACTTTCTGGGCTCGAGGCAGGAATTCAGCAACATGTTTGAGCGCCCCATCCTGAACGGGCAGTGTATTGACAGCACCCCTCAAGATGTCCGTCTCATGAGGTATCGCAGTCACGTCCTGCATAGCCTGCTGGAGGGCTTTGTGCAGCGGTGAGTCCACAGGGAGTTGTTAGCAGCCTAGCCTGTGCAAACAGCTCCTTCGCCCCAAATTAACCTGTTTGTTTGCTGAGTTTATGCAGTACAGCTAATTGTGCTGCCTTCTTGGGCTTGAGTTTTAAATAGTTACGTTAGCTGTCTTTGTGGGAGGGTCTTAAGCATAAAGAGATAAGCAGAGAGCTTCTCAGGTTAGCAGCTCCATATTTCTCTCGGAATTTCTGTCAGCTGCAGAGTGGTCTTTGTGGCTGTGTTCTGCCTTCGGGTTAAAAGTAAAGTTAGTTTGTTATGGTGCAGAACGCTCATGTAATGGAGAACAGCACCTCTAACTGTACTAAAATGGCCTCAGGTTTATTTTGGTGTCTTAAAAGTTAATTCCGATGTGCACTCTTTGATATCCTTTATACAAGGATCTGAAAGTATTTGATGAACCGTCAGTTGTGAAAAGTAACAGTTCTTCTGCCATCCTGGAGACAAATCAGCTTTGTTTCTTGTGCAAGGGTTCTGAGGTTCTGGATCAGTGATTTGGATGGAGTGCCTTAGTCATTGGCAGAGATAGAAAGAGACCTTAGATCTTATTTCTGTTTTTCAACTGTCATGGAAAACAAGACTTTCATCACTCTCCTAGCACTGTGACCTGTGCCGGAAGATTGTAACATTTGAGAACTCTGTAATTGTGCTTACTGTTGGTATATGGCTGCAGGGAGAGTATCTCATGAGTGTCATGCGTTAGAGAGGCATGCAACTAGAGCTCTTTCTTCCTGCAGACAGGTGGGCAAGAAGTCAAAATCTTGCAGGCAGCCACAGAGATATCAGCCACAGAGATATCAGACTGGGAAACTCTTCCCTCTGCTTATTTTTCTTTATCGCCTCCACAGGCGAGGTCACAATGTGCTGAAGGTTCAACTCCCCTCTAAGGAAGAACATGTCATTTTGGTACGTCTATCAAAGATCCAGCGGGCCCTTTATACGGAGTTCATGAGCCGGTTCCGCGATGCAGGCAACAGTGGCTGGCTGGGACTGAACCCACTCAAAGCTTTCTGTGTCTGTTGTAAGGTACGTTTTGGCAGGAGTTGCAAAGAAGTATTCTTATATGTAAGGGAAAGACAGGAGTATGGGTCAAAAGAAAAGGCAGGAATATAAGTCAAAACAGGAGAGAAGTGTGGTTGGCTAGATACATCTTCTTTCCCCAGAGCTTCCTGCAGTGTTCCAACAGAATTGTTATCTCCATTTACAGAGCTGGGGTGCAGGGATGTTGAACATTTTGTTCAAACTTGTGCAAGAAATCTGCAGCCATCAGCTGAAGCAGTATGGGCTGGTACCTTGTCCATTTATCTGGTACAGCATGAACCAAGTAGATTCCTCTGAATGTGTGCTGTGTTGGGGTGCACTGTGGCCTTCTGTTTTGTTCTAGGGAAAGAATTTGGTGGTTTTAAAGTCAGGAGAGCCTTAGTTAAGACAGGCCGTACCTGGTGTCATGGCAGAATCATGTTTCACTACCCTAAAACGAAGAGAAAGTCAGTCTGATCACGCCTTACAATTCCATGTAATAGATGGTGATGAGATGATCAAAGTATTAATTTTCCCAGCTGAACTGCTGTGGGAGCTTTCAGTTCTCAAACATTGTCAGGTAGCAGGCCAGCACAGGTCTAAGCACTATCTTTTCTTGCCTCTTCAGATCTGGAACCATCCTGATGTGTTATATGAAGCTCTGCAAAAGGAGAATCTAGCAAATGAGCAGGATTTGGATGTGGATGACCTTGGCACAGCAAGTACTAATTCCCGCTGCCAGCCTCAGGGAATTAAAGTCAAAACAGAGAGTAATGCTTTGGCATCACCGGTTGGAGAAGCTACCAACAGCAAGTTCCTCCAGAGCGTTGGCTTCAACCCCTTTCAGGAGAGAGCAAATCAGGTCGTTACTTATGAGTGGGTGAGTACCACTGCTGGAGAACTCTTCGTTTGTCGAGTTACAGTACACATAGACTAGATATTACTCTGAAAGACTGTACCTCTTTTTGTTAGGGCAGCTTTCTGAAGTAAAGTAAGGACTCTTCTATTTGAAAGCTGGATATTTCCCATCCGGTTTCTCTGCCACAGAGCATCTTGGTCAGCATGTTTGTATGGAGCTGGGTGGGGATTTTGTGACACCTGTGTGACTGGAGTGCAGGTGACACTCCTAGAGAGAGATCTGGAGATAGAGCAGAGTGATGAGAGGTTAGGAGGTTGCTTGCTCATCTATTCTCCAAGCAGTTTGTCATTTGGAGCTTCTAGAATGGGATGTAGCAGTGGTTGGAAATAACATTGTCACCTGAACCTGACTGGATGGATGAATACAACCTCTCTGCAATGACTTATTTCTCTCACCTTGAGACAGGATTGTTGAACTAAACAGGGAATGAGCAACTCCACCTGTAATAGTCTCCTGTTTCTTGGTAGGCCAAAGACATCTTGTGTGATTACCAGACGGGTGTCTTGGAGAACTCACCCAAGATGGTGTTACTGTTCCACCTCATTGAGGAAAGTGTGAAGCTTGGAGACAAGATTTTGGTCTTCAGGTAAGCAAAGTACCAGTGGCTGATCCTACTAAATGCTCAAGTAGGTGAATCCCTCCTGGTACTAGTGGGTTGTTACACAGGGTGAATGGTGTAGCAGTTCCCCTTTTCTTCTTTATTGTATTAGACCCTTTTTCTCCTTCACATATTTTACACTTCTGCCACTATAAAGTTCACTAGCAAGAGGTACGCTACAACAGGCAGGGTTTGACCCCATCAGTGCTAGTGTGGTTGGGGAAGAGTTCTGATATTCCACTTTTGCTGCTGGGGCCTTTCTCCTGAACAGAGTCCTTGGTTTTACAGCCAGAGCTTGTCCACTTTATCTGTCATTGAAGAGTTTTTGGCGAAGAGACCAATGCCAAGTCCTCCAGGCTCAGATGGAGGAGTTCACAACTGGGTCCGAAACATCAACTATTACAGTGAGTGCAGCCAATCCCCCTCTCTTTTGGTGTGACACTGATCTTCTGTGATGGACTCATATCTGAAAGCATCCCACCATCATCCTGTAGTTGTCCTGGGTGTGTAAATGCTCGTCTGAAGCATTCTTCTGATGAAGTCTTTTTCAGACTGTTCTTGGGAATTTGCTCGGGAAGATGATGTCAGTTCAGTTACAATTAGCTGATAATTTCTCAGTCATTTTTGGCATCTTACTCAGCAGATGTTAGACACCTTTAACATCTACTCACACACTGGTGTTTTTAAAAACTGTAAAAGATACTTTTTAGCTTCCCGTTCATCTGTTTTCTAGATCGTGCTTCCCAAACCAGAATTACTGTGGAATGGTTTCACTACCTTGAGGCCGTGAATTCCTCCTTCCCTCTTCCCCAGCTTTAAGTCTTTTTCTGGCAGAGGTTGTTACTTCATGCTGGCTACTTTACAAACCAGGACAGAGAGGAATGGTGAATGTGGTGTTCCTGGTTTTTGTGGAGCTGCCAGAAGCAAGCTGCTGCTCAGGAACAGAGACTTGACACTGCTCTCTGCACACCTTTAGACTGTTGTTCCCTGTGCTCTGATCCAGTTAACGGGGTTTTGCCAAAGTCTTTCACAATCTCCTTTCTCTTGGTTCCTTGAGCTTCCAGCATATATGAGGCTGTTGTGCCTGCTGCTCTTGCCTGCTGTCTGCCTTGCCTAATACAGAGCCTTGATGTGCTAGTGCACCGTAGCACTCCCAGTCTTGGCCTTGCCAAGCTTGAGTAATGTTTTGCTTGTTCTTTCAGCTGAATAAAGCCCAAACTGGCTGGCTGCATTGCACCTGCCTGCCTGGGCAAGTAAGAGGTGTACAGAGTGGTTCAGTAGAGGTCCTGGAGTACATGATTTGAGGAAGACCCTGAATTGCTTGGGAGACAGTGGCAGAGCTGAGTGGTTGGGAAGCGGGTTTGTTCTGATGGGATTCCCCCAGACATGCTTTTTAAATGTGTCCTTAATTTCCTTCTCAGGACTGGATGGCAGCACCTCTGCCTCAGAAAGGGAGCGACTGATTAACCAGTTCAATGACCCCAGTAACACTTCTGTGTGGCTTTTCCTTTTGTCCACGCGGTAAGTTGGCTGGAGCAGAAGGGTGTGATGGAGAGCTCACGCTGCTCCTCTGTATGTGCGTGGGTTTTCTGTTGTTAGCTTCCTTTGTACCTTGCTTTCAGGACTCTCTGGCATCATAGTGCCATCTGCTTCTGATTTCCCTAGGGGTGTAAGATGTTAGCCTTAGTCCTTTGCAAACTGTTAACAACAGTCTTGGAAACCAGACGTGGGTCTGAAGTTGCCTGTGTGACTGGAGGGAAATCTCCATGGGGTCAGCATGGCTGCAATATCCGTCCCCTACCTAGAAGCTTTGAATATTGGCCAAGGCAGCAATTAGAAATTTTCCTTTAATTTCCAGTGCTGGATGTTTGGGTGTCAACCTCATTGGAGCAAACAGGGTGGTGGTGTTTGATGCTTCTTGGAACCCATGCCACGACGCCCAGGCTGTGTGCCGAGTGTACCGCTACGGGCAGAAGAAGCCATGCCACATTTACAGACTGGTGTCTGACTATACCCTTGAGAAGAAGATCTATGATCGTCAGATCTCCAAGCAGGGCATGTCAGGTAGGTGTGTGGGCATGGCATTCTGATTTTGCCTTTCCCTCCTTTTGGTTTCTTCAGGTCCCATTTCTGTGGTTTTCATAACTTTTTTTTGAAGGTTGAAAACCAAACAGCCAAAGAAGTTGACAGAGGTACATTATCCTGGGGCTGCATTTGGTGTTTGAGTCAACAGTGACACAAGACCCTGTAAGAAATGCAGCGTGGAGCAGTAAGGGTTGTAGAGCCAGCATCTTGTAGCACAGCTGTGCTCTGCATTGCCATTTACCTTCCTTTACTCTCTTGGTTACAAGAGACTGGGAACTTGGGCTGTGGTCATCCTGTTTCCCCCATGTCTGGACATAGCATGTCTTAAACCGGGCATTACTTATTAAATAGCTCCTTACCTCCATTTCTCCATGGAATTTTCTCCAGAAATAATTAATTCACGCCAGTTCTGACCTGCCCTTGTACCAAAAGTACCGCTTGTGCTGGCTTGTGCCAGCTGTCAAGCTGCTCTTGTAGTGTATGCAGCTGAGGGTTGTAGTGACCCAAACGGAGTTCTGCTGCATGTGTCCTGCTTTGTCTCAAAACCCAGCTCCAGAGGCAGCAGCCCAGCATGACTGACTCAGTGCTGTCTTGCACTTGAGGTGGAGTCTCCTGGCAGCTGGCCTGGCCCCCAGGAGAGTCTTGGATATAGATGTTTTCTCCATGTGCCCTGTGCAGCAGTATCCACCTCTTCTCAGTTCACCCTGTTCCCTTCCTTTTCCAGATCGGGTGGTGGATGATCTGAACCCAGTGCTGAACTTTACCCGACGGGAGGTAGAGAACCTGCTGCATTTTGTGGAAGAGGAATCTGACCCTGCTCAGCTCTCCCTCAATCCAAGCAAGATGAAGGAGTCAGTTCTACAATTAGCCTGTCTCAAGTATCCTCACCTCATCACCAAGGTAAGAACAACTTGCTTCCTTCCTGTACAGCACTGTGTGGACTGTAGGAGGCAGGAGGACTGCAGGAATCTGGCTCTGTGATGGGGACTTGGCGGCAAGAAGGACACATTGGTATGCTGGTGGGAATAGGGCCCTCTCTAGAGGAATTTTTACCTAAGAGCCCTGCCCTTCCCTGCACTACCTTCTATGCATTTAGAGCCACCTCTGCCCTGGACAGGTTTGGGGTCAGGTTGTAGGGCACTTCTTTTTTCAACATGGTGCTGTACCGGGAAGGTGTCAGTGGCAAATCCTGACTTGCTGCCAGCTCTCTCCCTGGGGTGGCTTTAAAACAAAGCTGGAACAAAGCAGCACTTGGCTCTGTTAAGGAGAACCCTGCTGGTAGGGTGGTGCTGCAGAGTGGGCCTGTGGCCTGGTGCCAGGGGGCTCTGGTGGCTGTGGGACATCACAGTGGGCTCTGAGCTTTGTGCTCCTAGCCTGGCCTTCAGCTTGTGGGTTGTGCTACGTACCCACGTGGTGAGCGATGGCCCAGACTTGGCAGACGGGATGACTTAGTGGACTCTGTCACTTCTCAAGCTGTGCCTTGGTCACTGCTACAGCATGGCCCCAGAAAGGCCGTGCTGTGACCAGCTCTGCCTCCAAATCCCCCCTTCAGTTCTCCAGCCCTGGAATGGGGACAGTGCTGACACAGGACGGGGTGGCTGCAGGGTGTGTTGGTTCCCTCTTGTGGTGAGCTGGTGCCAAAACCTCTGTGCTGCGGGGTTGCAGGAGCCTTTTCAGCATGAGTCACTGCTGATTGACCGGAAGGAGCACAAGCTGACCAAGGCAGAGAAGAAAGCAGCCAAGAAGAGCTACGAGGAGGAAAAGCGAGCATCCGTCCCCTACACCCGGCCGTCCTACGCACAGTATTACCCAGCCAGTGACCAGAGTCTGACGAGCATCCCTGCCTTTAGCCAGAGGAACTGGTGAGTACCTGCATCGTCCCCTTCTTCCTGCGCTGTAGATGTGAAATGATGGGGTGGAGGACGCTTAGCCCCGTTGGTGGGAGCACTGCACTTTCCTCCCTTCTCTCTCACTAGGCGACCAGCCCTCAAGGGTGAGGACAAGCCAGTGGCAAGCGTCCGCCCAGTTCAATCTACCCCCATTCCTATGATGCCCCGTCACGTTCCCATGGGCAGTGCGGGATCAACCTCAAGTTCCAACCCTGCTGTCAACTTCCCCATCAACTATCTACAGCGAGCTGGTGTCCTGGTGCAGAAGATTGTCACCACCACAGGTGAGTTGCTGAAGCAGGAGTGAACTGCTGATGTTCACGGGGGTTCTGATGCCCACACTGAGCTGAGGAGAAAGGTAAGTTGCTGATGCCCACAAGGACTGTGGGCAGACAGGCATCAGAGCAGCCGGTACCACTGCTCTGCATTTGAGCAGTTCCCCTGTATGGCGAGGACTTTGCCTGCAGGTGTCTAAGGGACACGTGCCTGGTGGGTTGTTGGGAGTGAACTCCGTGAGAGGGCCAGCAGTACTGCCTCCAGACAGGAGTCATCAACTGTTTGTGTTGGGGCAAGGGAGATACTGTACCAGAGCTTTTGCTTCCTCAGAGCCTCTGCTGCCTCCTGTGCTGCTCAGAATTAAATGTGGGGCTTGCTTCTAGCACAGCACAGAGAGGAGAGTAATGCACTGCAAACAAAGGGGTTTGGTGGTACACTTCCCCTCTCCTGGCTGTGGCTGGCATGTGGTTTCACAGACACTTCTATTTCTTCTCCCACTGCCAGATATCGTGATTCCGGGTACAAATACATCCACTGATGTACAGGCAAGAATCAGTGCTGGTGAGAGCATCCACATTATCCGAGGGACGAAAGGTAAGTTCCTCTGTCTTGGTAAGATTTGTGGATAGGGGCTTGGCCAATGCTAATTCACAAAGAAAATGATGTAATAGCATCAGTTAGTCCCTCGAGAGGGGAAAAAATACAAGAGGAGGAAGAGATCTGGACTCGACAGTGGCTCTCTTGCAGCCTGGTGTGCTCCTGTAGCTGATGCTTCAGGACTATTGCAGCTGTGGCTGCTTCTGCCTCTGAGAGGAGCTGTTGGACTTGGTTACTGGGCTTCCTGTTCTCACAACACCCATTGCATATTCTGGGGCAGCCAAACAATTTTTTCCTAGTGCTCCCACAACAAACGTAGCTCCAAGCATGAAGTTCCACATTTCCCACTGGCAGCATGTTGGGAGTGGGTGAGCTTCAACCCAGGAAAGCTGAAAAGGAGGAAATGGGGAGTGGGGAAGGGGGCAGAAGCCTCCCAGTGATCTTCCTACGTGTTCTGTGGGCCTGGCCTTACGCAACGCTGCTGTCCTGTTCTTGCCCAGGCAGCCTCACTGGCTCACCAATCCGGGGTCCTAAGCTGAGACCAGAAACCCTGAATGAAGTTGTTCTGCCTCTGTTCCAGGGACGTACATCCGGACCAGCGATGGGCGGATTTTTGCTATCCGGACCACTGGGAAGCCAAAGGGCAACGAAGATCGTCGGACAGCTGCCTCAGGTAGGGGCTTGCTCGCGTGCTTTCCTGCCCAGGTGTCTGGGATGTGCTGTTCCCTGGCTGCCTTCCATCGATCCCGTGTTCAGAGCTGTCTTCCCATGGTATCCGCACCTTTCTCTCCATCACTGCCTCTCAGCCCCCAGCTTTTTCTCCAAGGCTTTCTTTCACCTCCTCCATCTCCTTGTTTGCAGGCTCCCAGAGCTCCTCGCTGGAGTCCGCGAGCAACGGCAGTCACAGTGCCTCATCACCGCAGCTCCCCAGCGCGGAGGAGCTCACTCGGCCCATATCCCCCGACAGCCCCGAGATCATCAGCGAGCTGCAGCAGTACGCAGAGGCAGCGGCAGCCCGGGAGTCCCGGCACAGCTCTCCCAGCACCAATGCTGCGCAAGGCCACCCTGCCCGCACGGACAACGCGCCTGGCCTAGCAGCTCGAGGAGCCGAGCAGCGTGCTGGGATTCACTGCATGGCTCCCTCCGTGTCTTCAGCCTTGCCGGCCACCAGCCAGCACGCTGACGCCCACTCGGTGTTGGACTTACGGGGCAACAAGCGCAAGTCAAGCTCGCCGTCGGCTCCGGAGGAGCAAGCCCTCAGGCAGCAGAAAAAGCGCCAGTTGCCATCATCCGTGCAGCCGTATGAACACGGGTACCCTGTCTCTGGTGGGTTCGCCATGCCTCCTGTCTCTTTAAACCACAACCTAACCCATCCATTTGCCTCCCAACCAGGAAACTCCTTGTACATGGGCACTGGGTCCTCTTACTACCAGCTGCCCAACTTACTCCCAGACCCTCATCTGGTGTTCCCTGTGACTACTGACCCTCTGCTGACAGCCGGCACCGCCAGCTCTTCTGCTGCTACCTCAGTCACCGCCAGCGTCCCCTCGTTCATGCTAAACCCTTCTCTGACGGGGGTGCTGCCCAGTTACTCGCTTCCCTTCACGCAGTCACTCCTGCCCGAGCCCAGGATGTTTGCTCCTTTCCCAGCCCCCATCCTGCCTAGCAGCCTTCCCAGGAGCATGGCATCTGCCTACCCTGGCTACATGTCCCCTCACTCGGGCTACCCGGCCGGGGGCCTCCTTCGGTCCCAGGTGCCTCAGTTTGAACCCCAGGAGGTCCCAGAGGCGGGATGCAGCTCTAATGACGAGGACAAAGACGACGATGTTATAGAGATCACAGGGAAATAATGGGCCTGCCTCCTGCTCGGTCTCAGCTCCACCAGGAGGCAAAAAGTTGCAGGACCTTCTTGGGAGTCAGGATTTCCCCTCTGGGCCACAGCAGTGGGTGGAGAAGGATACGAAGGGTGTGGCGTGGTGTTTTTCTTTTCGTTTTGTTTTGTTGTTTTTTTTTTTTAACTGTCAAGGATCTGAATTGTACTGGGAGCTGGGAGATGGGTGGGGGGCGTAGAGCGGACCTGCGAGGGCCAGGGGGAGCGAGAGCCAGGGGAGGAGGGAAGCAGTAACGCGACCCATAGGAGTGCCTCCCTCCCACGCTCTGTCTGTCTGTCTGTCTCTGTTCTGTCCTGTCTGAAAGGGGGAGGCTCGGTGCCGCGAGTCACTTCTCAGGCCTGGAGGCATGGGCTTGACCGCTGGCAGGGCTGAGCTCCTTCTCACACGAACTGCCTTATCTGTGAACTTCTCTCACTCGGGGAGGTGCGGGCCAGGGGGCAGTGACTCCAGCAGAGGTTGGGGACAAAGCATTTTTACTTGGGAGGGAGCGGGGGGACTTCTACATTGTGTGTGTTGGGGCGGGGGGGGGGGGATTGTTGTTTTTTTTTTTTAAAAAAAAAAAAAAATCACCCCAGAAACAATTTGTCAACCTCTGTCAAATTCACATGAACCTAGTGTCAGGGCTCCCCGGGCCCTTGTGGTGGGACCCATCCAAGGTAGGTCAGTCCCGTGGGGCTGCTGCCGGAGCGCAGCCATGCCAGACCCGGTGGTGGCTGCTGGAGGGGAATCCTGGCGACTCCCCCAGCTCCGGCCCCGCCAGCCTGTGCGAAGACCGTGTCTCGCCCCGCTGTGGCCCAGTGGATCCAGGGATCGCTGGGCTTGCTGCTGCTCTGAGCAGCACCAGGCAGCGGGGGAGTTGGGAAGGGACGTGGTGCTGGCCCCAGTGCCCCTTGCTGGTGACTTTGATTGGAGCAACTTCCCCCTGCACAGACCCTCTACCTTAATTTATTGTGTGAAGGCATAATATTTATTGTTGGGGGGGCTCTTCCCTTCGATTTTTAAATTAATTTCCATATTAAAAATAATAATAATAATAATAAAATGCTGGCCTCCATCCTGCAGTGGTTGCTCGTCGGGTTGTCTGTGTGGGGAGGAGCAGCCAGCTGCCCCGAGCTGAGCCCAGGGGCAGGAGCGGCCGCGGCAGCTCCCTGTAGCACGCTGCGGTAACCCCCAGCAGGGTCCCCTCTGCCGGAGGGGCTGGAGTCCCCTCACCGTATCGGGGCAGGTGGAGGAGCACGTGTGGGAGCTCCTTGTGCCTGTTCCCAGTGAGGAGGAGGACGTGAGGAAGGGCTGGCCCTGGCGCTGACAGCGAGCACGCGGGCTGCTCACCTCTGTGCCAGGGCTCCGGAGGAGAGGCGGCTCTGCGCAGGTCCCGCGAGCACCGCTGGGTGTGGGGGGGTGTGGGTGTGTAACGCAGCGGGATGGGGACCTGCAGTCCGGGACCCTCTTTGTCCCCTCTGCCTGTCACCAGGCCCGGTCTGCGCTCGCCTTGGGGCCCCCGAGCAGGGCTGGGATCTTGGGGCAGGGGCGGCTTCTAAGGGCCTGCTGTGCAAGCAGCAGTCACTGGTGTTTGCTGGGACCAGCGAGGGAAGGGCAGGCTCTCCTGTCGTCCTCCACCCCAGGGTGAGCTGGAGACCTCCCCTCTTGAGAGAGAAAGGGAGAGCAAGGGGCTGTGTGTGCACGTGTGTTACGACACAATAAAAACGTTACGGGGCTTTCCTAGTGTCTTTCTCTGTTGAATGGACATTGTCTGTCGAACATAACCACACCATTCATAGAAGCCTTAGATCAACAGTTTAGCTATGCAAATTATTTTAATTATTTTTTTAAAAAAAGACAAACATTAAAATAGTGCTTTCTTCTTTAACATATCCTAGGAGTTGAAAACCGAGGGGTTCTGAGCAAACTGCTGGACAACTTGTCTTTGGATGCACCATGGAAATAAAAATCAAACCCCCCCACAAAAGTAACAAAGCAAATTATCTGATGGTGTTCATGCGAGTTTCTCCAAAGACTTGACAGTGCTGCATCTGTGAGTCATGCCCTCCTGTGCTCTGTGTGTCCGCCTCATGCGCAATCCCGTGACACTGATTGTATTGCGAGTTTGCCCAGATGTCCGTTGCATCCCTGTGAGGCTGTCAGATTGCCGGTGGAGTTGGGAAGGGGTCAGAGGCGAGGGCTTTCCTTGTCCAGAATAGCAAGGGGTGAGACCTGCGGGCTTGTGAGCAGGACCCGGAGGAGGCTGGGTGGGAGCAGACAGGCACCAGCCCCCTGCTGCAGCCCGGCTCCGCAGCGCTGGTCGGTATAGCCAAGATCCTCTGGGGGAAGCCTCCCGACGGGGCTTTTCTGCGGCCCCGTGCTGCGACAAGGCATGGAGATGTCCCTGGCACGCCTGTGGGTGCTGGAGGTGGCAGGAGCAGGCTGGGTGCCACCAGGTGGCTGCTCTGCTGGTGGCCTCCCTGTGACAAGCACCGGGCGCCCCGCTTGCCAAGTGCCTGCCACCAGCCCCCGCTGCCCATCTGAGCAAGGCAGGGCCCCGCGCCCCTTCCTGCTCCCTGCCAGCCCACGGCACCCTTGTGGAGAGGGGACAGGTCCCCTGCACCCGTCAGAGCCTTGGCCGGGAGGTGGCTGCCACCCAGGCCATGGGGCCCTGGGCTGCTCCTAGCTCTCCGTGGGCAGGCGTGGGGATCATCCAGGGCGTTCCTGCGTCAGGGGACCTCTCCGAGCCCTTGCATCTCCTCTCCCATGGGTCTCCTCTCCCCTCCCCAGCCTTCTCCCATCCCTAACGTGTGGTTCTGCTGCAGAGGGTCCTGTCCCCTCAGGGGCTTTCCCCTCATGGGTTAGATCTTGCATTTTTATTTTATTTTTTCTGCTGAATTTCTGTCTCCAAATGTCCGGCTGGAAGCAGCTGCCGGCGCGCAGCGGGGCTGCGGGTGGTGCTGGGCACAGCAGTGCAGGACACTCTGCCAAAGTTTTGTGGAAGCTGAGGAAGAGCCGGGGTGCCCCAGTCCCAGCAGGGAGGGGTTGGCCCCTGGACAGGGTGGGGTGGGGGCAACGCAGCCCAGAGCAGCCCACGCAGGGCAGGATCTGCTGGGATGCCGGGGGGGCGGATACAGGTAGGCACAGGAAGGAAAACAGGGCAGCAAGCGCAGGGGGCTTCACTAGAAATGACGTTACATTTCGGCTTAACGATGTCAGCGTACGGCTGAACCCAAGAAAACCGCTCTCGGTTGGTGGATGGCCTCCAGGCTGAAAGGGCCGAGTACAGCAAACGCCTGGCGTTCCGGGCCGCGCTCAGATGAATTTTGTTAATGCGGGCTTGGGAGGACTGGGAGGGAGGGGTGGGGTGGGGGAGAGGTCTCAAGGGGAACGTAGTCCAGCTAGATTTCAGTGGGGATGATGGCTCCTTGCGACTCGAGAACACGGTCCCTTCCAAGGGGCGACAGCCGCGGCTTCCGCGTCAGTGGCGTCCGGCTTGGATCTGGAGCCTCCGGCAGATCCGCGCATGCGGGGGGAGCCTGAATGAATCCATCGATGAGTCTCGTTTTGTTTTTCTTTCTGTTGTTTTGGGGTTGTTATTATTATGGCTTTTTTTTTTTTTTTTTTTTTTTTTTTTTTTACTGCCGCCTTAGTTTGTGGACGGTCTTTTTGTGGTTGGAAAGAGGAGTATCTCTAGCAGGGTGGGTGGGTCGGTGCCCCACGCATGACCATGTGCTTCCCTCTTCTCTCTGTCGAACGGGACGTGCTTGCCTGATCTCCCAGAGCAGAGACTTTGAACAATTTGTTGTTTATATGATGTATTTATTTTTACTTGTGTTTCATGTCATTTTTTTAAAAAATAATAAATTGTAAGTTGGTATAACTGCCTGTTTCTCTGTCTTTGGAATTTGTAAAAGCAGCCTGGGCTGGGGCAGCTGGGGCTGGGCGCGGGCGCTGGGGACGACGCCGGGTCCGGGGACGTGTGGCCATGGCCAGGTGCTGGGGACCACGCGTGAGAACGGTTTGTTTCCATTCCCACCCCCCCCGATCTTCATCCCTGCTGCTAATAACCGTCATCCCTAAGGGCTGGAGAACACTGAGGAGAATAAATACTCTGCAGGGCGCACAAGGCTTTGTGTGCGGGAGAGCTGGTCCAGGCCGCGTGCCCTCACCCCGGCGTGCACCCTGGGGTGCGCGCAGAGGCGGAGGGGCCCGGCGTGGCTGAGGTAGTCGCAGCGCGGCGGTTCCTGCGGTTGGACGCGCGGGGCGGTCCCGAAGCTGGCACCCGCCTGCGAGAAGGGCCAAGGGAGAGAGCAGGCGGCCCCGGCTCGCCCTTACAGCGGCTGGGGCTGCCTGCGCACACGGCTGCTCTTGCTCTCCGGGGACCGGTGTTGCCATTTCTGGTGCCAGGCTTTCTGCCGCTGCCTTTCCTGGTGCCACAGGGCATTGCAGTAGCTGTCGAGGCTGGTGCCCGGTGCCCCCAAGGCTCGCGGATCCGTCCGGGGGCCCTCGACCCCCTTGTTGCGTCGGTGCGGTGGCACCTCCATCGCTTCGTGCTGGATGACGCGGAGGCTGTAGCGGGTGAGGGGCCGGGAGAAGGAGCGCTCCACGGCCTGGCACTCATAGGTGCCGGCATCCTCCCTGCCCAGCTGGCGGATCAGCAGCCCCTGCTCCAGCACGGCGAAGCGGCCGCCAGTCCTGATCTGGTGCACGGGAAGAGTCAGGTCACTGTCCCCGAGCCGCCCCACATCCCCTCCCTGCCGTCCCCGCACCTCGCTCAGCCCCGAGCCCTCGCCGTGCCACGCCAGCCACCGGATCGTCGTCTGCGGGGAGCGCGCCAGGCACTCGAGGAAGGTGGAGTTCTTCTCCACGCCAAAAACCAGCTTCTCGGTGGCCACCGCTGTCCCTGCACAGGGATGGGACAGGGTCAGCGCGTGGCACCCAGTGCAGGGGCGATGACAGAGGGTGCCAGGGGCTTTCCCGGTGCCCTGCTGCCTACTCGTCCCAGCATCACCCTGGGGCTGGTGCTCACCTTCTGCCGTGTCCTGGCACTGGCTGAGCACATCGGGCTTCAGCACGTCCTGGCACCGGGCACGCCTGTGGGAGGGTGGACAGGACCGTGGTGGCACCCAAGTGGTGGCACCAGCCACCGTCCGTAGGCTGCCCCTGCGCAGGGCTGGCCCCGGGGGGTGCTCACCTCTTCTCTGTCAGCAGGTGCGGGGCGCAGGTCTTGCCGTCCCAGGTGCAGTAGGGGTCCCTGGCCAGGCAGCAGTCAGTGCAGGTTTTGCCATAGAGCTCGCAGCGGTACAGGGCGAGCTGGAGCAGCCCGTGGGTGCTGCTCACCAACAGCTCCTGCTGCAAGGGCAAGCGGAATGGCAGCGCTCAGCACCGTGCTGGGCTGAGGCTGCCGGGAGGTATGGGGACAGCGGGACAGAGCCAGCCACCAGCAGGCTGCTTGCTGGGAGCAGGACCCTGCCACGTGCAAGCCCTGGGGCTAAGGGACGCCGAGGATGGAGCGAGGACCCCGTCCCTTTCTGTACCAGTGCGGGGGACTCACCCGCTTCGGTGACAGCTTCATGTCCAGGATGGGCGAAGGTGTCTGGAAGAGAGGAAGAGGTTCCAGCGAGGCTGAGGGCCGGGGTCCCTGGTCCCACCTCCTCCCGCTCCCGCTCTCTGCTGTACCTTAGAGACGCTGATCTCCTCCAGGTTGATCACCTCGGTGCTGTGGCTCACCGTGCTGGCCAGCCCCACCTTCAGCACCTTACCCTCATCTGCCAAACACAGCGGGAGAAGGAGCTGGCGGGGCCGGGCTCCCCAGGGCTGGGGGGACACTGCTGCCACCCAGCCACCGTGTGACAACCCCGGCCCCAGAGCTGGGCTGAGGCCCTACCCGTGCCGAGGAACAGCACGTCGTAGTGCCGGCTCTCCGTCTCCAGCCGGTGCACCAGCAGCCGCCGGAGCCGGTAGGGAACGTTGACCCTCACCAGGACGGGCTGGCGGCCCTGCGGCTGCACGGGCTCCCACATCAGCTGGTGGGAGCGCACGAAGCTGATCACCTCATCAGGGAAGTCCTTGGTGGAGCGCAGGAGGGGGTCGTACGTCTCGCTGGGGCACTGAGGCGACACGAGGGGCCGGGTCACCGCCGGGCCGGCCCCTCCTGCCGCCACCCGCTGCCCTCCCGGCTCCTTACCATGCCGGGCCGGGGGTAGGGGACACGTCCCTTGTATTCCACCCAGCGGTAGTCGAATCCCTCCTTGTGCGCGAAGGGGCCGCTGAAGGCCGCTCTGATGGCAGCCATGGAGTAGACGCACACCGCGGAGCCGCTGAAGACACCGCTGCGGGGCGGCCGTCAGCGAACCCGCTCCGCCGCAGGCAGCCATGGTGAGGGGCTGGGGGTGCTGGGCTGCCCCGTGCCTGGGCACGGGCTCACCTGGAGACCGTGAAGAGGCCGAAGATGAGGGGGTTCTGAGGGTCCCGGGTGCGGAGGAGGAAAACATCCTCTGCAAAGAGAGCGGTGGAGCTGGAGCCAGAGGTGCAGGGGGGCTTTCCCGGCCGGGCAGCTGGGGCAGGCTGCCACTCACCCAGCTGGTCAAAGTGCGTCTGGGTGCCCTGTGGGCCCGGGATGGAGCACACCAAGCGGGCCTTGAGGAACGTGCTCCAGCGGTTGATGAGGCTGCGCTTCCCTCCGACGTCGTTCTGCCGGGCAACGAGAGCTGCACCCAGCCCAGCCCCGCCAAGCCACCCACACGGCTGTCCCCGCAGCAGGACACCTGAGCCCCCCGCAGTGACAGCCCCAGCCTTGCTCCGTGCCCCTCTGTGGGGTGCCCGGGGGTGGGAAGGTGCCTGGGGAGCTGCCGAGTGGGGCAGGGGCCTTGGGGCTTTCTCACTGCCATGCAGCAAAGCATAGGCAGAGGTGGGCACCAGGCTCCTGCTCACCAAGCCAGCACAGCATGGTTAAGGTGGGAAGGGACCTCTGGAGGCCCCCTGGCCCAACCCCAGCAAAGGAACAACGGCTTTTCACAAGGCAGCGCTCCCCGTATGTCCGGCAAGGTGGCAAAGCTTGCCTTGCGTGATCCCAGCCGTGGCACGCCAGCCTTAGCCCACTGACCTTGCAGACCCGGGCCACCCTAGCATGGATGTGCCGCCTGTCCCACTGCCCAGCCTCCAGGGCCGTCTCGCGGAAGAAGATGTACACCTTGTCATCGTGCGGGTTGTAGGTGTCGGGGATGGCGAAGGCACCCACAAACGCAGGCTCTGGAAGCGACGGCGTGCTATCGCCCCGTGCCTGCGGCTCCCCGTGCAGGTGTGCCCCCCACCACGGGGCAGGAGATGGGACCAGGGCACCGTGCCGAGCGCGGCCCCCCTCGTACCGTGCAGCCAGTGGTCCTGGTTCTGCTCCGTGCGGATGTAGCTCTGCTCGGCCCCGCGCACCCAGGTCCGGAAGAAGGCGGCGCTGCTGCCCATGAAGTCGCTGGAGGTGCCCGAATACATCTCCCCATCTGCGGGGTCAGCGGGGGGTAGGGGGTGTGTGAAGGAGCTGGGGGTGCAGCCGTGGGACCCCCGCGTGCCGCGTCCCCAGGGAGCCCCGGCTCCCTGCTCCCCCAGCCCTTACCGACAAGGAGCGCCGTGAAGGGCTGGCGGGGGCTGTATGGGCACCGTCCTCGCCCCGACTGCAGGGAGTGGGTCACCAGCCGCATCAGGGGGGCCCCGGCACCCTGCCAGAGCCCAGGGGGAGATGTCAGCTCCGCCAGCCGACGGATGAGGGAGCATCAAGGGGACTGGGTCCTTCCGCAGCGGGGCCGCGGCTCACCGGGTGCCGCTCACCTTGCCCCGGGCTCCCAGCTGGATGAAGGCACAGACGGGCTGGTAGGAGCCCGTCCCGCAGGCGAACACGTGGCTGCTGTTGTAGGGCTGCAGGAGGCGGATGAAGTTGGCGCACTCAGTCTGCCCAAGGGGAGGGAGATGGTTGTTGGCAGGGAGGACCCAAGGCGGTGTGCCTGCAGGCAGCCCCCCACGTGCCGCGCGTGCCCCACGGTTTGGGGTCTCTGGGTGCTGAGTGCCTGCACCAAGGCACAAAAAGCCCCGAGCTGGGGACTCCCGGCCCTGCTTACCTCCACGTCCTTCCCCGCCAGCCGGCAATGTTCAACCTGCTCCCTGGAGGCCGGCCAGAAGATCTGCGACAGAAGCGCCCGAGGTGCACACAGCAGCACATGTTTGGGACAACTTCAGGGGACGTGGCCCTGGGCACCAGAGCTGCCCCTGGGGAAAGCAGGCAGCCTGGCCCCCGACCACACCTGCACCCCCTGCCCAGCACTGACCTTCTCGGGCTCTCTGCCAGGATGGTCGAGATGCAGCAGGAAGATGTGGTTTTTGGCTCCCACCATCAGCCAGGCCCTGTCTTCGTCCAGCAGGAGGGCTTGGAAACCCAGCCCATCCCCTGAGGTCAGCAAGAGGCGGGAGCTGTTGGATTTCAGCAGGTCTGAGGAGCATGAGGTGGGAGGAAGGGCAGCCCGTCAGGGAGCTGTCCCTCCCCACACAGCAGTTTGCTGGGAGCTAAGCGAGGGCAGTCCCTGCTGGACCCCTGTGGGCACGGCTCCGTCCGAAGCAGCTGGGAGGAAGCGGGGCTGGGAGATGGAAATGGCAAGGAAGGAGCTGCCGGCCGCATGCTGCAGGCAGCGGTACCGGCCTGGGCCTGGGGCAGGGATTTCCAAGCTGCTTCCCACCAGGTGAACGGGATCAGCAGCTGAATTCCCCTCCCTGCCCTTGCCGTTGTTGCTGGGGTCCTCAGGAGAGGCTGGGGCTGGCACCCCCACGTCCCGCCGGCGCAGTGGCTGAGACGATGGGTGAGAAGCATCCTCTCCTTTGTGCTCATTATCTCCCAAGGCCAGGGTGTTTTTCCTCGCTGTCAAGACCACCGCGACTGCCCTGTCCCGTCCGCTCCCTCTGCAGCTGCGCCCTCAGAGCAGGGTGACCCGGGGCTTCCTGGGGTCACCGCCCGGCTGCACGGGGCGCACGGAAGAGCCGGCCCCACAGGACATCCCCACCGCCCAGGGGAAGCCGGGCTCTGAGCCTTTGCGGGGTTTCCATCCCCTCGCTGCCGCTGGCTGATAAGAGCCACACCGGAGACGTCTTTGGTGCCGGTGACCCTCCAAGCCCCCACGTCACCAAACGCAGCAGCCTCTGGCCCTGCCACCCTCAGTGACAGGGGACCAGAGCCTGGCAGAAGCCCCGTTTGCCAGCCCCCAGCTGTGCCAGCCCCGTCGGTGCAGCAGTGAGCATCCTGGGGCTGGGGCAGGGCCGCAGAGAGGCTCAGCCCTGGCCAGCAGCGGGGCTGTCCCGTCGTGACCCCACGGTCGCCTCTCGCACGGCCAAACCCCCTCCCCAGCAGGGTGGAAGCCACCAGCGCCGCTCCTGGCCCCGCGCCCCGTGCCCCATCCTTCCTCCGCTCCCACAGCCTCTGTTGCTGTCATTTCCTCCTTGCAGGCTGCTTGCGTCTTCCCCCGCTGCCCCCCTGCCTCCCCCATGCTGGGGCCTGACGTGAGGCAGGCAGGCTCTCAGAGGTCCTTTCATTTGATTTCGATTTTCTTTTTTTTGTTTTGTTTTTCTGAAGTTTTTTTAAACCTGAGCTCCTTGAGCCATTGTGTCCTTGAACCTGCCCGTTGCTGTCCCTGAGTCACATCCCCTGCTGCTGTTCCCATTGTCCTCAAGCCCTCCTGATGCTGGGAGCTTCCTCTCCTGCCTCTGCCCAAGACCGGAGAGCTGCTGGCACGTCTGGCCCCGGAGCTGTGAAGGCAGAGTCCCTCCACGTTCCCAGCTCCGGCTCCAAGGAAGGACCAAAAGCTGGCCCTGACGCCTGCTCCCGAGCTGGGCCACCAGCAGGACCGCTGCTGCCGGGCACCCCGTGGCACCCAGAGCCCTCCGGCCACCTGCCACCTCCGTGGCAAGCCCACCACATCCCCAGGCTGTCTGGGGCCCTGCTCCAAGCCCTCGGCACAAACAGAGCCTGCCCTGAAGCCCTCACTAAATAATCACAGGCAGCAGGGACGCAGCGGGAAGGGCAGGGAGATGGCTGCTTGAGCTGGACACAGGCGGGTGGCACAGGAGGGACGGGCTTTGTGAGAGGGACATGGGGCAGAGGGGGGCTGCTGGGGGACATCGGCGTGATGGCAACACCGTGGCCACGTCACCCTCCTGCCCCGTCGCCCTGCCCGTGCCCAGGCTGGGAAAACACAGCCCAGCCCCTGCGGAGACGCGGTCCCCTTACCTTTGTAGGTGACACGGAGGCGAGGGGCGTGCTGCTTCCAGGCGGTGTCCGGCTGCGGCAGCAGGGCGCAGAGCAGGAGGGCATCCAGCAGCAGCCTGCGGCCACGGGCAGCCCCCGTCCTCGCCATTGCGCCACCCCGGTGCTGCCGCCTTCAGCTGCGAGGGGAGAAAGGTGGGGGAAATGCAGGGGCGGCCATGGGGAGGGACACGGGAGCTGCTCCGCACCCAGGCACGCTTCTGGAAGCCCCCCCGGCCCCTTCCCCTGCCCGTCCCGGGTGCATCCAGCACCTCACGGCCTCGTTCGCTGCCCCCCGCGTGCCCTGGAGGCAGGTGGCAGGGCTGGCTGCTCCCAGGTCAGGACAATGAGACATTTCTAGTCCTGCTCACACAGGTCGTGCACTGCAGCAGCTCCGCTAACCACACTCCTGCTGGGCTTTCAGCTCTTTTGAGTCCCGCGGTTGAAGGGTTTTAAACGAGTGTGGAGGCTTTAGGTGCAAGGGCTGGGGGCTTTCTGCAGGGCTGCGCAGGAGCAACCACGCAGCCCGGGAGCCGAGCACCTCCAGCTGCCCTGTGCCCTCTGTCCCACAAGAAGGAGCACTCGGCCGTGCCTCCAGGCAAGGTCTGGGGCTCTCAGGGCCTCCCAGACCCCCCCAGGGCTCATCCAGGGGCTGTGCCCGGGATTTGGCAGGGTTTGTTTTACCAAGGTGCACAGGGTTGCTGGAGGAGCAGGGAAAAGGCCATCCTCCAACTGCAGCTTTCTACAAACGCAGGGCGCTTGCGTGACCCTGAGCATTTGCCAGGGTGGCTCCAGGACTCTGAGGGTGGCAGCGAGGGCACAGCCACCTCCCTGGGGACACGGGGGACAGCCCCAGGCAGCGGGGACACGGGGCTGGCACGTCCCTCGTCTGCTGCACTGCGAGACCCAGCGGCAGCTTCGTGCCAACGGGAGCATCCCGGCTGCGGAGGGGTCAGAAAAGGGCAGGGGGGCGCAGCCCCAGCCCATAACCCCAAATTTCTCCTGGAGGAGAGGAGCTGGTCCCCGCAGAGTTTACACTGGGAGAGGGAGAGCGGGTGTCTCACGGATGGAAACAAGCTGCGGGTGATGAATCCAGGGCTAAATTAAACACTCCCGACAGCTTTAAATAATCAACTGTCCTGAGCTGGGGCTGTTTTTATCAGGGCTCGGAGAGGGAGCTTCTGACGAGGGCAGGCTGCCGGGCCGGGGGGGTTTCAGCAGGGTAATGCCTCCCCGGGGCTCCCCCGCTCTGGGTGCTGCGGGATGGGGGGGTTCCTTCAGACACCGGGTCCTGCAGAAGGTCTTGCAGGAGATGGAGCAAGGCCAGGAAGAGGAAAATCCCTCCAGTTTACAGAGCTCTGAAACCTACAGAAAATACAGCTCGCTTGTGAAAGCGATGCCCCGGAGAGGCATATTTCCAGGGCAGAAGGGCCCCGGCAGCAGCTCCATCCCCAGGGACGGAGACGGACGAGAGCTCGGCAGCGATCCCCCGCCAAGTGCCAGCCCCACAGACCCCGATTGTCTGGCGGTTAATCCAGAGCCCCGCGCTCAGGACGTCGCCTTCTTGAGTTACAGCCTGGGGCCAGCCGCGGGCCGCAGAGGGGCCCCAGCAGCTGGGGGAGCCGGGGGGGGGGGGGGG
>NC_048904.1:6474163-6475071 GCF_011077185.1 Oxyura jamaicensis
GGGGGGGGGGGGGGAGCTGGGCTGGGAAATAGGGCGAAACCCATCGGGCAGCGAGGGCAGGCGGATGGGATGGCTGCCGCCACGCCGTGCCCCCGTCCTTCACCTCCCCACGGCTCTCGTGGGCGCTCGCGGCTCCACCCGGCCGGCGATGTGCGGTGTGCTCGGCGGTGCCCCGGTACTTGTCACCAAGGCCATGTCCACCGGTGGCAGGGCTCTGTCCCTCCCCGGGCCGTGACGGATGCCCGGCAGCTGCTGCGCCCCGCTCACCACGCCGTCACGCAGCGGCAGCTGTCGGCCTTGTCCGTGCGGGGGCAAAGGCACCGGTGTGGCCCCCCCCCGGCCTTCCCCCAGAGCTGGGGGTGGGAGCAGAGCCCTCCACGGGGAGGGGATGGGTGCTGACGGAGTGGGACCCCGACAGCAGAGCTGGGGTGGCAGCGGGGCGCTGAGGTGCTGCCTGCAAATGGCAGGGTGAGACAAATCCCCTGGTAAGCCGGGTCACACATGGCCAGCAGCCCTAAAAGCTGGGGAAGGGGCCTGAGACCCCCCCAGGGCCGGGTCCCCCAAGCCTCAGGACCCTGGGGGCACGGCTGCATTCCCGGGTGCTGCCCACACCCCGGCGCAGCGCGGGGCCGAGCCCAACACTTGTCACTTGCCCACCACATGGCCCGACACCCGATACGGAGGCTCGCCCTGCACGGGGCCGTTTCCCAGCTTTCTGAGCCAGGCACGGGCTCAGATGTGAGCGGGGCTCCGCGGGCAGCAGGCCGAGAGGCAGCGGGCCAGCTCTGGGCTGGGCTGGGCTGAGGCTGAGGTCTGCAGCACCCCCAGAGCAGACCGCGCCGCAGCCTTAGGCTTCCGTGGCATCTGGCAGAACCCCTGCCTGCTCCCTAAAGCACACTTGGTGTTTT
>NC_048904.1:6490071-6564073 GCF_011077185.1 Oxyura jamaicensis
TTTTTTTTTTTTTTTTTTTTTTTTTTTTTTACTGCCGCCTTAGTTTGTGGACGGTCTTTTTGTGGTTGGAAAGAGGAGTATCTCTAGCAGGGTGGGTGGGTCGGTGCCCCACGCATGACCATGTGCTTCCCTCTTCTCTCTGTCGAACGGGACGTGCTTGCCTGATCTCCCAGAGCAGAGACTTTGAACAATTTGTTGTTTATATGATGTATTTATTTTTACTTGTGTTTCATGTCATTTTTTTAAAAAATAATAAATTGTAAGTTGGTATAACTGCCTGTTTCTCTGTCTTTGGAATTTGTAAAAGCAGCCTGGGCTGGGGCGGCTGGGGCTGGGCGCGGGCGCTGGGGACGACGCCGGGTCCGGGGACGTGTGGCCATGGCCAGGTGCTGGGGACCACGCGTGAGAACGGTTTGTTTCCATTCCCACCCCCCCCGATCTTCATCCCTGCTGCTAATAACCGTCATCCCTAAGGGCTGGAGAACACTGAGGAGAATAAATACTCTGCAGGGCGCACAAGGCTTTGTGTGCGGGAGAGCTGGTCCAGGCCGCGTGCCCCCACCCCGGCGTGCACCCTGGGGTGCGCGCAGAGGCGGAGGGGCCCGGCGTGGCTGAGGTAGTCGCAGCGCGGCGGTTCCTGCGGTTGGACGCGCGGGGCGGTCCCGAAGCTGGCACCCGCCTGCGAGGAGGGCCAAGGGAGAGAGCAGGCGGCCCCGGCTCGCCCTTACAGCGGCTGGGGCTGCCTGCGCACACGGCTGCTCTTGCTCTCCGGGGACCGGTGTTGCCATTTCTGGTGCCAGGCTTTCTGCCGCTGCCTTTCCTGGTGCCACAGGGCATTGCAGTAGGTGTCGAGGCTGGTGCCCGGTGCCCCCAAGGCTCGCGGATCCGTCCGGGGGCCCTCGACCCCCTTGTTGCGTCGGTGCGGTGGCACCTCCATCGCTTCGTGCTGGATGACGCGGAGGCTGTAGCGGGTGAGGGGCCGGGAGAAGGAGCGCTCCACGGCCTGGCACTCATAGGTGCCGGCATCCTCCCTGCCCAGCTGGCGGATCAGCAGCCCCTGCTCCAGCACGGCGAAGCGGCCGCCAGTCCTGATCTGGTGCACGGGAAGAGTCAGGTCACTGTCCCCGAGCCGCCCCGCATCCCCTCCCTGCCGTCCCCGCACCTCGCTCAGCCCCGAGCCCTCGCCGTGCCACGCCAGCCACCGGATCGTCGTCTGCGGGGAGCGCGCCAGGCACTCGAGGAAGGTGGAGTTCTTCTCCACACCAAAAACCAGCTTCTCGGTGGCCACCGCTGTCCCTGCACAGGGATGGGACAGGGTCAGCGCGTGGCACCCAGTGCAGGGGAAATGACAGAGGGTGCCAGGGGCTTTCCCAGTGCCCTGCTGCCTACTCGTCCCAGCATCACCCTGGGGCTGGTGCTCACCTTCTGCCGTGTCCTGGCACTGGCTGAGCACATCGGGCTTCAGCACGTCCTGGCACCGGGCACGCCTGTGGGAGGGTGGACAGGACCGTGGTGGCACCCAAGTGGTGGCACCAGCCACCGTCCGTAGGCTGCCCCTGCGCAGGGCTGGCCCCGGGGGGTGCTCACCTCTTCTCTGTCAGCAGGTGCGGGGCGCAGGTCTTGCCATCCCAGGTGCAGTAGGGGTCCCTGGCCAGGCAGCAGTCAGTGCAGGTTTTGCCATAGAGCTCGCAGCGGTACAGGGCGAGCTGGAGCAGCCCGTGGGTGCTGCTCACCAACAGCTCCTGCTGCAAGGGCAAGCGGAATGGCAGCGCTCAGCACCGTGCTGGGCTGAGGCTGCCGGGAGGTATGGGGACAGCGGGACAGAGCCAGCCACCAGCAGGCTGCTTGCTGGGAGCAGGACCCTGCCACGTGCAAGCCCTGGGGCCAAGGGACGCCGAGGATGGAGCGAGGACCCCGTCCCTTTCTGTACCAGTGCGGGGGACTCACCCGCTTCGGTGACAGCTTCATGTCCAGGATGGGCGAAGGTGTCTGGAAGAGAGGAAGAGGTTCCAGCGAGGCTGAGGGCCGGGGTCCCTGGTCCCACCTCCTCCCGCTCCCGCTCTCTGCTGTACCTTAGAGACGCTGATCTCCTCCAGGTTGATCACCTCGGTGCCGTGGCTCACCGCGCTGGCCAGCCCCACCTTCAGCACCTTACCCTCATCTGCCAAACACAGCGGGAGAAGGAGCTGGCAGGGCCAGGCTCCCCGGGGCTGGGGGGACACTGCTGCCACCCAGCCACCGTGTGACAACCCCGGCCCCAGAGCTGGGCTGAGGCCCTACCCGTGCCGAGGAACAGCACATCGTAGTGCCGGCTCTCCGTCTCCAGCCGGTGCACCAGCAGCCGCCGGAGCCGGTAGGGAACGTTGACCCTCACCAGGATGGGCTGGCGGCCCTGCGGCTGCACGGGCTCCCACATCAGCTGGTGGGAGCGCACGAAGCTGATCACCTCATCAGGGAAGTCCTTGGTGGAGCGCAGGAGGGGGTCGTACGTCTCGCTGGGGCACTGAGGCGACACGAGGGGCCGGGTCACCACCGGGCCGGCCCCTCCTGCCGCCACCCGCTGCCCTCCCGGCTCCTTACCATGCCGGGCCGGGGGTAGGGGACACGTCCCTTGTATTCCACCCAGCGGTAGTCGAATCCCTCCTTGTGCGCGAAGGGGCCGCTGAAGGCCGCTCTGATGGCAGCCATGGAGTAGACGCACACCGCGGAGCCGCTGAAGACACCGCTGCGGGGCGGCCGTCAGCGAACCCGCTCCGCCGCAGGCAGCCGCTGCGAGGGGCTGGGGGTGCTGGGCTGCCCCGTGCCTGGGCACGGGCTCACCTGGAGACCGTGAAGAGGCCGAAGATGAGGGGGTTCTGAGGGTCCCGGGTGCGGAGGAGGAAAACATCCTCTGCAAAGAGAGCGGTGGAGCTGGAGCCAGAGGTGCAGGGGGGCTTTCCCGGCCGGGCAGCTGGGGCAGGCTGCCACTCACCCAGCTGGTCAAAGTGCGTCTGGGTGCCCTGCGGGCCCGGGATGGAGCACACCAAGCGGGCCTTGAGGAACGTGCTCCAGCGGTTGATGAGGCTGCGCTTCCCTCCGACGTCGTTCTGCCGGGCAACGAGAGCTGCACCCAGCCCAGCCCCGCCAAGCCACCCACACGGCTGTCCCCACAGCAGGACACCTGAGCCCCCCGCAGTGACAGCCCCAGCCTTGCTCCGTGCCCCTCTGTGGGGTGCCCGGGGGTGGGAAGGTGCCTGGGGAGCTGCCGAGTGGGGCAGGGGCCTTGGGGCTTTCTCACTGCCATGCAGCAAAGCATAGGCAGAGGTGGGCACCAGGCTCCTGCTCACCAAGCCAGCACAGCATGGTTAAGGTGGGAAGGGACCTCTGGAGGCCCCCTGGCCCAACCCCAGCAAAGGAACAACGGCTTTTCACAAGGCAGCGCTCCCCGTATGTCCGGCAAGGTGGCAAAGCTTGCCTTGCGTGATCCCAGCCGTGGCACGCCAGCCTTAGCCCACTGACCTTGCAGACCCGGGCCACCCTAGCATGGATGTGCCTCCTGTCCCACTGCCCAGCCTCCAGGGCCGTCTCGCGGAAGAAGATGTACACCTTGTCATCGTGCGGGTTGTAGGTGTCGGGGATGGCGAAGGCACCCACAAACGCAGGCTCTGGAAGCGACGGCGTGCTATCGCCCCGTGCCTGCGGCTCCCCGTGCAGGTGTGCCCCCCACCACGGGGCAGGAGATGGGACCAGGGCACCGTGCCGAGCGCGGCCCCCCTTGTACCGTGCAGCCAGTGGTCCTGGTTCTGCTCCGTGCGGATGTAGCTCTGCTCGGCCCCGCGCACCCAGGTCCGGAAGAAGGCGGCGCTGCTGCCCATGAAGTCGCTGGAGGTGCCCGAATACATCTCCCCATCTGCGGGGTCAGCGGGGGGGTAGGGGGTGTGTGAAGGAGCTGGGGGTGCAGCCGTGGGACCCCCGCGTGCCGCGTCCCCAGGGAGCCCCGGCTCCCTGCTCCCCCAGCCCTTACCGACAAGGAGCGCCGTGAAGGGCTGGCGGGGGCTGTATGGGCACCGTCCTCGCCCCGACTGCAGGGAGTGGGTCACCAGCCGCATCAGGGGGGCCCCGGCACCCTGCCAGAGCCCAGGGGGAGATGTCAGCTCCGCCAGCCGACGGATGAGGGAGCATCAAGGGGACTGGGTCCCTCCGCAGCGGGGCCGCGGCTCACCGGGTGCCGCTCACCTTGCCCCGGGCTCCCAGCTGGATGAAGGCGCAGACGGGCTGGTAGGAGCCCGTCCCGCAGGCGAACACGTGGCTGCTGTTGTAGGGCTGCAGGAGGCGGATGAAGTTGGCGCACTCGGTCTGCCCAAGGGGAGGGAGATGGTTGTTGGCAGGGAGGACCCAAGGCGGTGTGCCTGCAGGCAGCCCCCCATGTGCCACGCGTGCCCCACGGTTTGGGGTCTCTGGGTGCTGAGTGCCTGCACCAAGGCACAAAAAGCCCCGAGCTGGGGATTCCCGGCCCTGCTTACCTCCACGTCCTTCCCCGCCAGCCGGCAATGTTCAACCTGCTCCCTGGAGGCCGGCCAGAAGATCTGCGACAAGTGCACGCAGCACATGTTTGGGACAACTTCAGGGGACGTGGCCCTGGGTGCCAGAGCTGCCCCTGGGGAAAGCAGGCAGCCTGGCCCCCGACCACACCTGCACCCCCTGCCCAGCACTGACCTTCTCGGGCTCTCTGCCAGGATGGTCGAGATGCAGCAGGAAGATGTGGTTTTTGGCTCCCACCATCAGCCAGGCCCTGTCTTCGTCCAGCAGGAGGGCTTGGAAACCCAGCCCATCCCCTGAGGTCAGCAAGAGGCGGGAGCTGTTGGATTTCAGCAGGTCTGAGGAGCATGAGGTGGGAGGAAGGGCAGCCCGTCAGGGAGCTGTCCCTCCCCACACAGCAGTTTGCTGGGAGCTAAGCGAGGGCAGTCCCTGCTGGACCCCTGTGGGCACGGCTCCGTCCGAAGCAGCTGGGAGGAAGCGGGGCTGGGAGATGGAAATGGCAAGGAAGGAGCTGCCGGCCGCATGCTGCAGGCAGCGGTACCGGCCTGGGCCTGGGGCAGGGATTTCCAAGCTGCTTCCCACCAGGTGAACGGGATCAGCAGCTGAATTCCCCTCCCTGCCCTTGCCGTTGTTGCTGGGGTCCTCAGGAGAGGCTGGGGCTGGCACCCCCACGTCCCGCCGGCACAGTGGCTGAGACGATAGGTGAGAAGCATCCTCTCCTTTGTGCTCATTATCTCCCAAGGCCAGGGTGTTTTTCCTCGCTGTCAAGACCACCGTGACTGCCCTGTCCCGTCCGCTCCCTCTGCAGCTGCGCCCTCAGAGCAGGGTGACCCGGGGCTTCCTGGGGTCACCGCCCGGCTGCACGGGGCGCACGGAAGAGCCGGCCCCACAGGACATCCCCACTGCCCAGGGGAAGCCGGGCTCTGAGCCTTTGCGGGGTTTCCATCCCCTCGCTGCCGCTGGCTGATAAGAGCCACACCGGAGACGTCTTTGGTGCCGGTGACCCTCCAAGCCCCCACGTCACCAAACGCAGCAGCCTCTGGCCCTGCCACCCTCAGTGACAGGGGACCAGAGCCTGGCAGAAGCCCCGTTTGCCAGCCCCCAGCTGTGCCAGCCCCGTCGGTGCAGCAGTGAGCATCCTGGGGCTGGGGCAGGGCCGCAGAGAGGCTCAGCCCTGGCCAGCAGCGGGGCTGTCCCGTCGTGACCCCACGGTCGCCTCTCGCACGGCCAAACCCCCTCCCCAGCAGGGTGGAAGCTACCAGCGCCGCTCCTGGCCCCGCGCCCCGTGCCCCATCCTTCCTCCGCTCCCACAGCCTCCGTTGCTGTCATTTCCTCCTTGCAGGCTGCTTGCGTCTTCCCCCGCTGCCCCCCTGCCTCCCCCATGCTGGGGCCTGACGTGAGGCAGGCAGGCTCTCAGAGGTCCTTTCATTTGATTTCGATTTTCTTTTTTTTGTTTTGTTTTTCTGAAGTTTTTTTAAACCTGAGCTCCTTGAGCCATTGTGTCCTTGAACCTGCCCGTTGCTGTCCCTGAGTCACATCCCCTGCTGCTGTTCCCATTGTCCTCAAGCCCTCCTGATGCTGGGAGCTTCCTCTCCTGCCTCTGCCCAAGACCGGAGAGCTGCTGCCACGTCTGGCCCCGGAGCTGTGAAGGCAGAGTCCCTCCACGTTCCCAGCTCCGGCTCCAAGGAAGGACCAAAAGCTGGCCCTGACGCCTGCTCCCGAGCTGGGCCACCAGCAGGACCGCTGCTGCCGGGCACCCCCTGGCACCCAGAGCCCTCCGGCCACCTGCCACCTCCGTGGCAAGCCCACCGCATCCCCAGGCTGTCTGGGGCCCTGCTCCAAGCCCTCGGCACAAACAGAGCCTGCCCTGAAGCCCTCACTAAATAATCACAGGCAGCAGGGACGCAGCGGGAAGGGCAGGGAGATGGCTGCTTGAGCTGGACACAGGCGGGTGGCACAGGAGGGACGGGCTTCGTGAGAGGGACATGGGGCAGAGGGGGGCTGCTGGGGGACATCGGCGTGATGGCAACACCGTGGCCACGTCACCCTCCTGCCCCGTCGCCCTGCCCGTGCCCAGGCTGGGAAAACACAGCCCAGCCCCTGCGGAGACGCGGTCCCCTTACCTTTGTAGGTGACACGGAGGCGAGGGGCGTGCTGCTTCCAGGCGGTGTCCGGCTGCGGCAGCAGGGCGCAGAGCAGGAGGGCATCCAGCAGCAGCCTGCGGCCACGGGCAGCCCCCGTCCTCGCCATTGCGCCACCCCGGTGCTGCCGCCTTCAGCTGCGAGGGGAGAAAGGTGGGGGAAATGCAGGGGCGGCCATGGGGAGGGACACGGGAGCTGCTCCGCACCCAGGCACGCTTCTGGAAGCCCCCCCCGGCCCCTTCCCCTGCCCGTCCCGGGTGCATCCAGCACCTCACGGCCTCGTTCGCTGCCCCCCGCGTGCCCTGGAGGCAGGTGGCAGGGCTGGCTGCTCCCAGGTCAGGACAATGAGACATTTCTAGTCCTGCTCACACAGGTCCTGCACTGCAGCAGCTCCGCTAACCACACTCCTGCTGGGCTTTCAGCTCTTTTGAGTCCCGCGGTTGAAGGGTTTTAAACGAGTGTGGAGGCTTTAGGTGCAAGGGCTGGGGGCTTTCTGCAGGGCTGCGCAGGAGCAACCACGCAGCCCGGGAGCCGAGCACCTCCAGCTGCCCTGTGCCCTCTGTCCCACAAGAAGGAGCACTCGGCCGTGCCTCCAGGCAAGGTCTGGGGCTCTCAGGGCCTCCCAGACCCCCCCCAGGGCTCATCCAGGGGCTGTGCCCGGGATTTGGCAGGGTTTGTTTTACCAAGGTGCACAGGGTTGCTGGAGGAGCAGGGAAAAGGCCATCCTCCAACTGCAGCTTTCTACAAACGCAGGGCGCTTGCGTGACCCTGAGCATTTGCCAGGGTGGCTCCAGGACTCTGAGGGTGGCAGCGAGGGCACAGCCACCTCCCTGGGGACACGGGGGACAGCCCCAGGCAGCGGGGACACGGGGCTGGCACGTCCCTCGTCTGCTGCACTGCGAGACCCAGCGGCAGCTTCGTGCCAACGGGAGCATCCCGGCTGCGGAGGGGTCAGAAAAGGGCAGGGGGGCGCAGCCCCAGCCCATAACCCCAAATTTCTCCTGGAGGAGAGGAGCTGGTCCCCGCAGAGTTTACACTGGGAGAGGGAGAGCGGGTGTCTCACGGATGGAAACAAGCTGCGGGTGATGAATCCAGGGCTAAATTAAACACTCCCGACAGCTTTAAATAATCAACTGTCCTGAGCTGGGGCTGTTTTTATCAGGGCTCGGAGAGGGAGCTGCTGACGAGGGCAGGCTGCCGGGGCCGGGGGGGTTTCAGCAGGGTAATGCCTCCCCGGGGCTCCCCTGCTCTGGGTGCTGCGGGATGGGGGGGTTCCTTCAGACACCGGGTCCTGCAGAAGGTCTTGCAGGAGATGGAGCAAGGCCAGGAAGAGGAAAATCCCTCCAGTTTACAGAGCTCTGAAACCTACAGAAAATACAGCTCACTCGTGAAAGCGATGCCCCGGAGAGGCATATTTCCAGGGCAGAAGGGCCCCGGCAGCAGCTCCATCCCCAGGGACGGAGACGGACGAGAGCTCGGCAGCGATCCCCCGCCAAGTGCCAGCCCCACAGACCCCGATTGTCTGGCGGTTAATCCAGAGCCCCGCGCTCAGGACGTCGCCTTCTTGAGTTACAGCCTGGGGCCAGCCGCGGGCCGCAGAGGGGCCCCAGCAGCTGGGGGAGCCGGGGGGGGGGGGGGGGCTGGGCTGGGAAATAGGGCGAAACCCATCGGGCAGCGAGGGCAGGCGGATGGGATGGCTGCCGCCACGCCGTGCCCCCGTCCTTCACCTCCCCACGGCTCTCGTGGGCGCTCGCGGCTCCACCCGGCCGGCGATGTGCGGTGTGCTCGGCGGTGCCCCGGTACTTGTCACCGAGGCCATGTCCACCGGTGGCAGGGCTCTGTCCCTCCCCGGGCCGTGACGGATGCCCGGCAGCTGCTGCGCCCCGCTCACCACGCCGTCACGCAGCGGCAGCTGTCGGCCTTGTCCGTGCGGGGGCAAAGGCACCGGTGTGGCCCCCCCCGGCCTTCCCCCAGAGCTGGGGGTGGGAGCAGAGCCCTCCACGGGGAGGGGATGGGTGCTGGCGGAGTGGGACCCCGACAGCAGAGCTGGGGTGGCAGCGGGGCGCTGAGGCGCTGCCTGCAAACGGCAGGGTGAGACAAATCCCCTGGTAAGCCGGGTCACACATGGCCAGCAGCCCTAAAAGCTGGGGAAGGGGCCTGAGACCCCCCCAGGGCCGGGTCCCCCAAGCCTCAGGACCCTGGGGGCACGGCTGCATTCCCGGGTGCTGCCCACACCCCGGCACAGTGCGGGGCCGAGCCCAACACTTGTCACTTGCCCACCACATGGCCCGACACCCGATACGGAGGCTCGCCCCGCACGGGGCCGTTTCCCAGCTTTCTGAGCCAGGCACGGGCTCAGATGTGAGCGGGGCTCCGCGGGCAGCAGGCCGAGAGGCAGCGGGCCAGCTCTGGGCTGGGCTGGGCTGAGGCTGAGGTCTGCAGCACCCCCAGAGCAGACCGCGCCGCAGCCTTAGGCTTCCGTGGCATCTGGCAGAACCCCTGCCTGCTCCCTAAAGCACACTTGGTGTTTTTTCCCTGACCGCCTCAGCCCTTGTGAGGGGATGCTCAGCGCCCCGCCGGGAGCTGCTCCGCGTCCCCCAGCTCCTGGGGCTCAGGCAGGAGCTGGCCACCAAGCACCTGCTCCTCTGTCACTCCTCAGAGAGACGGGGCTGTCACCCTGCCTCCCAGCACCGGGCAGCTCAAAAATTGTTTTCTTTTCATCAAAAGCAGGCCTGCTCCCTGCCCTCCCGTGCTAATCGGAAGAGGTTGAGCAGGCGTGGGGGGCTTGGCCAGAGAAAGTATTTTAATGAGGATGGAGGCAGCCTGCTTGGCCGCCTGCTTCGTCTCAGAGCCTCTCGGTTGCAGCTGCGGGGTGGTTACAGCTGTAAGGCTCTGCCCTGCCAGCCTCGGGCCCCTTCACAGCCCCCAGGGTCTGCCCTTGGCTCCAGCACGCTGCTGCCTGCATCCCAGCGAGGATGAGGACAAGGAGGAGGAGGGATGCAAAGTGAAGGGCCACACTTTTGCATGTGGCCAAGGGTACTTCCCAGGGTGCTCGCAGCTCTGAGCGGGGGCAGCGTGGGAAGAACAGTGCCTCTCCCCGTGACAATGGACAGATTGAAACCGAAACTCTATTTCTTTTTTTTTTTTTTCCTCACCCTGGCCAAATGAGCTGACATCAGTGATCTCCTGGAAAACAGGGAAATAAACCTTCGCCCGCTGGTGGGAGCAGCAAAGTTGCTTCCGCGCACAATAAGCGGCAGCCTGCCAGCGAGCTGGATGAGAACAATAACCCCACGCGGACATGTGCCTGCGAACTGCATTGTTCGAGGGAAACCACATCCTGGGCAGGCTCCCAGCCCGGCTTGCCACGAGTGCCGCAGCAGCCGTGCCGTGCCGGTCCGTGCCAGTCCGGGTTTGGCAGTGCCGGTGCTGCAGGCGCGGCTCCGCCGGGGCTGTACCAGGATTGCACGGGGTCACTGAGCGTGGCGATGGCACAGCCACGTGTGTGCCCATCCCGTGATGCCCGCGCCGGGGAGCAGTGGAGGGTTATCTCCACGGTGCTCGTGGAGGTCGAGGTTGGTGGCAGCCAAGGCTCGGGGCAGGCCCCCGCGTGCCACCGCACCTTGGTGGCCAGCTGCAAGCTGATGCCCGATTGTCACAGCTGGGAAGTAACAGCTGTAAGGCTGTACACCCTTGGGGTATTCCCAAATGTCTGGGGCATATCCCGAATGCGTGATGTCTCTAGGGGTGCAGAGCGCCTCAGTCCCTGGCCCTCCTGTGCAGACCATGGCAAGGCTCCTCAAAAAGTGGGGGGGCTCAGTCCCCATCCCCAGCCTGCCCCACCCCGGCTGTTTGTTCGGCCGGTGCATCCCCACACCTTTGCCGTGCTGGCTTTCAGCAGCTGCAAGAGCCTGTGAGCCCTAACTACCCCGTGCCCTCGGGGACACCCCTCGCTGTAATCCCAGCCCCAGCAGGAATAGAGCAAACGAGGAGGAAGAGGCAGCCCCGAGCGCCCGGCAGCCACAGTTTATAATAAATCCTTGTCCGTGCTGTAAACAGTCCCCGAGCGGGTGTCAGAGGAGCGCAGCAGGCGGCGGGGAAGCCAGCAACACGCGCCTGTGATAAGGGCTGCCAGCCCCCGTGGCTGGGGGGCTGGGGTCTGCCCAGAGCATCTTCAGCAGCACCTTCTGCTGCGGCTGCAGCCACCCGGGGTGGGCATTGCCCCCTCTGCGCCCTGGGGGGTTTCCTGGCTAAATCCTGACCAAGGCACCAGAGTGACAGAATGAGCCCTGCCTTGCGTCCTTGTGGAATTCGGCAAGATTAGATTAGGGATGAATGCTTCCCGTACTTTCTTATAGCAGTGATATCTGTGTTTTCAAATTGACCTCGCCATCTCTGGCTGATAAACCACAGGGGCGTTTGTTTGTTTTTTGGGCTGTTCAGTGCCCTTAGCTCTGCAGGAGGCGTTTATGCACGGCAGCAGTTACCGTACTGCAAGCTGTGGATTTCGGCACGCCGGGCACCGCAGCGGTCGGGGCATTACAACAGTGCTGTCCTCAGCGGGCCGGGCACTGCCTGCAGGGTGCTGCGGGGGCAGCAGTGGCTCTGCTGGGAGCAGATGCAGCAGGCGGCACACTTCTCAGTCACGCTGTGCCATCAGTCCCTTCCGAACGGTCCCCGCACCGCTCTCGTGCGTTGTTTTTCTGGATGGATTTGGTTTCCTATGGGCACTTCTCCCACGGCACTTTCCCCTCCTCCCTTGGGCACGAGGCTGCATCTACAAGGCGCTGGGTTCCCGGGTCTCGTGCTGCTCTCCAGCCTCACAGCCAGCGAGTCCTGGGCATCAGCCAGCTCACCAGCCACAGCAGCAACCTGGGGCAGCTGGGCTAACGAAGCCTGCTCATTACAAGCATCATTTCCCCCGGGCAGGGCATTGCGCGCTGTCACAGCTTGCACCGTTTGCAGAGGTCTTGTTTCAAGGACAGGAAGAAATAACCCCCCCACACACACACCCCACTTTCATTTGAGTCAATCGAGTGCTTTGTTATTTGTGTCTGTGCATAAGTGCTTAGCCTTCGCCTCGCCATCCTCGAGTGTCACCAGACCGCCGCACCGCAGCACCCATCTCCTCGGCCAGCCCCAGCCCTGCTCTGAGACCCTGGGAGGCAACAGGGCAGGGGCTAAACCTCCCCGCCACCCCCTCGCTGTCCCTCTGGCTCTGCTCCCTCCCTGCCTGCTCCATCAGGTGGTCCGAAGCATTTCTCCTCACCACGAGGCTGTCACAGCTGCCTGAAGGCAAGCGATCGATTTTCATTTGGGGGTGGGGGGATCCAACAAAGCTGCCTCCAGCCGGCAGAGAGGTCCCCAGGCGGGAGCAGCTGCTTGGATAAACCTGCCAGCAGTGTCCAGGTGAAACAGACCCCAAAAAATCACTTTGGAGATCGAGAGCTTGACGGTACAAATTAAAGCTTTACGGTCCGGATAACTCCCGGGATCAGGCTAAGGCGTTAACTGATAAGAGCCCACAAAGATCATCACCAACAACTTTTTCAATGCATGCTATGGCAAGCCGAGTGGCAGAACAATCTCTGCTCTCAGTTTTGGAGTTGGCAGAAGATTAATCACTCCAAAGCCGCTCTGCACAAAGACGTGAAGTGCACCAAGCCCAAGTTAAGCCCAGAGAAGCGCTCATTTACACAGGGTCAAGCCTGCCCCGGCTGTCCGCTCCGCACCGGAGCCGCTCTGGGCTGGAAATGGCAGCACGGTTTCGTCCCACCGGGAGGGAGAAACAATGCCGAATACTCCAGCCTGCCCTGCCAAGCGTACGAGCAATTAAAAAGTTCCTTCGTTACTCACCGAGCAGCCCGGCGGACCCCACGGGCAAGGAGCTGTGGGCGCACCCCGCACCGCCTGCAGCGCGCGGAGCTGGGCGCGCAGGGTGGAGCCGGGTGCCGGGTGGGCCGGAGGCGGCCTTCATTCATAAAAGCAGCCCCGGGACCATCTGTCCCGGTGCCGAGTGTCCTGCTCAGCCCCCATCCTGCCCGCCGGGCCCGCGGATCTGCGAGCGGCAATTGCCATCTAGTGGTGCCTCCAGCGCAGCCGGGGCCGCACGGCTCGCCTTAACTCATCCGAAGCGACGCTGCTTTTCCCCTTAATTTTTCATTCCCTCGGCTCAAGGCATACCTCACGGGGGTGGAGCAGTGGAACAGCTCATCGGATGCCTCTGCCAAACGTGTCCGCTGCACTGGGGGCTGGGGACGGGGAAGGGCGCTGTGCAGGTGCTGTTCCTGCGCTGCATTCACGAAGGAAACCCCTTTTCCCCAGGGGGCTCTGGAGGTTCAGTGTCATGGGAAGAAGGAGGTTGTGTTCATCTGGATGGATCCAGGCTCCTGCGTGCCTGCACCAGCACCGTGCTGGCGGCGAGGGGTGGCACAGCCCGGGGCCGCAACGTCTGTGCTATCCATCTACAGGGGTTTTCCCAGCTCCTTGGTCCTGCTCCGGCCCCCTAGGCTGGACGCCCCCGAGCGCTTGGAGAGTGCTAGGTGCATTCCTGGAGCACGTTCGGTTTGGTTTCATCTGGAAGGAATCTAGGCTCTCCCGAGTCCGAGCACTCCAAAGCCACTCCAGGATGAGATCCAAAGTGCAGCAAGTGGGGGAAGTTGGGAGATCAGTTTCAAAACTGAACCCTGCTCCAAATTAACGTGCTGGAACGGATGCAGCCTAGCGGGACTTTTGGGAGCAGGGGCTTCGCCGTCCAACGCCCCACCGCCAGCGCACTGACCAGGCCATTTCCTAACTCCTGGCCCTCAGAAAGGCCCTGGGGATGACAGCAAGTCCCAGGGTCAGAGGCAGCTTCGTCAGCAGCTCATTTGTAGGGGCTCCATCCCACTGCCCCTGACCTGCTTGCCCCCCATGGTGGCCAGGGCAGTGACGGGACACTCGCCACTTGCCGCAGCAGAGGCGGTGGCACGAGGCGGCTCCAGAGGTGAGCCCTGAGCTTTCCCCCAGCTCGGGGCCGTTTCTGGACAAGCCCATCCTCCCATTGTGCTGCCTGCAGGCCTCGGTCTCCTGGGTGTGCGGGGCGCTCATTTCCCAGCTTCCTCGAAGCACACCCAGGCGCTCGGCAGGAAGGCGAGGTGCACTTCAGCAGCTGGAAGCGATCACCAGGCCTCTCCTGCATAGGAAATGGGTGAATCCTGGCCAGCCCTGTGAGGCTGCTGACCTGGGGTCCTCCCTGCGGACACCCACCCTATGCCAGGGTGGTGGCTCCGTGCTTTCCGGGTAGGAGATGCTGGGAAAAGCAAGAGCGTGCTGTGGAGGAACCCCCATGCTCAGGAGAAAAAGAGGAGCCCCAAAGAGGCATGAAGTTGGATGGGGTCCTGTTCCCCCTCCCCGAGCAGGGCCAGCCTCACCCCAAGCCATTTGGGGCCAGGTGACACCTGGGGGAGGCTGGGACCCGTCTCGGAGCTGGGGGGTTTAAGGGCGGGGGGGGATCCTTCCTCCCTCCCAGCTCGTGGGGAGGCTGGGGTGACACCTCCCCGTGGGTCACTCCACCTTCACGTGTGCACTGTGCCCAGAGAAACACTGCGCAGGGCTGGCGGGCTGGGCCCTGGTGTTTTACCGCCCCCACAAAGCCAAATGCAGCTCCCAAAAGGTTTTCTTTGTGGAAAAAAAAAAAAAAAAAAGCGAAGCCCGGCAATTTGCCTCCCTGGACCGGGGGGTGCTGCATCAGGCTGAACGCTGCCAGCAAGGGGAGCCAGCCCTGCCCTGGGCGAGGAGCCCCAGCTGGCTCCGAGCCGGTGGCACGGCTCTGCCCTGCTGCAGGCAGCTGATGCTCTCGATCACAGCCCCGCTGCGTGGCACGGGCTGCTTCTGGGAAACCTCCTCCGTGCTCCGTGCCAAGCCCTGTGGCCGGGTTCAGGTACGTGCCTCACTCGAGGCATTAAGTTACTGAGCATGGCAGAGCACAGGAGGGGGCTCGTACCTCTGGCCAGGGGGTGCTCGGGGGTCTGGGCTTCTGCATGGCCGCGTGGAGGCTCTCAGCCTTGTCCTGGCTGACCTCTGGGGTCTTCCAGGGGGCACAATCCCAGTCATAACCACGGAGAACACAGATACGTGAAGAGGAATTACCAGGTATCAAAGTCTCATCTGAAGGGCTGTAATCTCTTGGTAACTAAGAGCCTTTTTTTAGCTTTTAAATTAGCTGAGCCCTTCATTCACAGAGGGGTCGAGCCTCTCCCCAGCGGCACAGCCTGGACACGCACCGTGCCTGTGAAGGATGATCCCCTGCACTGCACCTCCCGGGGTTAGGCAGAGGTGAAAGAGCTGTCAGCACCCATGGGTGTAAATTGGGCAGGGCCTGGGTGGGTTACGGCCCCGTGGGTGCAGCACGGAGCCACCTCCTGGCTGTGCCTTTGTGGGCCAGGTCCCTGCACGTGGCAGAGACGGGCACCAAAACGTGACCCAACGGCTGCGTTTGGTGCCTTTGGCAGGAAATCCCTAGGAGCTGCCTCTTTTAGCTCACTTGCAGCAAGTGGTGCAAACCCAGTTTGTGGAGCAGCTGTTTTTTTTTTGAGAAAAGCAGGGGTTTGCTGCCCACTGCTGATGGAAGGGGCGTGCCTGGGTGGTTCTACCTTGGTATTTTTCTGTGTAAAGCTGTGCAGAGCACTTCAGAGAGGTTCCCCAGGTGGACCTACCAGGTCAGGAAGATGCTGCCAGGCTCTGCACGTGTCTGGTTTCAGTCTTTGCACTACCCACAGAACAGGCATTTTGCTTTCCTCGGTGCGTGAGCTCTGGTCTACCTCTGGTCTACCACCCTGTCCCCATCCCTCTGGCTTGTGGGGGATCTTAGACTCCAGCCAGAGCTGCAAAAAGTTAAGAGCATTTGCTTTCCAGATAACCGGCAGTCACAAGGTCCTGCACTGGTGACTCTCCCCCTGGTGACACACTGCAGAAAGGAGCCCCGCAGGATCCGTTTGCTGCAGATGATTTGTCTCAGCCTACCCGCTCTGCTCCCTGCATCACACCCTGGGACGTGGAGGTACCCCCAGTCGATGCACCGTGCCATTTCTGCTCTTTGGAATGCAATCTGGAGAGAGCCACACCTGAGATAAAGCAGCACTTGTTTTATTGAATCCACAGCACAAGAATCCCAGTCCCACCCTGCAGGACAACCTCCCTCTCTCGCCTCACTCCTCCACAGGGAGAGGTTTTTCTGGACGTGCTGGAGCTGAGAGGGGGCAGTCCATAGCTGCATCTCTTCTTCCTTGCAGAGGGAAGCATGGTCACTGGTTTCTTTGCTCACTCGTTCTTTCTCCTTCCCCTTTACACAATTCTGTCCACATCCCACTTGCTGTTGTCTTCTTCTCAGAAAGCTACGGGAGGTATAACTCTAGCTCTACATCAGTATGTTCTGCTCAGAAGGTCCCAACTCCTGCTGTACCAATATCCATCTTGTTTGAATGTGAATAAATATTGGAAATCAAAGGATCTACTAGCTTTTCTTTGGGAAAGAGAGAAAAAAGCCCAGAGACTAAAAACCTCTTTTTAACTGATGTTAAAAAACAACATTGGGTAACCTTCAGTCACGTCCCCTGCTGAAGGACAGCATGCAAAGCAACACGCAGTACATGGCAACAGCACTAGCACAGCTGTGAATAACCTCTGAAATACAAGCAGAACAACTAGAAGATATCCCAGTAGTTGCAATCCAGATGTGGCTTTAGGTGCATTCATTAAAAAATATAGACATAAAGACATCCTGCCAGGGATAGTTGAGGTTTCCACATCACCTAGGCTGTTGTTCTCCTAAGACGTTACATTTTTTATTATTATTATTTATTTTTGGCTTTGTGCTTTTCAGTGCTTTTGGCTTCTTCGCCTATTTGTTCCGATTCATTAATAGCCTCGTCCCAGTCATCTCCTCCTCACGCCAGTGGAGGGCTCCCCGACGTTCCGTAAAGCTGGGCATTCCACAGCTGATGCATCACGGGTGGGGAAGGCACGTTTCACGCTTATGTACACACCTGGACACACACAAACACGCGCCTTCAAGGGAATTCTTACAGAGACACCCGCTGGGTTAGTGTGGGGAAGAGGAATCCAGAGGAAATAAGACAACATCAAACGTAGCTTGATTTTCCATGAGACTGTACAGGGATGTTTTCCTCGGTCCAGGCCAGTGTCGCTTTCAAGCCCCGCGTGGCACATCCCCTGGAAATCACAGACTGCTGGTAGTAACGTGGTATTGTTCCAACGTCTTTAGGCACAAGCAATAATCATCACTTCCCATAATCATTTAACTACGATCCTCAAAGTAGTGGAAGCTGGCCTATCTGTACTATTTCTCCAATGAACCTAAAAAACAGGATGCAGATCTACCGCCAGTGAGAGAAAAGGAGTTTAACTGGAGACAGGCACACCGTGCAATTAGATTTTTCCCCCTTTTCCCTGCGGTCTGTTCCTGCTCCTGTCTTGTTTCTAACTGGAGTCCTGGCAATGGGCCTCTGTGCCACGTGTTGCATTGGTTCTCCTTTCACACATGCGTGCCACGACAAATACAAGCGAACCAGCCAGCTAACACAAAGCCAAGCCAAGGAACACACGTTATTTAGTGAGGTTCATCTGTCCAAAGGCATCTGCTGGTACGTTTGTGTGTTATCTGAACACCTGCAGGTAACTCAGGAGACTCACCTGGGCCTTGCTGAGCTGGGAGCACCTGGTGACTCAGACACCCATCACCTCAAGTTGCTACCAATAGCTCATAAAAAGCTTTCTGTTGCTAAGAACTCCCCCAGACATCCCCACCAAGGCCATGTTCTTACCGCCACACCCCACGGCGGGGCTGTGCCACACACCTTTATGGCTGGCCCACATCTCAGACCTCTGCAACCCTGGCTGCAGACGCTCGAGGGAGCCACTCGGCCAGGCCACGTCCAGCATGTTTTCCCAAATTCTTCACCATCAGCTGGAGAACGCTAGGAGGGTTGCTACACTTTTGAGGTTTTGCATTACTCATTCAGGCTCTATTATGGGACAATCCTCACTGTTTCCACTCTAACAGAGCTATCGGCATCCTGTGAGTCAGGATCACTGCCCATCTCTCCACCTGCAGCATTATCATCGCCATTACCCAGCGCCTCCTGACCTGTAGAGCCAGACAGGCTGCTCCCAGCTGCTGGTTAAGTGTCTTCATTTTAAGGCCCAGGTATTAAGGTGACTCTTCCTCCATCCGAACTTCCACACAGTTCTCTCCCTCAAGCAAGTTCCCTGAGCAGCTCCTCTCCGCTGCTTTGGGTTTGCGTGGAAGTGCCTTGACAGAGCACAGAGGGGGTTTCTGGCAAGAGAGGACTGCCTACAAGTCCTTTCTGAACGATGTGACTTGCTCTGGGCACACACACTCCCCCCTCGCACCATGTACTCACCAGAACCACGACAGGGGTCCCCACATCCTCCTTCGCTGGGTGCAGCACTGAGAACTGGGGTGCCACCGAGTGAGAACTCCACACTTCCCTGGGGTTGCCTGTGTTGGAGACAAAGAAATGAAGCTTGGACAGGTCTTCTGCTCTCTTTAGAAGTTGTCAGGTGTTGGAGGCAGCCCTTTACCTCCAAATCTTGCTGTCTTCAGCTTCCACACATCTCTGGTTTTCCCTGCTTTGGGATGTTTGAAAGCAACGTCAGGGCTGGCTCTCTGCTGGGCACGCGAGGAAGCAGGATGTACGTGCAGGTCGGGGCAGCTCCGTCACCACCCTCCTGCTGCTCTGGCACACGGTCAGCTCCTGCTGGCCGCCAGCATTGTCCTTACCTGTACAGACCACACTCAGCCTCGTCACCTGTGGTCCCCGCTGAGCTCACACACACGATTCCATCGTGCTTCAGCCAAACCATCCCTGTTACACAGCCCTGCCCAAGGAGCTTCCTCTGCGCCTCCCTGGGCTGTGAGTGCTTCCCCCAAAAGGCCTTTCCCCTACCAAACTCGCTGTTATCAACACTCCCCCGCCGGACACTACGCAGCCCCTGCCATGACGGAGCAGCAGGGCTCTCTACATCCCCCCGAGTTCCCCAGCGGTGCTGCCAACAGATCCAGCCCTTCCCCAGGGAACAAGGGAAGGGCTCTGCCCTGGCTGGGGAGCCCAGATGATGCCCAGCATTAATCAGAGCTTCAGCTATGAAGCTAAAGTGCTACCAATCGAACCCAACTGTCCTAAAAATCAGGATGAATCCCACACAAGTTGCTCCTGCTCCCAACTTCCTCCCAGGCCTCGGGGCTGTCTTCTGCTCTGCGTTCACTTCCTGACCCAAGAGTACGTGGCACCAGGAGCGCCTGAACCTGACATGGACACAAGCCCCAAGAACCTCGTCAGCAGACAGCACAACATGATGGGGATCTTCCAAAGCAACGCATCCTTCCAAACATGCCATTTCAGGCAAGAGACAAGCACTGACAAATTTTCAGTTTTATTTAAAAAAATCTAGCAGCAAAACCTGTAACAATTCAAAAACAAACAAACAAAAAAGAACATGACACAGAGAAAGAGACGGAGATGGAGAGAGACAGGATTGGGGTTTTCTCCACCATTCACTCAAGTTCCTTGTAGCGGGCAAACATGACTCTCCTGACAGCATCACGGTACGTCTCGTTGGACTGCCTCTTGCTGGGCTTCCCTTGGGCCCCCAAGCCAGGTCCCTTCTTCCGATTTTCCACCTGGAAACAGACACAACTAGGATTAGTGATTTCTGCTCTTTGCTTCTTCTGCCTGCAAAGAAAAAGCTTCCCTGCGCTGCTTCAGGACAGCCGACTGCTCCCATGTGGATCGGGATAAGAAGAAAAGATATTCCTCCAAAAGCTGTTTGGGAGAAACTCCAGGCCCTCGCGGGCAACAAAAGCACAGGCAACAAGTGCCCGGTGTGAATAAAACCATAGGATAGTCTGCGGAGAGCAGCACTAGCATATGGTGCGGTAGGAGCAGACAGCCAAAACGTGCCATGCCAGCAGACAAGAGGCATCCGTGTGCAAGCATGGATCGAAGCAGAGCAAAGGAAAGTGCCAGCAAGAGAGCTGGGCTCCCAGGGAGCTGTTTGCAGTTAGCCTGCACTTGCACGAGCTCAGCTGTTCTCTCCTCTAATAGTGTTCCCACGGGATCTGGTAGCGCACTTTGAATTTCAACCAGCTTTTAACGACTGGTGTTTGCAGCCAGTGTCTGAATTTTTCATTAATACCTGCATAGAGTTAGCCCAGGAGAGCTGAAGGCTGGAAGTTTCCCTTGCTTTTAAGTCTATCTTCTCTGGCTACCAGAGATGTGATCGATTAGGCCAGGAGATCCAAGTCCTGTGGGACTGAAGCGGGCACATGGCTTTGCCCAGCAGGACTTGGAAGTGGGAAGAAGGCACATCTCTAGGGCTCTTCTGAGAGGCTTCTGTAGGGACTGTACGAGGGCTGTGCCTTGCAATCAGCTTCCCCATCCAGGCCCGGGAGCCCCAGTTGGAGGTCAGACCTCCTAGAGCGCATCACTGGAGCTGGCTCTTTGACAAAGCCCATTTTATGGCCGCAGGAAGCTCTCCACGAGGACCAAACAACAGCTGGAGCAAGTTCCTGCTATCTGAACTGATGAGGGAAACTTGCCTTGTGTGTGTGGGCTCAAGCAAGCACGTCACAAAGCCTCAAATATTTGCCTTTAACAATATACTCGACTGCGGGCTGGATGTCGCAACGCAAGCTGCTCTGCAAGTTGTGGTGCCCTTCGGTGAGGCGCTGGCACCGCGCAGCAAGGCAGCCAGGAGACAAACCCGCTGCGGCAAGTGGCTCCAGCTGCAAGGGTTCAGTGCTGCCCACCCTGCCCATACAGCTGTGTGGGGACAAAGGAAACAACCCACAGGAGAAATCTTCTTTTCAACTCAGGTAAGCCCCCAGATGCTGTCCCAAGGGTTTATCTGAGCTGTGTCTGGGACCAGGAACTAGCAGCAGTGGGTATGAACCACTCAGTGGCATCACCAAGGACAAAACACGTGAAGTTATTTCAAACTGCAGGTTCCAGATGACTCAAAACCAAGCGCCAAGTGCAATTAACACATTAATACCTTGTCGCAGGTAAACCCTCTCCAGACCAGACTGTCCCAGAAGGCAGGATCTACCCAACCCTGCTTATTCCTAACGTTCTTTTCAGATGATGTACACTGGCATTCCCTTTCAAAGCCCAGCATTTAGAACTGCAGCAAGAGCCCCAGCAGGTGCAGACACACAGCAGCACACGCCCAGGGGCTTTGGCTGTGCTCACGCCGCCCAGGAGAAGGTCCACCTTTTCTCCCCGTTGATGCGGCTGCAGAGCACTGAGCTGGTGACCTGTTCAAATCCCAGCCTGCTTTTGGGCAGGTATTAATCAGATGCTCACACCCTCCTTACTCACCGTCAGTTCGTTCTGAACCCCTTCAGATCCGTACGGATTCTAAACCTTTTCTCCCGCCAACATATTCGCGGTCCCTCCCCGCCTGCAAAGCTAATCAGCGCCCATATTACTCCACCGAACGGGTGCTGAGTCACACAGCCTGACTCTTGTTGGAGCTGGGAACTCCCTCCAGCTCTCTTGGGCGACATTACGAGCTTGAACAACAGTGATTCATTTTGAAGGGAAGGCAAGGCTCACCTCCATTGGTGATGCTGTGCCCTGCTGGTTGTAGCCAAGGCCTTTCGTCCACCCTGTGGACTGCAACATTCGGTTTCCTTTGTTGTTACTGTCAACCCTTGGATCATAGTCACTGGAAAAGAGACAGAATCAATGTACAGCTTTGCGATGTTCTGAACACATGCCAGAGATACTTAGCTCTGCTAATAACACCTTCAATGACATTCAAACCTCTCCTGAGGGTTATTTCCAGTTGTTTGCAAGGAACACACCGCCCGAAGAAACCAACAGGGTGCACGCTGTGTGTGGGGTTCAGACACCTCTGACAGTGTAGCTAACTCCCTGTCCCACCTCAGGGGATAATACACCGGGACACAGGAAATGAGCTCAGGCTCCAAAATATTTCTGGTACAAGAAGGCCAGAAGCACTCTGTTCTTGTATTTCTTAACCTGAGATTTAGCAATAGCGAGAAAGTGAAGTTTACTCCCTGCTGCTCTAGTAGATCTTTTTCTCCCAGTGCTGTGAGCATTGTGGTCACCAAGCTCAACAGATGCAGTGTTCATTTGGACACCCCTTCTCCCACCTTGTCATTACTCATCCAAAACCGTTAACCAAAACCCGTAGTTTTGAAAACTGTTCTGCACAAAAATAGCTTCCTGCCTTCAGACAAGTTCTACTTTCTGGCTGCTGCTGACACTGCACACAAACTGCTTTAGTTTATCCACATCTTTTCCAGGAAAACAGAGGGAAGAGAAGAAACAGATTTTTAAACTGCAAAATGTGAAGGAAAGGTCCCCTTTCTGAGGTGCTGTACCAGAAGGGAACAGGCACGTAACCAGTTTTGTCTTCAACACATGCCTAGCAGTTCCTCAGCCCACTGGAACACATGAGCTTGCAGCAGGCAGACCTTTTGAGAGCTCCACACAGCACGCACTTTCTTCCTACACCTACTCTGATTGAGATGGAAACAGCTAGTGTTCCTCTGAGTCAGTAGAACAGCAGAAACACAGCTCTGCTCCTTCTGATGGCTAAATGCCAGGACAGGAGGACAGCAAGTGCCTTGAGGATGTGGTGACTGGGAATGAACCGCGATTTGCTCCCTGTGTCTGGCCAGGCACAGACACAACCCCCATCCTACCCATACAGCACCCATCTCTCTCAAAACCCCCATCCTACCCATACAGCACCCATCTGTATGTCTCTGCTTTCCCCTACGCCCTTGTCTCCAGTGCTGCACTACGTAACCCTCGCCCCCTCTGAGAAGTCCTGCAGCTTTTGACAGACTTGCGCTTTGGGGAACTCTGCCCACAAGAATCACAGCCTGATCATTTCTCTTGCACATTGCCCCACCAGACAATTCCTGGCCTCAGTGTGCCAGCAGCCCACGTGCCATCAGCAGCCCCAGAGACATCCAGCCAAGAGCAGACATTACCTCTCCGAGTCCCGATCATATCTGAGTCGTTTCCTCTCTGGTGAATCCATTTGCTGGAACTTCTCTCTTCGGTCATTTCCTTTGTCTTTGTATCTCCCCTTCACAACAGAAAGAACAAATTAAGTACAGGAGCTACGAAGGATTGGACACTCCACAGAGATTGCTCTGAAGGTAGGTCTCACCTCAGCCACTAATCCTCAGCTGAGGCAATCTGTCCTGGAGACCCACAAACACCAGATGTTTCTAGGACCCACAATCCACTTATTCTGTCCTGATGGCACCTGTTGCTGCCAGACCGATGGTCGCAGCCTTCCTGCTACGGCACCAGGAGCAGCTCTGCTAGCTTCTGAACAGCAGCCACAGCTCTCCCATTCCTGACCAGGCAGCAGCAGCTGCCCACACAGTGCATCAATTTCAAATAGAAATCTGTATCCCACGTAGCTCATAGCCCAACGCTGGCTCGCAGGGCAACAGAACCACCACTCAGAGCCTTCTGGGGGGAAGGCAACCTGCTCTTAGAAGTCATACCACAATCTACAGATCCAAATGCAGAGTGTATCCACAGTTCAGTTTAAGACTCTTTGCCCAGGCTACAGACAGAAGTGTAAAAGTTGAAGGTCTGCCTGGACCAACATTCCCCCTAGCATAGGATGACAAACAGAAGTCTGTCCACTACCACAGACCCACCTCACGCTCTCTTTTCTCCAAATATGCCAGTTCCTGCTCAGATCGTTTGATCTTCATATGTATCTCCAGGTTTTGCTGGAAGAAGGAAAACAGAAGCCAGAGTCAGCAGAGGACACAAGCTGTCAGGGTCAGTTGCTGCAGCCGTAACAAGTATAAATAAAGCAGCATGCCCTTGCACCTGCACTAATCCAGATGCAACAGCTCCCCATGTAGCCCAGACTACCTGCTCACCCACAGTAAGAAAGGCAAGCAGACCTACTTTAAGCTGCGTGCGGTTTTGTCCTCCCAGAAGCAAGAGCTCAAAGACAGTGCAGAACATAGGGAAGGCATGCCTGAAGTTCTTACTGCTATTGCACTTGAATGTGCCAGCAGCCCACTCTCCCCAAACTTGAGCTGCATCACTACAGCTTAAAAAGTCACAACCTGCTATTATGGCACTCTCATGGCAGAAGCAAGCAGCTCACACAATGCTTTGAGCAGAGCTTTGATGGGAACTTTGCCTGCTACTGTGTCAAACTCAGAACAGCTCTTCCCACACAGTCATTGAGTCTTCTCCCTGTATCACAAAGCTCTTGAGCCAAAGGCAGCTCACATCACACATACAGCCCCCCCGCCACCAGCTCCCCCATACCTTGTGCAGGTTGGAGAGCTGCTGGTGCTTGATGAGCACTTCCTTGTTGGGAAACTGCCTCCTGCACAGCAAGCAAGCCAGCTTGTTCCAGTCAGTCAGCTTGTCGTCGCTCGCCTTGGCCTTCCTCGGCTGCTCCTCGCGCTGCGCTGGTGGGTGGGGAGGTGGCAGCCACTGCGCCTGTTCCTCCTCTTCCTCCTCCTCTTCGTTGTCACTGTCTCCTCCATACTCTCCCAGAAGACCTATCAGAGGGTTCACCACCTTGGGCTGAGGGAAGAGGCAGAAAAACGTGAGTTTGTAGCATCAAGCCTTCTCTGCCAAGCTGGGCTCTGCTTCCCCAACCAATCTCCCTGTGCCTTCCCTCTCCATTCTAGTCCAAGAGCTAGAGAGCAGCAGCATGGAAAAGTGAAAGAAGCTGGCCAGCCAGCAATTAAGTGCCACAGAGTAGAAGTTTTTCTGTTCTCAAGACTGACTGTGCTTCGGTGCCAGGCTTTCCCAGTCTGCTACACACGTAAGCAAAAGAAGCTGGGCGCAGCAGCAGCTGTCTGGCCTGGAGTGGCTAACAATCACTTCCCTCCAGCAAGGAAGATCGTTGAGGTTTGCCCTTCCTCCATTTGGAGAAGGAGTTTCTCTCCAGTGAAGAGACCCTTCCTAGATGTCAGTATCAAATTTCACCCCGGCAAAACCCTGCAAATAACCCAGCATTGTGAGGCAAACTGCCCTGGCCATTCCATCTCCAATGCCCTCTCCAACAGCAGGAGAAGCTGGCTCTTCTGCCACCCAAGGTCAGAGCCGGGCTGTGGTGAGCCACCCTAGTCACCTACCCTACCTCAAACAAGCCAAAAATCAGTCCTATGGAGCATCTTACCGGGGCTGCACTCTCATCCTTTTTCACAGAGGGAGGTAATGGTTTCTTAAAGACATCTTCTGCAGAGAACTTCTCCTCTCCAGACTCATTCTGAAACAATCAAGACCAGGTGTTAAGGCTGCTGTAGCACAGATTCAATGCAAGCAGCAACTAATCACACGTTTAACAGGCCTCCAAGGAAACCAGGCAGTCAGAAGAAATGAGGTGGTGTTTTCGGTAGCAGACAGTCCCGTTCTGGGCATCGCCCGAACTGCTTGTCCTGGAGCTAGGCCCTTGGTTTCAGTGACAGCTGCAGCAGTTGCCATGCTGTCTCAGCCTGATCCACTCTCACTCTCTGCTGGACTGTGATGCTGGCCATGGCCCCAGCTGCAGCTTAAACCACTGAGGGAGCTGGTGCAGGGCCAGTTCAACATTTTGACACCTCTGCGTGCACAAAGGATGTGGAGATCATGTGCAAAGCAACCCCCAGAGCCAGCCAGCGCAGGACCAGGGAAGCCCAGCAGTGCATGAGGAGTTACAGGCCTGCTTCACTGGGAGAGAACAGACAAAGCAAAAGTACTCCATGTGGGGAGAGGAAAGGATGCCAACGCCAGTTTTCTCTGCCATGTCTGTGGTACAATACATGACCAGGCTCAACACAGCTCTTTGATTTTCAGGATTTTCTACTGGACAAAGAACACCAAAGACTGCAGTTACCTAGCATTGTAACAGGACGAGGCTGTGATGCTCACTTGCATGCTCAGCAGCACAAACAATAGGCTTGGGTGAAGCTTCACATCTACATTCTTTACAGAGAACTGCTCTGATGCCCCGGACATGCTCTAGTTCAGTGGTTCATTAGCTACTCATGTCTGAATGGGGAAAGACAAGAGCTATGCAACATCTTACCAAGCTTGCACTTTCGTCCTTTTTCACAGAGGGTGGTAATGGCTTTTTGAAGACATCTTCTGTGAAGAACCTTTCCTCTCCAGGCTCATTCTAAAAAAAAACAAGATGGGGCATTAGACCATCAGCAGCACAGGGGCCAGGGTGCACACAGCAGCCATGAAGCCAGTTCTGAGCATCCATGGAAACCAGAAAGCCAGGAAAAGTGATGGGGGGGGTTCTGCTGCAGATGCTTTCACACTGCATTCAGCCAAGACCAACATTTATCCTAGGTCTGCACCCTTGTAAGCAGGCATTCTCCACACCAGATGAGATTCCTTGGCAGGCTTGGTACCATCATCAGGGACAATTACTCCCCTCAGGTCCTAACTCCCCAGGACCAAGCATGCCACAGAGCACATCCAGACCAACAGGTAAGGAAGAAAAAAAATCTGCATTTGTGACTAAAACACTTCTACCAACTCTTGTGGTAGAATTCATTCTACTCGGCATTCCTCAGGCCGAGTCAGTATCCCAGCACAGTTGTGGAAGATCCTGCTCAAAACACCCATGTTCAAACACTGTTTTGGATAGCTACTCCCACTCAGCAGCTCCCCGCGTTGGGGAAATAACATTTGCTCACTGGGAGTAGCACTAAAGGGCTGGACTCTGGGAGGAACCGTACAGGATGTCCGTCATGGACTCCTATCTGCATTCGATCTCGGTTCACCTTTGCAGTCCATCTGCACCACTTGCCTCATCTTCCTGTCTGTCTGTGATGTCTGGAGGGGGCAGGAACTGTGGTTAGGGAAGAGCTCAATCTCTGTTATTATCTGACCTGCTATGTTCAGACATGCCTTCTATTTTTTTGCTGGCTCTGTTACAACAGTTGGGTGCTTTCAGCAACTGGGAGTGAAATGCGAGTCTCAATTACATGGATGCTTCTGAATCCTTTACCATAAGGAAGGGATAAGAAGTCCTGACTTAATGTCGGGAGACAAAAATTTCAAGAACTTGTCCCCGCCTGGCCAGAAGCATGTTCCTGGCCTGCTGGTGACCCCATGTATTTCATCACTTTCTCTCACAGGCTCTCCCCTTTTTGAATCCTCTAGAAATTACTCTATTTTTTTTCTAACATCCATTACCTCAACCTCCTAGCCTCGGATCTCTGACCATTCTGACGCCTGGAGGTATTTACCTTAGAAGAAGTATTTTTCCCTTTCTCCTTTTTGTCCCTGTTGTCCCTGTTGTGTGGTTCCTTCCTTTCATTTGTCCGTTCTTGGCTTCCATGTCGCCTCCTTTTGTTCTCTATAGGTGATGAGCAGGCTTCTCGGTCTATCGTGACTTCTCTCTGAAAGAGGCATTAAAAAAACAAAAACTTAGCTAAAACCCTACAATCGCCCTATCAGCCTTTTTGTCCTTATTTGGCTGAGGTGACCAGCACAGTAAGAAAAGACTGCAGAGCCTCAGATAGCTGAAGGAAAAGGCTTGGGGACTTTGCTGGGGCAGAAGACTGTTTACTACAGCTAAGCCAGCAGAGCACGACCCTGCTCACAAAGAGCACGGGCATTTCCAGTTTCATGAAAACAAGCTGACGGTCCCAGCGACCCTCAGCTGATGGCTTTTTCTTGCAACTATCCTTGTAACTATTGCTGGCCAGGCTTAGGGAGCAAATTGATGAAGCTCTGTTTTCAATCTTTTAGTAGAGGGTCACATGTTTTCAAGTAAAGCTGAGCGAGGATGCTCTTTTCTTAAGTCTGCTAAACACAGAGGAGACCAACAGCCTTCCTTCAGAGGCCAAGGAGGCAACCACTGCAAATGGTTCAACACGCAGCTAAGGACGCCTAGCCTCTCACTGTGTTAACGTTTTGGAACACAGATCCCTTTTATACAGGTCAGAGAACTGAGCGAGAGAAACAAAGCTGACTCTGTGTCCTATGCTTTTCTATGCTAGCCCTCTGCAGGCTGCAAAATCTACTCAGAGAAAGGCAGTTTGTAAGAACGTGTTACGTGTAAAGCTTCCTTCACATGCACTCACCTGAGTCCTGGGGTCATAGTATGTCCCAGCTATGGGATCGTAGTAATTCCCAGTTTCAGGATCGTAAATGTATGTGGACACATCTGATGGAGCTGAATGGAGAGACGAGTTAGTATCAGAGTCTTACAAATGCAGAACTTGCTCTTTACAGGGAGAAAAGCAAGAGTAAACCTTGCACTGTCAAAAGGATCGAGTAGGAAAGAAGAAATTTTCTCCCCTGGTAAGACAGGCGAGAGCAGTCCTCACATCGCTCTACCTACACCTTTTTTCTCTAAGGAGTAATAAGGTAGATAGGTTTTCACAGTTCTTCTGTTTTAGGACTGGCACAAATTCCACATCAAAACACACTTACAGGGGCTGTGCTGAGATCACCAGACCACAACACTTGACCAGACAAAGATAGGAAATTCAGTAATTTCCCAAAGAATGGGTTGATGTGTACCAGGCTCTGTTTCCACCCACCCCTGTGAACAAGGAAGATCTGTGCTCTTATAAACAATCTCCTGTTTAAAGTGATGACACTCTCCACATCCCTTCTGTCTCTGGGTGCATGAAAGCTCCCGACAAGAAACAGAGCAAACTGTTTCTACCGGAAAAGCCAAAGGCCTTAAGGGTAGGGCCATAATATGAGGAACGTCTCACATTTCCAAAATATTATTTAGACAGAGCTCAGCAATGCTACATATATGTTAGTTAAACAATTAAGGCGGGGAGTTCCAGCTACTGGCACTGCTGCAGTGTATTTTCCTCTGTCTCATCTGGAAATTACCAGGCTGATTTTATCCCATCAGTATGCCACAACAAGGAAAAGCAAGCAGCAAGTTGTCTTTATCTGCATGTAGCTTTTGCACCGTGAAAGTATGGAGAAACCCATTATCAGATAGGAAAATGTGACTAAACAAAGTTGGCAAAGGAACTCAGAAGTGGGTGTAGCAAATAAACCTACTCTTAGTCTTTAAAATATTTCTGGGCTGATTTCTACATGTCAGTGCCCTTTTAAGGAAGTAAAGTCTCCACAGTAGGAGTGAGGCAGAGCTTAACTTACACTGTGCTCGGGTGCGTCTCTGTGATTCGTTGCCCCTCCTGTCTCTCATGCCCCTTCTGCCCTGGATTAAGTGAACAACACAAACAGATCAGAGACTCTCTGACAGACATCATATTGCTTCTCCTCCCTCCCACAGGCCCAAAGTTCAGGAAAACAGTTATTTAGCTACTCTAAATAGAACACAATCAGACATAACTTTTCATCTACAGAACGAGGGACAGTATCGCAAGGCACGAGACCTCTGTAGCCCCCCTGAATCTTTAAATCAGGTACTCATGGCAACCCATTTGAAAGCCCCAAACCCATTCAGTACGGGAAAAGCCCTGCAGCCCTGTAACACAACCGCTAAAGGAGAGACACTCTCTTCACGAACTGAGATCAGCCGTCAGTAAGTCAACCTGTAAAAGCCAGTTATACAGTAATCCAGACCCAAATTCCCTCAAGCAGCACCTGTGCTGGCCCACATTTCCGGGTGCGTTATAAGCATTGTGGCACAGTAGCAGTGAAGAGCATACTTGAGCATTATTACCCCACCTTCAAGCATGGTGAAGTTTCAGCAGCCCAAAGGGAAAAAGCCTAACAAAGTCATGCCCACTGCCCTCAATGCTCCCGCCCTTCCCTCCCAGTTGCAGCCGTGCAGGCCTACCTGTCCATAGTAGGAATTGTCACTGTGCTCCCCGTAATCATTCCTGCTGAGATAAACATTGCAGATTAATGTCAATCTGGCTTCAAATTAACCTCAGTGTTCTCAAAATGATCAGCAGAACCAATAATGACAGAAAGACCATCTTCACTGGCCACATGTCGGATTGTGTTCATCCCAGGAGACAGAGAGGCTTTGCAGATCGCTGTCTCCACTAGAGTTATGCCCCCTCTCTCTGCTTAATCAGCAAAGAGCAGCTGAATCTCTCCAACTGCTTTAAAAAAAAAAAAAAAAAAACAACCTATGAATTCCTTCACAATGAGATTTGATGGCTGGCCAACAACAGGAAGCCACCAACTACAATAGCTAGTCCCATACTGCTCAGTCCCTGAAGCTTCTTCTAGCTCTGATACTTCACTGTGCACTTTGTTAGGCAGCAGGAACATCTGTGCTAATTCGTTTACCAGCCTTTAGGGACGAGGTCTGACAACACAGCTCTAGCCTCGCAGCACTTCACACAAAGGGCAACCCTACTGACTCATCCGTCCATACCTTCTCCTCCCTGTGGCAAGATTCACTTCCACCGTACGTCCATCGATGCACAGAGGGGGATCCAGATTCTGCAGGATCTTTAGCAACCTCAGCGCCTCCTGTAAAATGAAAGGAGAGTTTCATCTCTCTGAGAAGTGAAGGCTGTTTCTGCCTGAAGAGAAGGTTTTGTGCCTACAGGATGACCATAGCAGGACAAGAAACACAATACTCTTGCCTAAATATTAGTGAAAGATATTTAGGATGTGACAAAAAGGATAAATACACTCACTGCAAGGTTCTCTGCTTGTCCCACGGCCGTTTTCAGCAGCCAGCTAGGGACTGTTCTCCTAGGGCTGCTGGACAATGCAGCACCATGGTGGCTGTTGCCCCAAAGAGTTTTGGTGACCACTCTCTGGACCAAAGCAAAAGCACAGCTACAGAGTTTGGAAATCACTCTGGCTAAGGAGAAAATGTGAACCACATAGCATGGAACTGTCTGTTAATTTAGATTCTTGCCTTTTGCAGACAGAAACCATAGAATTCAAGTTCCCTGCAAACAAAATACCTGTGCAAGAGACGGTCCAGTTTAGGAGGGTCTACAGAGACATATGGAGGCAAGAAACTCGCTCAACATCACAGTGTGACAACATTCTTTAGCTCCTAATGTCTTTAGCCTGTGATCAACAGATGCATCAGATGTTCCCTGTGTCTAGCCAGACAAGCAGGAGTGGTCAGTAACTCTCTCCAGAGCAGCTGCCCAACAAGCACAGCTATTTCTTCCATTCTTTTGTTCCTGTGCCTTCCCCACTTCTACAAGCTACAGATGCCAACAGGGGGAGCATGTGAAAGCAGCAAACTACTTACAGCATGCGAGTCCAGTTCAATGAAGCCATAGGTCTGCCCCATCCGGCCAGCTTTGTTCTTCATGATGCGCACTCTGGACGTGGAGAGCTGCACGTATGGAGCCAGGAGCCCCACAATCACTTCTGGGGGGGTGAATCGTGTAATACGCTTCAGCATAATTGCTGAGGACAATGAGAGAGGTGGCCAGGAAAGAAAAAGTGGAATAAAAAAGATAATTCAGATCCAGGCTTACTGTGACAGCAAAAGGCAAAACTAAACCCACCCAAAGCACCAGCACAGCTTCTTGCAGTTGGGTCTGGATGCTGATACTTCTTTTCTCTCTAGTTTGCTCAGACTACTCCCTCCAGTTGCTCACCTTTCCTTCCCAGGAAAGAGAGCAGAAAGTAGTCTCAGCCCCCTCCCTCCTCAGAGGAGATTAGCCCAGGGTAAATTCTGGCCAAAGGAGACTGCTGCGGCTGTGCTAAATTACCTGTACCACCCCGAAGCCGGCTTACTCCAAATTAATTTTCCTAAGAGCAGCATGCCAGCACCTTTGAAGCTGGACAGCCCACCATTACTTGATGCCAAGGATTTGCACAACACAGAAACAGCCTCCAGAGGTTTTGGTGAAATGCTGCCCTTTCTGCAGATAGCCTCGTGGAGAACAATCAAGAGCAATCCCAAATTGGGCTTTCTGCCACTCACTTCTGCTTCCTCCACCTTCCTGTGGTGTGGCTTCCTCTGCTTCTCTCTGAGAAGGCGGCTCCTGGTGCCTGTCCACATCCCTTCTCTTCTCCTGCGAGGCCCGCCGCTCTCTCCCTTCATCTCTTTTCCTTGGCTCCTGCTCTTGAGGCTGGCACTCCTGCTGTGGAGCAGGAACTGAAGGCTGGAGAGGCTGCTTTGGAGATCCTGGTTGTGCTGATAACTCTTGCTCAGGTTTTTCAAGCTTTGCCTCTGCTATTAGAGAAGAGAGAGAGACTGGTTCCACATACAACACTTCAGCACATATTTTTCTTCTGCTATTTTCTGGCCACTGCAACTGCTCGCCTTAGGAAAGGCTAGCCTATTCCATCCTTTGCACGTCCCATGTCTTAACCTGCAGAGACAAGGCGCACAAAGGGCGAGACAGATGGGCAGCTCATCCTTCCATTGCCCTGTTTCACATCAGGCTCCTTCTTTACTTGACCTCTCCTGTCAGAGGTGAGGCATTCTGGCCTTTTTATAGGACCGGCTCTTGCCTGGGCACACATGACTTAGGAATGGGTTTAGGATATGGTCTACCCGTGTCCAAAACAACCTACATATGATATCCTTACTATGACTGATCTACTCTTGACCACTCAAAGCTGAGCAGTATCAACTGCCGACTGTCATCCTGTCTCTATGCTGGAAGAAAACTGGGTGCAGTCACCTGTGATCACTGAGTGAAACGCACCACACGTGAAATCACTGATTTTTATTAGGTCTCTACTTGCCACAAAATGAAGCACCCATTCTGTGGAAACACCCAGCCTCAGCCCAGCTATGCGACACAAAGACGATAAATCCCACCAAGCTTCTACACTTGAAGGCCTCTGAAACATCTAGCTTCACTTCAAAAGAGATCCTTGCCTACGCTTCTGAAGCTGTTGGAAAGGGAAGCCTAAGCCGTGGGGCTGTAAAGTCAGATGTCACCAGCCCCCTACCTGCTGCTGAGATCCATTCCCACAAAGAAAGAAACAAAAGTACAAGACCTAGCGCAGTAAAGCTTCACTCTTCAACATCCCCCTACTCTCATTCTGCTTGGCCAGGGGAAACATGGCAGAACACACAATTATTTTGCACGTAAACATTGCGAAAGCTGCACCCTGACTTGCTTGGCTGTCAGCAAAGCTCACGTTTACAAATTTGTCTCCAGCTTGCAGGGTGCAGTTAGGGCTACATTCATGAGCAGGACCTCATGCAGAATTTGCACAGGAAACCAAATTATGCAGACATAAGCACAACCCCAGACATGCAGAGAGCGCTCCTCTTACTGAATTCTTGCTCAGCTGATGCGTCCTCTCCCTCAGAACCACCTCTGGACTCTGGGCCTGCTCTGCTCCCTGTAAGAGAGGCATATTAAAATCCGCTTCAGGACCATCAGTCACAAAGCATGCAAGAGCCTACGCGAAGTTGCAGCAATGAATTCATATGCTCAGAGACTGGCTTCGTCTCACCTGGCAATTAACAAACAGTCACAGAGATTACCTTATTATGTTCTCACAATCAACAAAACCAGGTCAGGCAGAAGCACGCACCACAATTAGCTTTCACAGCATCTTAAAGCCCCTGTTTCATTTGTTCCTCGGTAGCTTTGATGACAATACACAGCTGTGGTGACCAAGGGGGCCAGGTACACAAATTTCTGCCTTCCTCATACTAATGGAGGAGCTACAGTGCAAGGAAAGCCAAACAACCACAGGGACAGTGCTTCGGTACAGAAAGAGCTCTGCATCAGCAGTTATTTTAATGCCCTCCTACCTAAGGTATGCACATAAGAAATGCAAAACGTCAGAAGTCTGCTCAAAGATGCGGAGAAAGCTTACAGAGGGCCTGGAATACCTGCTCGTCCCAAAGAAATCAGTTCCTCTAGGGACTGTGCTTTGGCTGTTGTGCCATCCCATCCAAAAAGGCAGAGGTGCTGGTGGCTGAGGAGAAGCTCCCAGAGGAGCTGAACTCCTTCCTTTCCACGCACTCCTTACAGTCAGCAAGGTGAATTCAGCAATTCACGTCCCGGGTCCTCAAATCTGAGAGCCTCAAAAGAGTAACACTAAAACCACGCAGCTGCACCTCCCAAGGAAGGGGGCTGAGGGGAAGCCATGCCACCTACAGCAGCACTGCTGGCTCGCAGACCTGGGGGACACAGCCTGTCACTGCGGAGGGAGGACAACGCCGAAGCGAAAGGAAGGAAAGGCCTCGTGCAGTACGACTCCGAGCCTCACAAGAACAGAGAGCCCGCTTCCAACACACGGCATGCACCAGACAGTGTTACAGGGAAAGGGGGCTAAACGAAGCAAAATGAATAATCCTCCTACGCAGTGCTCGGCTTGGTGCTCAGCCAGTTCCACCAAGAAGGACGCCGCAGGGAAGACAGAATACAAACCTACTTGTCAGGACAGGTGAAACTTTTAAGCCAGCAAACACGGGAGGACCAGATGTACTCACCATCTCTTGGGAGCTTGCAATAGGAACAGGAGGATCTGTAGCCCACCGTACACACCTTGCACTGCAATGGAAGATGGACAGCGTGAAAAAGTCATGTTCTGAAGGGGTCAGTGCAACTTAGAGCAGAAGGCTAGACTCTGAAGTACTTGCAGAAAGTAAGCTGTGGCCATGGAAAAGTTACAGTGAGAGCTTGAGACAGGATGGGTACTGGCCACAAGAGCCTCAAATGGAATGGAATGGGAAGGGTCACACGGCTCACACCCGGGATTGCCTCGGGACCGGGATTTTCACACATTCTGAGCACAGATCTGCTCGCGCCACCGAGGTACTTCGCTAACCCTTGAGGCAGGATCCTTCCCCCTCTCGAACTGAAAAGCTCCCTGCCAGCTGCCATCCTGCCGGCCACCCTATTGTTTCAAAGGACCCAAAGTGACCTTTGTTCTTCCTCCCCTCGGCCCACTCCTCCGGCAGTGACAACGTCCTCCCCTGAGTTAAAAGGCACGTGCAGATACCGATGCCGGTTGCTGCACCGGGACAGCCAACAAAAAGGTGTCTGCCAGCTGCAAGGCAAAGCTGCTGCGGCTTAGATGGTTATCGCACCCGGAGCCGCTGCCAAGAGGCAAGTGCCCAGTCTTCACAGCTCTCCCCAAGCACAGCGTTCCTACGTTCTCTTCAAGCTCTCTATAAATGCACTGTTTCACTTTCGTACCACTTCTTTCTCTGACCGAAGCCCTGCAAACGCTCTGAGGCACCAGAGGGCTCTTTCTGGCCATGCCCGTGCACGGCACGAGCCAACTTCCCATCACACTACGAGCTGTTGTGAAACCACTGCCTGTAGCTCCTGGCTCTACTTGATTTCTGGAGCATTAGAAGCCCAGATGAGAGCAGCATTAGCCCCAGACGATGGTTTTGTTTGCAACTGGAAGGCATCCAATTAACCTGGATAAGGCTCTTCACACCCCAGTGCGACCCAGAGCTCACGCGGGCAGTCTGAGCACAGCTGAGCCCTTCCCACCCTACTGCAACCTCCTGCTTTGCACTCGGAGGCAATGGGAAGAGCAACCCTCCTCCTGGCTCAGCAGACTTCCCCAGCCCCCTGCAGCTGAACGCACCTGCACTGGGAGAACCACGGGAACAAAGCTGGCCCTCGAGCAGCCGTGCCACCCCAGCACCAGACTGATTCCTGGCTGAACAAACCCTGCCTGGGCTTTGACCTCTTTCCACACTCTGCTGCACTTGCTACACCCAAATCTAGGTCACAGGTTCCTGCGTGGAGACAGAGGGCAGGTCTGCACTGCTGGTGAACGCCCTCGTCGCAGAGCGAGGACGCTCACTGTTACCGCTGTGAACCACAGCGCAAACCTGCTCCGTGCCAGGCGGGAGAACCACTGCCTCTTTTTGGCCACGCAGAAAGGATCCGTGCATTCTTTTCTCTGCATGCTAAAAGGGAACCCCCGCAGAGGGACAAAACCGCCCTGTGCATACAGCACTCACTGCCTGTTCCAAAGCGACACGCAGTCACGGGTGGCGTCCAAAACAAGGCAGGGAAAACACACAAGTTTAGAAGAGGCAGGAGCTTCAGGACAGGTGTTACTCTTAAGGATCTTCAGTCCCTGAGCAAAGATTTCATGCTCCTCTCCGCTGCCCTTGCCAGAGAAGCCAGCAGGAAAAGCACAGTGCAGCTCACGATCGCGTACTTACACGTTTGCAGCGCCAGAACTCCGGGCATGGAGTGTACTCAAGGGTCACTTCTTTGCCACCGATCGAAAGAGTTCCCTGTTGAGACAAGGGGGTGAATGACGACTGCGCCCAGCACACGGCGATCACTCAGAGGCAAAGAAAGGGGTTAAAGCTCTGCTTTCCAAATGTCTTGCAAGTGAGACGGGGGACGAGGGGCAGAACGCCTGGTTCAGTTGGCTGGAGCTTTGCCGTGGAAGTGGAAGCGCCCGTGCCCTGCTCTAGCACAGGGCTACAAAGCTGTGGGCTGACTCCGGGGGAACCAGGCAGAGGAGGCTGTGCCACCTCCCAGGAAGAGCAGAGCTGGCAACCGGAGCACAAGAGGGAACGGCTTTAACTTGCTTTTGTCCACGAGCTGGAAAGGCAGCTGGACATCCTCCTTCACACCAGCCACCACCAGGCTGGTCTCAAGGCAGCTCCTTGAGGAGGAATACAAGGAAAAACGCCGTCGAGGTGAGAGATATTTGATGGTTGGGTTGGTCTTCACATCACTCAAGAGACCCTGGCTTTCCTTCAGGGAAGTGAGGGCACCCCCAGCTGCACGGCCAGTCCGGGGGGGCTGCACTCAAGCACTTGTGCAGCAGGGAGGGAAGCAGAGTGAAGACACCCTGCTTTCTGCCCCGCACATCACGGCGGGAGAGATGGCAGGTGCCCAACACACCCCCCAGCTTGGTTGAAATGCAGCTGATCACAGGGATCGCAAGGGCGAAACGCGGAACGTGAGAGCTCCCCGGCTTCTGCACGAAGCCACCTGTAGGAGCAGGGACCCTGCTCTCACCTGACGTGGACACAGCCCATGCCCAGGCACAAAGGATGCAGGCTGAGCCCCAAACACAGAGCCAGGGGACACCTCGCATCACCGCAGGCACTGCCTGACTGCCTGTCTTTCCAACACCACAACACAGGACGTGGTGACAACAACCAGACTCAGACCCGGGGCTCCCAAGCCTTCGGAAAGCAGCCACTCTTCGGGCCAGTGCAGACAGGTGTCAGGGAGCTGCAAATGGTCCCGAGCTATTTTGGGGATCCCTAGGCAGTCAGAAGCTTCCCAGGTGCTCCGACCCAGCAGCCTGGTCACACAGGAGTGCACAGAGCAAACCAGGAATGTGAAAAAACAAGTTCCCAGGGGCATTATTCAGAAGTCACAATACACCCACGCGAAAATTGCCGTGCAAAATGTGCTGGAGATGCTAGGGAATAAGTAAAGCAGGTGGGAGGAGTTCCTGGGAGGGAAGCACTCGGTGACGGTAAACCCACAATCCTTTAACCCCCCCAAAAACGCAGCGGAGAAAGCTGGAGGACCAAAGGCACCGCCAAGGTCAGGCACCCGCAGCCTGCGTTTCCACATCCCGGCTGTTCCTTCCTACCAGGCCTACACGCACTGAGCACTTCAGGGCATTCCTTTCCGCCTCCCAGCTGTTCGGATCCTGATTCCCAGCCTGGATTTGCCTGTGCCTCACAGAACGCAGACCATTCTTAGACCTCGCTGAAAGCCAGTGAGTGCCCCCACAGCTGGGTGCTGCAGCCTCCAGCAGGGGGGCTCCATTCCCAGCGCAGAGCAGCGCCCACCCTACGTGACCAGGAGAAAGCGCCTGCCTTCATAAAAGGCACGGGAGCAAACACACGTGAGGAAGGCAGGGAAGCGAAGGCCGAGGCTCTCCTAGCGGGACCGTCAGTCCAGCTGGGGTGGAGATGCTCCCGACCTGAGCAGGGCACCAGCGCAGCACACATCCGAGAGCCGCAGAGAACCACCCGTGTCTGCCCGGGGCCCCGGCTACACAGACGGGGCAGAAGGCAGGGTGCACATCCTCGCAGGCATGGCCACAGCCTGAGCTGCGAGCCCGCAGAAGCCCCGGGGAGCAGCAGGCAGCCGGCCCCGCTCAGCACGTGGCTGCAGCCCTGCAAAGGGCCCGGGACGCAGGGACAGCTTGGTTTGGGGACGCTTCCTCCGGCAGGGCAGTGCCCCTTGGCTTCATCCTTCCAGCAGTTACTTGAAAACAAAACTCGCCAGAAAGCCTCAGGATTATTTTGGTTTTTATGGACGATCATTTTTCAGCACACGTGGTGCTGGTCTCTACTGCAAACTCATTTCTTGGAGACTGCCAGAAGTGTCACTTGCTAATTACTCACTCATTTCCTTAACACCCTGCTGATTGCCTGCTCACTTTTTCAAGCTCGCTCTTACTGACTCCTTGATATAATCATTTTCAAGGCTGCAGCTATCATTAAACTTACCAAAATGAGCCCTCCAGTTAGGACACACACTGTCTGGATTCAGTAGCTCAGAGACTTTAAACTCCTCCTTCCCCCATTTTAATAGATCCCATCCCAAATATTTCCAGAATTTTTATTTCTTCTAATCCCTCTCACTCCTCATTCTGTTTCAGCTCCACCTTCTTTTCCCTGCAAGATATTTTGGATAAAAGCTCTAATTTTCAGTTCAGCAGCTTCAGATGAGCAGATCTTTGTGAATTCAGGAAGACTTTCAGAATGTATCAGGGAAGACTGCAAGGAGGGGAGGAAAAAAAAGGCAAAGCCAAGGAGGGCTGTGCCACATCACGGCAGTACCCGGACAGCAACAGTCTCTTCCACACCCACACATTTTATCATGGGCCTCTCACGGACTCACCTGCACTACGCCTGTTCATTCTCCTCGTGTATTTTCAACATCCTGTACTTCTGAGTAGCTTGGCCTTTTCCTTCCAAATTGTTCAGCTACAGAAATGTCTCTCCCGTCCTCCCCGTGAGGAACCTCCCCCTCAAAACTCTCAGTGAGCGTGCGGTTGACTCACCAGCGAAAGGTTGACGAGGCAGCACAGCCCTGTGGTGCTGGAACACAGAGCTCTCGGCAGCGGAAATGCCCAGGCTTTCGAGGGCACAAGCAGCTTTTACTTTTGTTTCCGAATTCCCAAATGCAGAACAGAGCATCAGGACTTTATTTCTGGCACCATCGTTTGATGCTACTGTTAGATGTCTTTCAAAAGGCCTTCTATTTTTTTCGCTTAGAGGTCTGGTGTAGATGCGGTACTGGATTATAGCTTAAGTGGTACAACAGAACATAAACCATTGCAGCTGAAGTTATCAAAAAAAATGTATCATCTGGGACAAGAGCCAATGGCCTAGCATGCAGACATCCCTGGAAGCAGACTCCAACCAACTACGCAATCCCACCACCCGGTGGTTCTGGAGAGCGATGCCATGAAACCAAAAAACCCATCTGCAACAAGCGCACGCAGCAGGGAGCAGCGTCCCAAAGCCCTTCGACGGGCAGCGACGTTAGCATGTGAAATTCCCCCAGCCGCAAGAACGGGGTACTTTAAGAGAGGGGGGAAGAAGGGAAAATCCCTCAGCCACGATATTCACAGCGGGTAAAACGTTTCCAGAAGCAGTGTGGAGACCGTGTGTCAGCTGGGCATGAGGCTTCGGCAACCAAACTCCAGAATTCCTAGGGCACTTTCCAAGCTCTTTGCCACCACAGGCAGTTAAACCAGAAGAATTTTTAAAATACCCCTATGATCTAAGAGTGACCTAAAAATCTCAAAATGTGGCAAGCCCCTGGAGCACAGCACAGCTCCCGAAGTCAAGCCAACCTTTTGCTTTGGCTGAATTTGGCCAAACATTAAAAACCTAAGTAAAATCTCACCTGAGAGCCTCTTGACAACAAGTTGGCAGCTCTCCACGTGCTGCACCCCACAGGCTAGTTTCAGGGATCAGAACTGAGGCTCACCTTCGGAGCCCCCAGATCCACGAGGATTAACAAGCCCAAAGCTTCTCCTTGGGTACGGCCAAAGAGCAATAACCACGGCAGCGCAGGATGCGTCGTCCCCACATTAGCAAGGAGGTGACTGCACCCCAAACAAAGCAGACTCACATCTCCTCAGGCTGCTGGCTCGCACAAAACCAACCGCTTCAGCTGATCGCTCCCTTATACTGCTTGGTTAACTAGGAAATACCCATGCCATGAATTAAAAGGTTCTGGTATCCAGCTTGCTGAGTCAAAAGACTGGCATAGTTCAACATGCTAGAAGCGAACTGCAAATACCATTGGCGAACAGACGTAAGGCTGCATACAAAGACTATGACAAAAGAATGCTTATGGGCAGCACTGCAAAGCAGTCTTATTAAAATGTCAGGATTAACCTCACTTACGGGATGTTAATTCAGCTCTCTCACGCGTATTTACTGCAGTTAGGATGGTTATCCAAAGCCCATTACACAACAATCATTTAAAAATTATTAAAAATTAAAAATTATCATTTAAAAATTATTAAAAATTATTGAAAATTATTTAAAAATTATTAACTGATTAACGACTAGGCTTTACTGCTTGGTGGAGCCTCAGGCCATAGCCGAGGAGGCGGGGGGAAAGGAAGCAGCCTCGGGACGCAGAGGGAGCCCCCAGTCCCAGCAGCATTTCTGGAGCAGCTCTCAGCAGCCGCGGATATGTTCCAGCCCTGGCCTCCACACACGCTGGGCAGCACAGCTCAGGGAGGGCAGTGGCTGACAGCAGAAGTTGGGTTATCCATCTGCAACCGCCGATCAGGCTGCTTTGGGGCTCCCCTCTAATTTGAGGGCGGGTTATAAATGCAGACGTAACAACCCCAACTGCGCCGCTACCCAGGTGACACAATCTCACCCTGCGTCACTGGCACGGTCCTCGTCCCGGGCAGAGGACGGGGGAAGCTGGCAGGAAGAGCACAATGCTCTCTGCCTTCAGGTATTCACCTTCACGTAAAACAGAGAGGGGCAAACACCAAAGGTCCTTCGAGCCTCCACATCCCCAGCTGCTCCTGGAGTTCATGAGGCGGCAGCTTCTGGGGCTGGAGCAGTGGGCCAGCAGCAGCAGGGTAAGAGACCAGCTGGATGTATTTCAAAACAAGATCCTCTCCGCCACAGAAACTGGCTTCTCATCCCAGTTTTCCCATATGCTGAAGTTTTTATCTCCAAGCTTCTTGGCAGCTGCTGTACAAGGGCCTCGAGCCTGCAGAGCAACAGGCAGTGCACCTCCCTACCTCTGACAAAAAGCAGAGGAGAAAATCTGCAAACCCACAAAGCACAACCCATCTGCAATTAAGGATTTAGAAAACGGAGCGTGGCACAGAGATGGAGAAACTAGAGCAATCTGTCTGCAGCAGGGTATCGCAGCCATCGGGCCTTTCCTACAGTAACTACACGGAAAGTCCTGGTGCAGCGGGGCTCCCCCCAAAGGCTCGCAGCCCCCCCTCACGCTGCCTAACCATTTCTCAGGGATTTCTTTTCATCGGCCAAGGACGGGTGGCTCCCGGGCAGCAGCGGTGCCGTGGAGCTGAAGGGCACGCGGCACGACTTTGGAGCACTGAGCGGTGAGGCGTTAGTTGCACTGATGGCCCCACACCAACCAGCAAGGAGAGCTCGCCGACTTCAGGGTCAGAGGAGGCCTGAGACACAGCCCAGAGATGTCACCAGCAACCCTGAGTTAACAGGACTTAGCTTCAGAACCGAGGCATTAGGAGGGTGACCCTACAAGTCCTGAAGATGCAGTAGCTAAACAGAACCGATTAAGATGCTCTGTAAGAACCGCTTCATCCCTGACAGCGCCCTGTGCCTCTTTTTCAAGCAAAACCCATTACCCCCTTGCACTGGGACCACCCGTTACGACACGTGTTTCCAGATCACTTGCTCCCACGCAGCCTTCCTCAGCCTCCCTTTCCGCCTCGTTATCTAGGCAATTTGGCCTTTAGCAGCGGTTGCCTGTCTGCATCGTTATTGCCACAGACGTCCCATCTACGCTGCTGAGACATCTCTGGTTTTCTTCCTGTGATTTCTAATTCCTTGGATAGCAACCACACTACCACGCTCATCTGTCTCAGGATCTTTCTGAAACTCCTATCCCCCGCTGGCACCCTTTCTGCAACGATGCACAGAAGCTGCCTCTCAGACCATTGCCTCTCTACATTTTCTTGCTTGGATTTTTGAACTACAATTCACTTCCACGTTAGGACTCTTGAAGTGCTTATCTTTTAATTGCAGCATTTGCTCCACTTGTCAGCACACTCAGTCCTGCTCTGAGAATGCCACCAAAACAGTCGGCACAGGCAGGCTCCGGAAGGATAACAGCTTCGTGTTGCAGCTTGAGAAAACAAGCGATGTGCCCAGGACTCCTCATGCTCCAGGCCCAGCTCTGGATGGGAGGGGATATGAATGGCTTCTGCATGTCACCCCCTACCGAAATTTCAACACATCTGAAGGTTTTCTTTGACCCAAATGAAGCAGATTGCACCTTTCACCTGCCACTGAAAGCCCTAACTTCTCCTTTCATAGCTAATTCTAACCTCCAGCTTCTCTTACCCCCAGCTTTTCCCCTGAAGAGGGCACCTTTGCAGAACAGCATTGTAGGATTCCTGGACAAAAAGGAACTTTTAAAACAAAAGCCTCTTCTATATAAAGGGGTCAGACGAGGACGCTGAGGGCCAGGGGAAACCCGAAACGAAAGCTCAAAGGGGGACAAGTTCTAAGCTCTGGTGTTGCTGGCTGGGCTCCCGACCCACCGCTAAGAGAAGCATGGATGGTTAAGGACTTGTTGTGGGGTAAGCTAAGAAGGTCATGCAGCTCAACCACCTATTCCAGTTCCCAGAAGAGCATGAATCAGGTTGCATCCTCTATTTGAAAAGCATACCTAAACTATCACAACTTAGATTATTTAAATACATAATGTATTGAGTCTAATTATTCATAGGTGGCTCCAGGGGAGGTCCCACGTGGCTCTGCCTCATCTCTATTCCCTTTCTGATTCATCGAGGTCTACTGCCTGGGCTGTGTTTGGACAACAGCTGCCTCCAAGGCTCCCTTTGCTCCTGGCACAGACTTTTTCTCTCTCTCTGCTGCCTGGACATATTTCTCAATATTTTGTTATATGACCACCTTGTTCCTCAAAGGTCATCCCATGCCATAATGCTGTGAAACAATATAAAGATTAAACATGTTAGCACAATGCAGCTGCGTGCACTAACCCGCCCCAGGACCTTCCGGTGCATTTCCCCCAGGGGCACCTTACAATTAGCAATGGCCATTAGGAAACCAGGAGAACAATGAGGAAATGCCCAGCTCCTTAATTACATACTTGAGGCACAAAACACTGATGATCGATCCCAGTGCGGGGTCACGCTGGGAAAAAAGTCAGGCTGGGGAGCTCTGCCAGAAAAGGAGATTTATTGCTAGCCAGTCCCGTGTATTTCAGCAAGATCCCACACCCAACCAGAAGCAGGTCCTTTCACTGGAGCACACCACCACGAGGCTGCGTGCTGGATCCAACACTGCCTGACCCGTGTGGAGAACAGAGCGTAGGATGTTCTGCAGCAGCAAATGTCTGCTAAGAACATGTTGATCGCGAAAGATTAAGAGCAGTTGAAAGATTCCCCCGTGCCTCAAAATTGTCTTCTGCTCCCCCTGAATTAAGCACTGAGAGCCATCCCTGGCAATGCTTTCTCTGCAGCCGGTGCTCAGGCAAGCTCCCTGCAGGATATCCTCTCTGCTGTAAGGAAAAGACCCAAAATCTAGGGAGGAGGGAGCAGGTCTGTGGATGAAAAGAGGGGTTTGGTCTCGGAGACACCATTTCTCGACATCCCCAGTTTCCCAGGTAAAAGCAAGTGCCTGATGCTGACTCTAAAAGGGTCAGAAAAAGAACCAAGCCAGCTGCCTGGGGAAATGCACCAGCAGTGCAACACTAAGCTGTGCCTCCCAAACGTGCTTCCCACCACGTCACTGTGGCTCGAAGGTGGCCTGTCCACAAGCTAAATCCAGACCCTTAACGGTCACTCTGGGACAGAGCCAGCAGGCAGCTGGCACATCTTCAGGCAGGCACTTGTGTGGATTTCTGCACCCGAACAAGTGCAGTGTCTCAGTGATGCTCTTAGGAGCCGGTTTGGGAAGGTGCTGCTTTAACCTCCTTGGTCAGCGTCCGCACAAGCGCGGCCCAGCACGAGAACAGAGCCACGTGAGCTATTTGGAAGGAGAGAAGTTTCTCCTGCCAGCGTGGCACGGGTGCAGCGTGCACCAGTGGGTGCCACGGCTCCCTGCTGGGACCCAGCAGCCCCTCCTTTACAGACTGGGGTTGAAGGGGGTCATCCAGGCAACATTCAGTTACATCCTGCTGCAGTCAACTGCTGAAGAAAGGTGCTTAGTGCCTTGTCAGGGAGCAAGAAGCAGAGGATGATCTCCTGTGTGGCCATTCAGGCTCTGAGGATGCGTTACCTGACCGCAGGTCGGGAGAGGGCTCCAGCCAGAGAGGTAGGTGCACAGGGCAGCAGATCCGATGGAAACCTTGATGCTGAGGAAGGAAAGGAACACGCTTCCCTCTTGCCTCAGAAGTGAGCCTGCCTGCTTGAATCCATGAAGGACTGGGAAACAGCATGCACAGACATCATCTTCAGCTGTCACAAACAGCTCGGTATTGCTACCTGAACCCCTTCAAGGACTCCAACAGCCAGAGAAGCAGGCAGTGGTACGGGACGAGTGTCAATCCCACGTGGACCAGGCACAGAAGAACGCGTTGGCAGGGAAAAAACAACCCAACACCCCAGCTCTGCTCTCCAGTGAGATCACAAGTTGGGAAGAATCAAATGGGCCTTCAAAAACCTGGGGCTATAAACATTAAAATACCTTGCTCATATAATTAATACACAGCCCTGCACCACTTAGTGAGACCTCTCAGCCTAATCTTACATGTAACAAAATACACCTTAGGATTCTGAGGACTTAAAATTACTTTCCCTGTTAACTCTTCTCCTGAGATCCTCAATGGAAAAGTACATCAAATATTTGCTCGGGCTCTTACTTTCATCCCGGCTCAAAGCCGGTACAAGAAACCCATCTGAACACCGCTAATTTTCTGCTGAGATACGGCCTGTACATCACAAAACCTAAGATTTCCCCTGCTGGCTATGAAAACAAGAACTGCTTTCCTCTTCCTGTTCTAAATAAGATAGTTTCAGAGATTTAAGTACTCTAATCTCATGTTTACAGCTTTGTAGCTTTGACCCTATTAAAATTGTACTTCATTACACGACACACTTGATTTTAGACCACTTTCCTTTGGGGAATCGACATCCGGAAGCTGTCTGCTCATCCCAGGGAAGACACGACCAGCAGAGTGTGGGTGGCACGAAGCTGTGGCGATGCAGGACACGTGGGTGTAACGTCCAGTAGCTGTCAGTGCATTCACACAGCGCGAGAGCGCAGCAAAACAACCCTCTAGGCAGAATGCCACTGCACATCAGACATTTCTCTGCAGGAACTCAACCCCACACTTTACAGCTTCTGTCGCTGCAGAGGCCAGGAAGAAGCTTCCAGCTCCCCTGTGCCTCCCTGGGCAAAGTGGCTTCAGGGCGTTCCCCCAGCATCTTCCTCTGGGCACAATCTGAGGACCTCCCAGTTGCTGTCCTGTACATACACGCTGGGTTAAACGGGTCACCTTATGTGATGCACGAAGGAATTCTCCCTCTCTCAACTGAGAGAGGAGCACAGGAAATTTGTGCCTTTCTTCTGAAGTACAGGGGACTGCTGGCTACCAGGCCCTCGGTGCGCTTCCAGCTAACATGATGCCTTGTCCTGCACTGACCCAGCATGACAGCAAGGCTCCTGAGCTCTGATTTCTTCCTGTGTTGTTTTTTTGTATGATTTTTGTAGATATTAAGACTTTAAGAACGGTCTTGAAGGTGCACCGTGTTTAAATGAGAATGGGTGGGTAATACCATGCTTCCTTCTGTGTTAACTACCTGTTTCCTTGTTGCCTGTTATTCATGCGTAACAGACACAATAGTCCACTTGAGCGCACCAGCCCCCATTTTCCACTGTGATCACACTTCATTTCTAGTCAATAACAGTGTGTGGTTTGTCTTTTTTTTTAGCCTCCAAACTCAACCTTTTACCTTCCTGTTCAGTAATCCAACAACAACAGCTTGTGCACCAAGGAATGGAAAAGCAACCAGCACCAAGATAGCACAAGAGCATGAACAAACAGTTCTGGTGCCCAAGTTAATAAATACGACTCATCAAGTAAAAACTGCAACATCTTGGTGCGCTCCCACTTCTCAAAATAGGCCAGATGGAGTCTTAGCCCTGTAATCTGGCTCAAAAGCTTGAGCAACATCCCCTTTGACATTGCTGGGAGTGGGCTGAGAAGGGCTGCCACCTCCTTCACCGTGACGGGTCTGGTGCGAACCGCTACGGCAAAACGGTGGTAGAAATTGAGCCTGCTCTGGAAATGCAAGTGAGCGTGTGTTCACTCCCATGCCTTTGTTCACGTAAACTGAACCCATTCTGACATCTCCCTCTCGCAGCTTCTGTATTTCCTGTAAGTAATTTCAGCCGTATCATCCACTTCCAGGAGCACCGAGGGGATTTCAGACAGCGCACCTGCACTTCTGTTAGTCACCATCTGACTTAAAGCACGACTTCAAAAGCATCCAAGCAAATGAGTGCAATGGGTCCCACTACCTTTAAAACAGGAGCTTGATCACAGGATTTTACATCCTCATACACAAACCACGGTCTGAACAAGCCAACAAGCTAGCAACTGAGGCGAAGCACCATTGGTACGGCAGAGCTGATTGACCGCAATCCCTTAAAGCACTCCGATCCTGCACTGATAAACACCTTCCAAGTGGTTACACAAGAACGTATTTAGTTTCAACATACCTTCGCAGAAAATCAACCAGTCACGACTGTAAGCACAGTACCAGACATCTAATCGGAGAGGCAGAGCGGCCCGGAACACTGCTCGTTGTTTTATGGTGAATCTGTACCCTGGCATCTGCGACTAAGATTGCCTCGTTGTGACAGACTGTCCACTGACATATGAGCACAGAACCCGACAGCTACACCGATAGGGCAGCATCTGCGCCCTGCATACGCGTCCGAGGACTACCTCAAGTCTTTCTAACTTGAGGCAAAATCTTCTCTGCAAAGTAATTCAGAAGAGGAGCGTGCAAGATGCTACGTCATGCAGGAAAATGCTTTGTGTGTTGACAGTAATGGAAATAAGGCTATTTCCTAGGCGTTGCTCTGTCAGAATAAAAACTTAGCCTTCCAGAAGAGGCAGAGAGCAGACTTATCTGTGGTACGTGCTGCACCTGCATCCATGAACAAAACCTTTTCATATACCCGCGTTTGACATGTTGGGCTTGACCGAAGGTGCAGCTGCCCCAAAGCTGGTTCCTCTTCGTGAGCCAGCCGCGCAGGGACCATCCACCCCCAGGAACCTTGAGATGCCGCGCAGCAGTTTGCGGGGCCCAACGGGAGCGAGAGAGGCACTGCAAGAACTGGTGTGTCACACCATGCAGCCCAACAGGGAGAAATGGACGTTGACCTGGGCAATCACTTCTGGATCCAGTCATTTAAGCAAATTTCAGGGAATCACGGCATTCCTTAACGCCTGCCAGCTTAAGCTCCTGGCATTTTAACTAGAACATCTATCCCAGCAGAGAAGTACTTGATCAGCGAGGCATTTGAGATCTATGCAGGAAGAAGGGATATTTCCGAGATAAATCATCGCACAGCTTTGCTAATGTTAACTGGGAAAAAAAAAAAAAGGGCAACACCAGAACATAACTGCCCAGGGGCCAGAGGGAAAGCGGTTTCATTTTGGAGAAGGGTAGGGAAGGATGTTTCACCTGGAACAGCCTATTTATACGCAGCCCAAGCGAGCTTCAGTGCACAGAATAGATCATTCTGCAATATAGAGCAATATTTGAGTCCCAAGATAACCCTGCTGGGCCACACGCCACTGCTGGCAACCAGAGATGCTGAAGAATTCCTGCGTACGCATCCAGCACGTGCTCCAAACAGCTCGCCCAGGTGCCGTCCTCTGGGACAACCCCGTTACAGAGCAGCAGCTCAACAGCAACAGCAGCAACGCACACAGCCCTCGCCACGCTGGCACGGGGAGGCTGAAGGAAAAAAAAAGGAGGACAGGGTTTTGGAGTAAGAGCAGGGAGGCAGAGGGACATGGCAAGCTGGGATCAGACAAGTAGAGGAAGAAGATGCAAGCTTCACAAGCCCTTCAGTCAAATGTGCACGGATTTTAAAGTAAATTGGCTTGCGTGGCTTGCTTCCTGAGACAGGGAGGGACAGACAGAGCTGTGAAGAAGGTTGTCATTTCATCTGGATAGGGCTAGAAAAGCCACAGTGACGGGCAGCTGCTACTAGGTGAGGGAACAGCGTGTGAAGTCTTTGGCAGAAGATCCCTTATGACCTCCTGTGCCAAAAGAAGGAAAGATGCACAGGATTCACACAAGCTTGTGAAGTCGAGGTGACAGAAGACGTTGAGATGACAGAAGAGAAGAAGGTCCAGAGATGCATTTTCAACACCAGAGTTTTTGGCAGTTGCATTTCACAACGCAAGAAACCCTTCTCTGCACAGAGATCTCTGTAACACAGACATTAAGTCGGTCTTTCCCAGCAGAGAAGCAGACAGTGCATTCACCACGCCGCTGCAGGATGTACACAGGGACACCCACACAGCGCTGCCGCTGCTCGTCGCGGGCAGAGCTGACTGCTTACTCACAGGCAAGCCTCTGCCCGGCACTGGGAGCCTCACGCTGCAGACTTCCTCGCTGACCTCCGAGGCTGATAATTCCCATTAAATGGCAGCGCAGTGCAGTTATTAGCAGGACACAAGTGGGAACAAACAAACGATTGAGTCAACGTGTCAAGCCTCGGTGACGTAAGGCGCTGGTGAACTCATGGCAAGGTCAAACACTGAATCAGACACACACAAAAAACACATCAGCTGTGCTGCCTGGAAATCCAATCATCTGATTACAAGGTAGCCTACGGAGAGAACTTTCCATAGGCCAGCGGATCATGAAAATCAAACACGCAAGTCATTAATTGACAGAAGAAACACAGCCTAAGTACACAAGTCTTTTTCCTCTCTCCACACACACTCAAGAGTGGAAGACTCTAAAACATGATTCTAGAAATCCACACAGTCAACAGCAGGACAGGTTTAACAGGGAAAAGGAAGATGCACGCGAATGACACGAGCTGAGGAAAATCCCCACACGACACACACAACAAGCAACGCAAACGGCTGTATGGCAGCTGGTAATCCGAGGAGGAAGTGGTAAAGGCAAGGCCGTCCCCAGCCTTCTTAACCTAACTCACAAATGGATTTTAGTTTGTGGACACAGCCAACTGTCACCACCACACTCAGCTGCGGGATAAAGCCGCCATGGCACGCAGTGACATTGCCAAGTGGGTAACTGGTGGATACTCAGGAAAAAGCGCTGGAGGTGAGTGTTACCTCCCACTGCTGGGGCGCTTTGCAGATTCTGCTGGAAAATCTCTGACTTCACAACTCAGCATGTCCTACCAAAAGGAAAGTTATTTTTTCTCTCTTAGAAATTGCAGCGCGTTCCTCACAGCGAGCACATAAGCAGGTCCCGAAGCACACTCAGCAGCTACAGGTCAGCAGAGCTGAAGCATTCTCAGGAGAGTGACAAGCTCCTTCTGTATTTAACTGGAAAGCCACAGAGTTGTGACTGGTTACTGCAAATGTTTTCAGGACAGAAAGTCCCAGGCTCTGCCAGTTTGTCAAAGCATCTTGCGGATTTTAACACCAACAGCTACAGTGAAGTCTGTTCTGTTCACACCAAATGCAAAGCACTGCAGAGAAGGGATATAAAAGGGGATGCAGAGCAGAAGAAACACACAACTGTTGTTTCCAACCTCACAGTGGTCGGATGCGTTCAAGTAAAGCGAGCACCCACAAAACATCCCTCTCCTGGGAGAAACGAGCAGGGAACGGAGGCATCGCTGTGGTCAGCAAGGAGAACCAGAACCTCAGGGAACCGCAGGGGAAGCTGCTCTCCGATACGCACCGGTCTCAGTGCAGGAAGGTACAAGAGCAGGTCTGGGAACAACCACTCCTGCACGTCTGGATATCCCTACAATAATTTATGAAGTACGTATTTTTACGAGTTCACGCTATAGCTCTCCCATTTTCACCCTCTTGCTTACGAAGCAGAAGGGAAGGATTTAGGAAGATGTTAGTTACTAGCAACAAAAGCTAGGAAATATTCACACTGCCAAGTGTTGCTAAGTTGGAGGCCTGAGGGGACTTGGGAGACACTACCATATAGTCAGTCAAGACAAATCATTTGCTCCTAAGCTTCAAATAAATCTTCTGATTCCATCTGTATAACAACCAGCTCCACCTCGGTGAAAACAGCAAAATATCCAGGCAGTAGAGACAAGATCTCTCTGCTTCTCCTCCTTCAGCTGCCTTTATGACACGCACCAGTACATGAGGGTACCTCATTTCCCAGCCAGCTTTCTCGCACCAAGAACAAGTTCAGTGCGTGCATTTCTTCTGCAGATGAAGAAGTGCAAGAGAGAATTCAGGTACTCGGAGGGAACCCAACGCGTACAGGAACAAGAGCCAGGGAACAGACTGTCAGAGGTGTCTCCTAAGAAGCCAAAACGCTGCTGCCAGGCAAGAACACTTCTACACTGGAGGCGACCCTAAGCCTGAACGTGAAGGAAATGCAAGATAAATGGCACACCTCTCTGCAACCTTCAGAATGAGAATAAAGGGGGGAAAGATTTAGGAGAAACTGTGTGACTGAGCAGGCAGAAATCCCACTGCCCATTTAAAATAACTGCATCTCCCCAAAGGAAAAGCAGCTCATCGCTAACAGAAAGATCTCTCATTAAAGTCAAACTCCTAACAAAGTCGACAGCCAGCTCGTAACGAAAGACCAACAGAAGCACTGTGCCCGCCAGCATGAAACGAGTGCTGCCCCCACGTCCTGCAAGACAATAGCCCAGGCGTCCAGCTGGGGCAAGGAGCCTGCCCGAAGGCAGGACAGCTGGCAGCTGGCTCTTCTCTCAGCAAACCCTGTCGTGCACCACCTCTGCACGAACAAAGCTGGCGATCCATCACAGTCCACGTACACTAGATGGGCCCCTGGAGCTGTGAGGAATTGCCACCATCACAATCAACAAGGCAAGGCAATTTATCCGGGCATTACCGTAGTGACTTCGGCTGTGGCAATTAATGCAGGTGGAACAAAACTCTCTTCCAAAATTAGGGCAGCGCAGATGGATGTTTCCTTCCACAGTGCGTTTAGTTGAACCCCCCCCCCCCCAGATCTCAGGAGTCACATAGGCATGCTAGGCTGACTGCATGGAGGGAGTTGGACCTGGTAAATCTGTAGGCAGCAAATTTGGGAATGACCTTACGCGAGCACTGCTCTGTGCCGAGTGAAATGAAAGGATCTCACAACAGAGGAATTACAGACCACAGGGATGTAGGGAGGTAAACAACTGTTCTTTAGGCAGGGGTGGTTAAATAGGCGTTAAACAGCATCAAAAAAAGGATGTCTCTGTAAAAGGGAGTCATTCCCAGCCAGTAGGAAACTGAGAAAGAGGCAGGCTGGCTACTGAGGTGCTAGAGCGTCACTGTGGGCTGACACCACTTTGCTATTTATGCTCTCACAAGCAATTCCATTTGACAAGGAGAGCTGATAACCTGCTGAAAATAACTCAACTATCAAAGAATCCAAGTCCTGGCTAACAAAGGTTTCTGGTTTTGCAGTTTGTAAAAATCCAGATTAATTCTCAGCCTGAGGAAATGATCTTACAGCCCTGCCTCAGAAGACATTAAAAAGGGGTACCTGTTGTCTAAAGACAAGTGAATTGCATCTTTCCCTGTCTGAATACCTCCACTTAGATTTTACTGCGAACTTAAAAGCTAGCTTGCTTTCTTGCACCAAGTCAGATACAAAACTTACTACTTTTTTTTGCTGTTTAATCAGGAGAACAGGTATATAATTACCCAGCCCTGCTATAGCTGCTGGGGGGATCAATGTAAGGTGCGGATGAAGGCCAGCCAGAACCTCCTCATGTGCACAAAGGTACTGGGATTTCCTGGGGACCTTTAGGCACTTGGTCTGGTGCTTACGGGCTCCTTGCTGCAGCAGCGGACCTAATCTGACCAAGTCAAACACCTGTCCAACACGTGGGGATGCTCCAAATATGAGACGGTAGAGAGGAGGCCTTAAAAATAGGAAGAGGAGGAATTCCCAAAACCCAAGGTATTTGGGAAGGGCATTTGCCTAGGGAGACATTATTTCATGTGAGTAGAACTGGGGAGAGAACATGTGGAGGCACTTGGTTAAACAGTGCCACACATCATTACGTATTTCCCAGTGACTACATAATAGATCGGGAGTTGTAGCAACACTGAAGGGAAAACAAAAGTTGCCACTGATGGTAAAAGTAATGAATAATTCTGGAGCCTTCTCTCATTTCTGCTCCCTCCCTCCCCCATCCAGTGGGAATGTGCCAGGCTCCTTCCCAGCAAAAGAATTATTTCTGTAAAACGTTTTTCTAAGTTGCAATACTTCTGTAACTGCAAATAGAGGCGAATGCAAGTGCTTAGTGGGACCTTTGAAACCCCAGCTGCAGACTCGTTAACTCTAAGCACATCTTTGCACATGCACAGCTCTGAATCTGACTCATGACTCTCCTCTCGTGACAGCAAGACATGGGATGCACTCAAAAAAGGCTTTTGATAATTCATATGGATTCTTATTCAAGCAAATGTGGAGGAAGAAGGCAACGGAGAGGAGGCATAAGGGACGTAAAAGGAATAGGGATCACTTAGTGGTTTATCCTGGGTGATCCATCACCAGCAGTTCTGAGGCACAGACAGGGTGGTGTAAGATGGAAATCTATGTTTTAGCTGACATGTTTTATACGTCTTGCTGTAGCACAGTAGCCAGCAACTGTAGCCTTGAATATCGGGTCAGAGTAAAGGCTCCCGTTGGGTCCTTACTCACTAGGGATTGAAGCCATCCTGCACTTTTAAGGGCTGGAAACATTCAGATTTACCAGGTGCAACTGAACGTAGGGTAGTCCTCGTGTTTGCAACTCCAGCTTGCCAAAGGACAAGGCAGATACGGGGGAGATGCACCATTAAGAACCTCTCCCACGCACAAGGCAGATGGAAGAGCAGAGCGTGCAAGTCACAGCTGACTCAGAGCTGCATACCAGAGGCCTCACCTCCAGTCACATGTGTGTGTGTGTGCGCACGCACAACCGGGGGAGACATTTAATGCTCGCAGAGCTCTTTCCGACTGGATTTCAGCGTGAGTACAAAAGCATCAGGGCCAAAACCTGTATTGGAATTCTGTCAGCTACCAGCCTCTGAACCTAGCCAGGGTGCTGCCACGCGCTAGGGAGGAGGGCAGACCGTTCGGTGGCTGGCAGCTCTTTCACACTGGCATTTCTAAGCCTTTTGCAAGGTTCCGGAAACATGTTTAAACCGCAGCGTTGTGTGTTAGACAAGAACAGATCTGCCTTTGGATAGTTCAAAAAAAATCCTCATTGGCTTTCCACCACCCCACCAAAAATGATTATTTTTTAAAATCTTCTAGCAGCATTGACCGAAGTGTAAAGCAACCTGGTTGGCTTCCATGCATCCGATGGCCTCTTCCAAGAGTGAAAACTCCACGCAGACATAGCCATAGTCGTAACCTGGGGACAGCATTTAAATACAGACGGGAGTCATGTTAGTGCCTTGTCATAAAGAAAGCCACATTAAATATTCAATTTCCCTTTTTCTCCAGTGACAAACCCTCTAACCACCCCCTCTATACTCCACAACGAAAAGGAGAGAAATCAGGGACTAGCTGGATGATGAATAATCGTGCAGTTTATCATGAATTTTAATAGTGCAGTGTTCCCACTTCCCCTTACACAACCCACTGACAGGCACACCCTTCCTTAAGGCAAGAAATAATCACTTTTTTTTTCTTTTTAAGGCATTGTGATTTTCCATACTAGTTTCACATTTTGTCCTGCCTTGGAAGCAGTGTTCTCCAAAGCAAGCGTTGGTAAACGTCATTCCAAAGGACCTTGCTGTGAATGTATTTTACACCAAATGACCAGCATTTTAATTTGGGCAATGTTTCAGAAAGAGCCATCACAATTCCATTACCTTTGCTATTTTCCATTCAACAAATGCTTATTTTTCAAGTCCAAATCCCTTGTATCACGAAAAAGAACAGCGGAGCAGGAACAATAACTCCAACTTTCTCATTCTGGGGTTTTATTTCCAACAGATGTTACTGTACATTTAATAAGAGGCTGCGAGAGCTTAAGTTTAGCAGCAAGAAGCTAGAGAGCCTTTAGTTTTCTCGGAAGGCTGCCATCTCAGTCAGTGGCTGATCTGTGCTCCAGTTACCTGCACTGAACTTTCATGTCCCACGGTAAAGAGCAAGGTGAGCATTACAGAAGCTAAGAGCATCCCAAGAGCCATGCGTGATGGTGGAGGCAGCTCCAAGAACCCAAGAGAGGAACAACCTGAAGTCAGAACCTCACCCTCCCCGTGCCACGCTTCCCTCAGGCCAGGCATCCCCGTCTGCTGGAACTACCCCCACTCCCTCCGGAACTACTCCCAGTTGTTTGCTGCACTCACCAGTTTTAGCTTTTCTGGTTCTGTTGTTGTTTGTGGTGGGGTTTTGTTTGTTAACTGATTCTTTTTATTTATTTATTGTTACCATCTTCACACACACTTCAGAGACAAGTCCAAACAAATCCATTCCATCACCAAACCCTGCTGTTCTTTAACTGGGATCTCTCTAACATCATCTCTCCAACAGCACACCCCCGACTTTGCACATTTGCTGTTAGAACACTCCAGCTTGAATCTAGCTCCTCCTCTACCCCACATTGGGATTTACTTCCCTCCCACATGCTGTTTTTGTCAATATTAGTACACCAGGAGGAAATCTATCAACCTAGGTGCTTTTCGGCTCAGTGAAAGAGGCAGACCAGCACCGCACCACCCGTGATGCCACTAAAGCCCCTTGATATTGCTGCATCAAGCGAGCAGCTAGAACTTGAGCTAGAGTTTCAGATGGCAGAAGGAGCAAAAAATAAAAAATAAATAAATTCACTGGCTCTGCGGTTCCAGCCACATGAAATAGCCTTTAAAAATAAAAGCAGTCCTCTGCTCTGCTCTGCAGAAGAGAGCTGCTCTCTAGGAGCAGTGCTGCCCCTTGCTGGGAGACTGCTTCGCATTCCGGGCGGCCGTCCCTGCTACTCTGCGGCGCAGCACAGCCTCACACCGTTATGTCTTAGTCTTCTTCAAATCCAGGTCTCTAAAGTCACTTCTCTCTCCCCCTCATGTTTAGAAGAGGCTCGCTTGAATGTTACGTATCAGCCTGTAAGACTCCCAACTCCCAGAAAGGATTTTCAAAAGCTGCTGTAATCAGCAGGCCGCGATCAGGGCGCTGCCTTTGTTCTGTGAGCACGTGAAGTAAGCGGTCTCCAGACAGACTGGAAGAAGATTGCACGAGTTTTCACTCTATTGGCTCCATCTGAGAGGCCGTTTACACCCAACGTCTGATAAAGTGAACGAGTGTTTGACATGTGGATTTAATCCAGCGTGACAGAGTTGAGCACAATGCTGATGTTGGATGTAAAACCTGAGATCCTCAGAGGCCTGCACGCTGCAGACCCACTCCAGTTAAGAGAAAGATCAGCATGTTTTTCCTCATACACTTCCTTCCCTCCTGCTTCCCCACCGAACTCTACCCACCTAATAAGCACTGCTGCAGCTAACACACACGGTGAGAACCAGACCCAGAAATTCTGGCCCCGCATCCTGCAAAAAAGCAGCTTCAGACCACACGTTCGTTTCTTGTGGTCAGGCTGCACAGGAACGTCGCGTTCTGCAACTCGCTGCCAGCTGTCCTTGCACAGAACCGAAGCAGTGATACAAGAGAGCAGCCTGGAGCCACTGCTCCGCTCCAAACTGCCGGTGAAAATCTGGGGGGGCTGGGAATTTTCTGTCGCCCACCCCCAGGTCAATCCTCTTTTCGAAGACCTGCCCAGCGCACGCGATGTGTGAAAACCACACAGCAGCATCAGCTTTCGGCGGCACGGCCCCCTGCCCCCAGCTCCAGGACAGCAGCCTTCCATTTTAGACCATACAGGAAAGCCCACTGAAAGGCAGCAACAGCAGCGCGACTACACCACGCTTTGAAACGCGACGTTTGCTGATTTTTTTGCCACCGTTGGCAATAAACCTGCTACCCAGAGGACAACGCTTCAAACAAAACTGAGTGCCTTGAGGCTGGCTACAGAGGCTGCTGCCACCAACTGTTGCGCCTCTTCTCTGCCTCCTTCGTGGGGCTGGTTCAGCTCTTTGTGCAGCAGCTGCTGAGCTTGCATATTTTCCTTTCTGAATACAGTTTGCCTGTCAGAACCCAGCGATTCATCTGCTGCTACCAGAAGCAGGGCATGGGATTTGACAGCCGGATGCACGGGGACAGGCATCAGTACACCAGGCATCCCACGGTAAGCCGTCCTCCCCTGCACACCAGAGCTCTTGGACACGTACCAGAACTCTTCAGGGCTTAACAGTAAAACCAACGAGATCAAACCAGCAACGCAGAATCGCTGCTGATGATACAGCTCGGCTTTGTGACTCAGGGTGGCCCAAACTCACGCAAGGTTTCACGTGAAGACAGAAAGCCAAGTACCGTCTTAATCACTCGTATCACCTGCTGCTCAGTGCGGCACCGCTGCTTCGGGCTCCACAGGAAAAAAATAAAAGTATGGAACTGAGTAAGCACTGAGTAAGGAATGCTTTGCGTTTTGGCAGAAGTATTTGATATCAACACCCTCCCCAAACTCTGAACATGATGGAGCATTAGCTGCTCAGACGACCTCTCCATAAGGGTACGCACCAGTCCCCCAACACTTGAACTCCCACAGCGAATGAGTTTGTTTTCCTTCAGTGCTTCTGTGTATACACAACCTTTACGGATGTTTCCAAGGCATGCTCTGATGATTCCTGCACTGACAACGAATACGAGCACTTGACACTACTAGGGATGCATTTTTAAAGCTCCAGGAAGCTGCTGTGCAAACATCTGAATAAGAGATATTTTGCTTCTTAAACGTGCATTTTAGTCAAGTGATTTTTGACAACGCATATCAGGTCTTTGTTAGCGTGCCACAGCTGGGCTAAAAGTCCTGAAAGCCTGGTTTAAAATTACCATATTCGGATTGAGGTAAAAATGAGATGTACTTGAGGTTTAAAGCCAGACTTGTTTCTATACATACACAGTTTTACTGAACAACTGACACAGCGCAATGCACTACTTCACGATAGCTTGCTATGTCAAGATCTGAAACAAGGACAATGTTCTCCTGGTATGTGCTGGAAGTAGCACGAAGACAAAAACATTTCTCTGGAGTTTTAGGAGGCCAAATGAATAAATCATGTAACAACAACGACCCTGAACTATGCCAAACTGAAGATACTTCTGGAGAGAAGGCCTGATGGATGCCTGGTGACAAAGGCATCCAGCTGAGGAGATCTGATCCAGCTCTTTGATTCCAGGAATAAGGACGCACCAAGTCATGTTACCACCCTTCCCTACCAGCTGAAGGCGATAGGAAACCTTCCATCTGAAGTGCAGCATCACCTGCCCTCCCAAAACACTGCCACACGACCCCTGTTGTGTTGCGATACAAAAAGCCTCTCCCAGAGCTGGAAGGAGGAAGACAGGCTCCTATTAAAGGAACTTGGTGGAACAGGTTGCCAGAAGCCTCTAGGCTGAGCTGAACACCTGGGCCAGCTGACAACACGCGGGAGGTCCCCACTCTGCCACCGTTCGTACCTGCAGCTACCAGGAGGGGCCAAGCAGCCTGAGGACACCAGGCTCTAAGATGGAGTCTCCGTAAGCAGAGAGCTTCTCAACCCTCCCAACTTCTCACTTGTTTGTGTGCTGTTGGGATTTTATTCCTGTAGGATGAGATAAAAGTGCTACAGAGGAAAATCGTTTGCAGACTTGTGTACTTGTAGGACTCCGAGAGATGGCAAAGCCAGCCTGCTGAAGGAGGATGCTGCTGGGGCTCGCTCTCTGCTGAGGCAGCATGGCTTAACAGAGCGCAGCCAGGGAAATCCCCCACAGAGTTTCATCCACGTTAGAGAGGAAATCTCGATTGCTTCAAAGGCAACTACAGCATCAAGTACGGAGAGAAAATGAGATCCCTTCCAGGGCTGTGGAAGTCCCTACGACCTCCCACACCGGTCTTCACACAGCTGTGGAGACAAGATTTTGCACATTTCTCACCGAATCTGCTTTTGCTTGGTTGCCAGGAATCACTACCTCATTTGCGGGAGGTTTCAGCAACGTGCCCGTGACCCCCTGTGGAAATCTGTCCTGTTTCCTCCAAGGGAAGATGCAGACAGACCACCTGTACGAGGAGGCCCAGGAAGCCTGTGAAGCCATCCTTCCTAAAGGCTGAACACCTCATCTCACGAAAATACCAGAAAACGCAGGGCTTTCTCCGTACCTCCACCCTGTTGGAGCGTACCGTCCTTAGCAGGTACAACGTACTTCCTGCTGCCAAGGAGCCAGGAGCTCCTGAACACGCGCAGCAGTGGCCAAGGACGGGCACACAGCAGCATGCAGCAAGGACGGGTAACAGCACGGTGCCTTCTGCAGCGAGCAGAGAAAATAAAGCTGTCCACAGCCTGATCTCCTGGAGGGCACCCCCGCAGCGAATGGCAGCAAGCGATCTGTGCTAACGCACGCTCAGAAGCCAAAAGCGAGAGCGCTCTCCACACCAGCTGGTGGATTCAGAGCTTCCATAAATTTGTCAGGCCTCTTTGCTGCACAGACGAATCGGTCTCCCCAGCTCCTAAAGCTGAAGAGCTGTATCAGAAAAGCTTGCTGGTGAATAACAAACAGGACGATCTGCACCAAGCCATGTCCCCGATTCCTTTCAAAGGCTGAGCATTTACAAGCCACGCCTGGCTGCTGAGAAAAGGGCTGCCGCTTCATACTGTCCCTCTTGATTAAAAAAAAAAAAGATATTCATGACAGTGCTGCACAAGAGAACGGCACTGAAAGCAGACGACATGAAATGCAGCCGTCCTAATGGGTATCATGCTACAGCCTACCCTTCTTCTGCCACCCAGGAGGACAAGATGCAGAGAGGACCTGCTTGAGCTGCCCTCAAAGGGAAACAGCCCACAGTTTTCTTCCACAGCTGTATTCTTGGCCAGAAGGGCTGTGGTTTGTACACTAGCACAGAGGAGGGAGAAATCCAAGACACCAAGACCTTACACACTGTAGCTTTATTAGAGACAAGTTATTACATCATGCTTGTACAGAAAGGCAGAACCCAAGAAAGGCTGTGGCCATCACAAAGCGCCATGAAAGAACTGGAAGCTGCAGATGTGGGAAGGTGCTACGGACAGGAAACTGATTTTAAAATACTGCTAATGTGTGCCTTGGCCTCCAGGATCTGTCATGTAGCACAAATGGCTCAGAAAAGCAATTAATCCAGCAGTGTCAGCACGCGGCGAAAAGCCTTGAAGCTTTGCACCGGAGACGCAAAAAGGGTGAGCACATTTTTTAAAAACCATCATAAACAGAAGGAACATGCATGACAGGAGGGCTGCGAGAGCATTTTCCGGCTGGCTGTTGCCTTCTGTGTTGAACAGGCTGCAAACCACGAATCAAGGTTGATCACTACTGCAAACAGACTTAAACAGATTCGTGCTTCCCACGTGCTAAGCCACCACATCACAGATGAGGACAGATTGGCAAGAATGCCGTTGGCTTGCACGATGCAACACTCTCCCGCCCTAAAATCAAGCAGAACTAGCCAAAAACCTACTGCCCACACAGCTGGGAAAGCTGACAAGGACTGGCATCAATGACCATGGACTAATGCCAGCTAAGGCGCTTTTCAGTCCCGGCCAGGCTATTTTGGCTACAGACAGGCATCAGCACTGAAGATGCTTCCCCGCCTTCTGGCAGACGAGCCCTCCAGAATGAGGACCTCTGACGATGAGCAGGTGACCTGGTCGCGCTTCAGCAGGAAGCTCGGAGCGTGCTACAGCGCCCTGTGAACTCCTGGATGATCGCCTCAGATCTCTGCCAGCACCTGAGAGCTGCGTGCCCTCAGTTGCGGCTGATGCAGCCGAGTGGGCCACACCACGCAGAACACCGAGCACAGCAACAGCTTGTCCTTCCTCTGGTGCGTTAGCACCAGCCTTGATGGTGAGACGAGGTGTATTCTGCAGTCAGCACAGAAGGCACCTCTGTGCCACACTATCAGACACCTCACGCCATCCCACAGCGAGCTCTCTGTACCCAAACGAAGGACTTAAGGCCTTCTGAGATCTACCCAAACCGCACGGGGCCGGTACCAAGCCCTCCTCACGAGGACACCGCTAGCCGGCCACAAAACCGCCCTTCGGAGGGGGTTGCCCACGGGTACCGCGGGACTCCTGAAAGGAAAGAAAAGGTTTCGGTTCAGCGCAGCTCTGGCTGCACACCTCCAGGGAACCGCCTGCTGTGCAGCACGGCGGGGCGGCTCCTGCCCTGCCCAGGGCTGGAAGCTGCAGCCTGCACGGGGCCATGGGGAGCGTTCCTCCAGCACTTCTGACCTCCAGGAGGGTCGCTAGTCAAACCCCAGCTGCACGCACAGCGACTGTGAGGGAGCTAAGGCTCAGCTACACGTGGGCCAGACAGAAGCACAGCCATGCCTCCCACACAGCAGGAGCTCTGCGTTGAACGGGGAGGATCTCACTGCCTTGGTACGCACCCCAGCCCAGGACAAGGGAGAGATTACCCCCGGTATGGAGGGGAGCACTGCTCAAAATCTGCATCCATTTTTCCATCACGAACTATACACCTGGACCTTACATTATGAGTTTTAGTAATATTCAGTACTGTAAAGAAAATAACTTCAGATTTCAGAGTCTCCCTGAAATATTCCTGAAAGCAACAACTCACTGTTCTGAGACACAGGATACATCGCACTGAGGGGGCAGGGGAAAGGTGCTTTTTATAGCTTTACCTAAGAGGTTTATTAATATTTAACAGGGTGGCAGAGCTTAGTAAGACCAAGATGAACTCCCTCAATTAAGAAAAAAACACATGACGTTTAACAAAGGGAAGGATAAGGAGGCAGGTCCAAGCATCTACAGTCTAAGGGCCAGGTCGGGAGGGCCACAGAAATGAAACAGGTACATGTTAGTGCACAGAGGTGGCTGAGCAAGCAGCAAAGTATATCTGGTGCCAGAGGTACTCGCTAAAGCAAAAGCTTTTCAAAACTAAGCAGGCAGCTGCCACTAGGCTCGGTGGATCGCATTTGAGGTTACACTGCATTTCCTGCACGTGCCTCCACCACGGGAAGGTGCCTAGCCTCAGCTCACCTGGTCCCTCTAAGTTCACTTCACAGAGATCCTCTCTGGCCTTGCTGCTCTCCATCTTAACGTATCTATTTTCCTTCAGGCCTTCCCAGCTCAGCAAAGACGCCTCTCAGATGCACGGATGTGCCTGTAGAGCAAGCTAGGAAAACTTCACGGGCTACCAGCGATTTCTCAGGCTCACCTTCCCCAAACAGCTTTCCCCAACAGCTGGTACCAGCCCTAATGTAAATCCTGGCTGGAAAGCATGTTCCAAGCTTGGCCACCCGACTGTGTCCAGGAGAGCAACTTGAATGGAAAGCTCAGAGTACGCTTCATGCTTTCATTTAGCACTTGGGACACTCCTGCAGCACCTCTTAACGGTGAGCAACTCAGCAGCAGCAGCCCTTTAGGACGAGCTTAGATCTGCATGTTCCCTTCTCCAGGTCATACACAGGCATTCACCTGAAGTGCTCCGTGCACATCAAACGCTCAGGATCGTTTCCTAGACTTGGCTTATGTTTGGCATTAGTCAGCAAAATGGAAACAGAGCTTAATGAGAAGCAGGCAGGACGTAAGCCTAAAATACATCAAAATCAAAACCAGGACAAGGTGCCTTCGTGTTAGATTCCTTGAAGGTCTGAAGGTATCAGTTTCAAGTTTCTGGCAGTCAGCACCAACACAAGAACACAAGTTCGCAGCCAGCGATACAACAATACCACAGGCCGTGCCACAAGCAGCTCGGTGCTACGGCACGCAGCGCTAACAGTTCCGCAGCAGGAGGTACCCACTGGAAAGCCACACGGAAGCCTTGACCCCGGTGAGCAGAGAGAAGCACCTCCAGACGGGCCAGGGGCAGCTCACAAGCACTTACTGACAATCACTTGTCAGAGAGCGTCTGACAAGTCAGCAGCGCTAGTATCTAGCACAGAAGCAGCGCATCTGCAGCTCTGAAACTGCAGGAGGCACAAGGAGGTATTACAGACTGCAGGAGTTGATGGACTTTAAGAAGATCCCACCGTCGCCTCCGGGTTTACTCTTTGTAATGATTAATCAAACAGACACGGCCAAACACACTTCAGAAGGCAAGCTGGAAGATAAGCCAACCATCTAATTGTTAGTTCTGCCAACGTTTAACACGTTATGTTGGGAGAAACCCCTCTTCCCCCCACAAACCGGTATGACACTCTCAGCCTGAGCGAGCAGGCATCAATTCCAAAATCTAACTGATAGCTCAGAGACACAAGACAATACAAGATAATGTTGCATGGGGTAATACGATGAAATTTCCTTTTGGTATTTTGATTGCCTGCAAATATCTGCCTTTTTGATTCAAACAGAAATACTCCGTCAGTTCTCAAGGTCTCTTCTTTCACTACCTTCTTAACATCTATGAACTGTTTCAGTCTGTGTTCTCCAGAGACAAAATAGCCTCAAGAACAAGCAGCTTGTACGTATATCAAGATCACACCAGCTACGTTAAGAACAGTGTTCCAGGCTCAGCACAACCTTCAGTGAAAATACACTTCCCTTAGTGCATACACAGGACGTAAAAGAAAGGCATTTGCAAAGAAGTTGTATTGTGGTTTCCCCCCCACCCCCAAAGAAAAATCAACCACGTATTTTTTCCCCAGAGCAGAGTCCTGAAAAAGATCACAGAGTGGAATGATCACACTGAAGCTGCTGAGATAACCCTGATGATAAGCATTATCGTTTTGGGAAACTGATCTGAGCCTCGCACCTCGAGTTAATTGTGTGCTATTTGTTACGGTTGGTTTTGTTCTCCAGCAGCTGCAGGCATTCTTCTTTCTCGAACACACTCGACATGAAGTACATACACACTCACGATTAATGTTATTTTTAACAATTCTGGACGGTGTTCAAAAATACACAGCCCACTCAGGCTTAGCAGGGGCTCTTCTGAATCAGGCTGCTGTTGTACCACTGAACTGATACGTGAACGCAGCCGGTGGGTCCAGGTGTATCAGACATCAGAAATCCAGGAAGTTTGCTTTTAGTTCTTATGAATATTTACATCGCACTCCATTGGAAAGGCAGCATTTTATGCACACGACTGGCCTCTAGTTTCAGACAGGCTTAGCTTTTCAGAAGTTAATGTGAATTCAATTCCGCACGTCTCTCTGTAGGATTACCTCATGTGAAAACCTGGATTGAGTTTACTACAGCTTCTAGTTACCCGATTTCAGCACGATGTTTTCACAATTCAGGAGGCTTGTTTTGTCCTAGATGTACCCATCTCGCATGACAAGGGTCAGAAGGCTGTTTAAATTAGTAGCTGCATTTGCAGCCCCAGGACATGATGCAAAACAAAGTCACTGAAGCATCGACGTAACCTAGAACAGCGCTACACAGCTTGAATTGCTGATGCTGAATGGACAGGGTTAAACAACAGCTTTACAGAAGAGCTCATAAAATATGAGCTATTTTAACTCCAGTCTTCATCCGCTGGCTTTTGTAAGCCAGGAGAACTTTCTTATATAAAAAAAAACAACACTCTGCTGCTAAGGAGACAGACAAATCGAATGCAGCTGTTACAGAGACAACAAAAAGCACAACCCGTATTTTACGTGTGACCATCAGCAGATACTAGGGCTTACGCACTTAACCTCAGACTCCGCATCTCAGCCTGAGAGGCCTCTGTAACGGAATGGGAAAGGGACAACAGTTCTCTACGGGGGTTCCATGTCCTAGTAACGTACACAAGAAGAGACTTACGAAAAGATTCCCCGTTCAAGTTGACTTATTACCGGAATGTGGTGTGTTTCAGAATAACACCAACTGACAAATCACATCAGGAAGGGCAAAACATGTGTTGCAATCGTTGGGTAACACTCAGTGCTGTAGGGGTGACGACAGCCATGCTGTACTATGCTTAGAAAATAGGAAAGGAAGCAAGAAAGATTGCACCCTTTAAGCCCTGCTTGTTGGGCCAGAGCAGACTAGGTAACGCAGGGGTGTTCTTTAGTTCAAAGGTTCACGAGAAGGTTGTGAAATCTCCTCTGACAGCTTCCAGAAACAAAAATATACTTGAGAAATACCCAACTGCCCCAGTTTCTCTCCCAGCCACTAAACACCCGAGAAGCCTCTAAATAACGTACTGACAGCAGGAATTTCAGCTGCTCCACGTGCAACCCACACTGGTAATAAGAAAAAGCACCAACGATGGTAAAAGCCTCTGCTTTCCTCGGTTTAAAAGGAGACAGAGAAAACAGCCGTGCCATTTTCCTTTTCTTTGGAAAACAGCAGAAATTCACTTTGGAGCAGGACCTGTTCAGTATCATCAGAGCAGGAGCAGTGACTTCAGATGGTCTCCTCCCATTTCCAGGCATTCCCTATTAGTACAACCCCAACCAGTCCTAGGGGCTGGCCCCTCATTTGCTACAATTGCACGTCTTTGTTCCAGCGTAACTCACACAAAGCAGCCTTGTAAATCATTTTTCTTCAGAATCCAATACATACCCATGAGAAGTACAGCAACATTTCATTCTTTGAAATAAGGAAGAGCATCCTGACCCAGCATTGCACTATTTGTTTATAAAACTTGCTTTTGCCTTTTTCTTTCTTTTCTTTTTTTTTTTTTAAAGCCTGTCTTCATATCCAAGAAGGGTGACAGTTTCCCGTTACTGAAGGAGAAATGTTACGGTATGTCAGGTTTCACGGGGACGCGATTTGTGCAGGACACACTCCACAGCAAGGCCATCTCACAAACAAGATGGGGAACAATCCAAAAAGGATTGAGTAACTTAAAAAAAAAGATCTACTGGGAATTAACCTGCTGTCCCACGTCAGTATTAGCTTTATTATTGATGGCTATCAGAACAGCACTGCTGTTTTTTCCTGCTGCTCCTACAGCTAGAAGCACCAGATCACGATTTAGCTCTGAAGCAACAGTGAGCACAGCCATCAGTTTTGAAGACAATAGAGCAAACTACAGAACTCGGCTTTTTCATTAAAAAATACTTGTAATTATGGCATCAAGGACAACCAAACTGGCTAAGTATTGGTGCTAAGAATCCCCTTTTGTAAACCTGAATCCAGAAGCACTGAGAAAGCATTCTCACCTGAACTGTAATCTTTCAGTCGCAAGTCCTTCACAGGTGTCCCATCCGGCCCTCGGAAAGCATTGAGAATCTACAGGAAAACCAGGATCCACTTCAGTCTCCAAAATAAAGCCTCAGAGCAAAGCATTTCCTAAAGTACACTTGTCTTTCCCTAAGACTTCTTTGCTTTCTAGTTTAAGCTTGTTACAAACACGCATTTCCCTGGTAAAGCTCCTGCAGTTTCTGAGGACTGCTTACTGAGTTTGGGGGAATTTTTGTTCACGTGTTTTTAATTTTTGTTTAAATAAGCAACAGCCGTTTACAGCAGAACTGTTCAAAGGTTTGTCACGCTGTTTTCATCCAGACAGTTCCCCTCCGATCCCTATTTAAGGTCAGATACATCTTACCGCCTTTAGCAGACAAAGTTTCTACCATGAGTCCTCCAGCAACCAGATTTCAGTACTAAGCCTCAGGAGGGCTGACACCACAGCTAACCCTTGCAAAAAGTGATGTGTGGGGGTGTTCTCATGTCTGCAGCTGCCACCAAAAAAATCTAATTAGAAGTGGAAGCTGGTGGAAAGGTAACTTCTCTCACCTTGTAGCCTAGATGTTTATTTTTTTTGGAAACCAAAATCAGCAGTAACAGGCGGCATCTTTTCCTTCTTCGTCAGATCTCATCTTAGGAATTTCAAGTAATGAAGAAGGAACAAGTTCATTCAGACACTAACACCTTCCAGGCTCAAAACATACTACCAAAGTAATAACAACGTTGTTTCTGTATAAAGTAGTCCTGGAAGGAAGGTATGTTAACAAGTGTCTGCTGGTCAAGGCTTTTGCACATGACTGCAAAAGAGAGTCATAATTTCCAGACCCTCTAGAAAGCAGAATAATCGTATAAAAATAACACTGCAGTCACTCCTAGATCAGGATTTTCTTTGGGGAAAACGACAGACCACCTGAATTCCAATCACCAGGCTTGAAAACGCTAAGTTTAGAAACACCCGATATAAGTTTTGAAAGTCTTACAGTGACTTTTGGATGAAAAACATCCCACTTACATCATCCTTTGTGGCAGTTTCTGGCACTCCTCCTAGCCGAATGAGCTTGCTTGGCTTCACATATTTGGGGCAGGTCCGGTAATCTTGGTCCTTGAGTTCACACAATCAAGATGTTGTTTTTACAAATGAGAAATGCTAGCTCACAGGATACACAAACCAGAACAAAATACAGCGGGGTATAATTCAAAGGGAAAGGCCCATCAGCAGAATGGCTCCAGTCTTTACTACAGCACTGCTGAAGATTCAGAGGGCTCTGCTATCTTAGCATTAGCAGCTTCATATGCGCACTGAGCTGTGCAGCCAGATCCAGGTCCAGCAAGTATCTGCCTACAAGATGCACAGCTCAGAATAAGCCGTAAATGCCAAGAGGCAGTCCTTGCCCTGAATCCCACATTCCTCCAAGTTCTTATAAAAAGAGAAGCGGAACACCTCTCTGCTTCCCAGAAGTGGGATATTCAAATCCAACAGCAGTTATTAACTCAGTGGTTAGCGTTAACCTGGGATTTCAAAGCTATGAGGATAAACAAAGCACGCGTGAGAACAGCTGTGCTGTTCCACGCAGGACCTCCTATCCCAGTAGCTTCTCTCTGGTAGCGCTCGTAAGCAGATGCCCAGGAGAAAATAAGCTGTTCTGTGCAATACTTCCCCACCCACCTAACACCCTCCACTTGTCTGGTCATTGGCAGCTTGGGGACTTTCTGAACCAAATCTGGTTCTACATATTGAGCAATTCTCAATTACTGATTTGCATCCCTCTTGAGAATAAAGTATTTCTGAGATAGAAAGCGTGCCAGTCAAATGGCCTGGAGCACGAGGATGACCTCAGAAAAGGACAGTGAGTTAGCACTGAACCAAAGGGATGGAACATGAATAGAAGGCTCCTTCCACCTCCTTCCATTCTTTGGCCAACATGTGCTTAAGAGAAACATCAATTGACAAAGCCACCTACCTGAAGGCTCTTATAGGGCCTAGAATCTTTGCTGGGTTTTCCTTCTGAAAAGGACTTGCCGTGCTCGTAATCAAACATCTGATGCCCTGGCAGCCGGTGATCCACATCACGATACTCAATGTTTCTGTAGTCCGTATCTTGCCGTCCCAGGAAATCCAGATCACCTTCACTTTTCAACCCGAGATCAGCATCAGATCTCTGCTGTTCCCCCCCAGAAAGCTGCTGCTGCTGTTGCTGCTTGTTAGCAAAGGTCTGAGGTTGCTCCTCTTGGTCTTGAAGGGTAGTAGGAAGAGTTCCACGGCTGTTTTGGAAATTGTGTGAAGCGTCATCTTTGAGACTCAGTCCAAGGGATTCCTCTTCTCTGGCTGGTGCTTCTGGATGTTGAAATTCACCTTTCTGGTTACCAAAAGGAGTTCTATCTAAACCAAGTGCAGACTCCTCTCTCTTGCTGGTGCTTAAACCAGAGCCCTCTCTTTCTGCTAAAGGTACAGTAGACTGGTTGCGCCTAAAATCTACAAGGCTTTGATCCACAGGAGGCAATTCCCTCTCTGAGAAGTCCATAGGAGGAGCCATCTCTCTGCTCCTAAAGTCCTGATCAGACCGAGACCTGTGCCTATTTCTGAAATCTGACGATGGTGCGTTTCTGTTTCGGAAGTCCAGATCAGATGTGCCCATACCCCTGAAGTCCAAATCAGGTACATCCCTATTTCTGAAGTCAGAATAGGAATGGTCTCTGCCCCTGTAGTCTAACTCAGGGACATCTCTTGCCCTAAAGTCCGAATGAGATCCATCTCGACCTCTGAAGTCTAGATCAAAAGACCCCCTCCCCCTGAAGTCTGACGGAGGCTCATCTCTGCCCCTGTAATCCATGTTATGTGCTTCCCTGTCCCTGTAGTTCATACGGAACGTCTCCCTGTTTCTGTAGTCTGCTGAAGGAACGTCCCCACCCCTGAAGTCCATAGGTGGCCCTTCTCTCTCCCGGAAGTCTCCGGAGTACATATCCCTGCCCCTGTACTCAGAAGGGGGTGGCTCCCTGCCTCTGAAATCCAGCTGAGACTCATCTCTGCTCTGAAAGTCAGACGGTGGGAAATCTCTGCCCCTGAAATCGTGGTGCCCTTCCCTACCTCTGAGGTCACTACGTGGTCCATCTCTGGCTCCAAAGCTGAAAGAAGGTTCCTCTCTGTTGGCAAACTGAGGATTGAGGAGGCCTGCGAGTGCCTGGATATCAAAAGGAAGTGATTCTCTGCCAGAGAAGTTGCCAGAGTGTCTTTCTTGAGCAAGACTATCAAGGGAAGGAGGATATTCCCTGTTCCACCCGGGAGCAAACCTTTCTTCTTGGCTCCCACTGTAGAAATAAAGACAGTATTATTCATAACGTGCTTAGAGTCTGAAATCTATACAGCAGCACATTCTTCTCTAAACTTTTACAGAGTGGTGTAACAGTCTAAGATCCGCAGAAGATATTGATGTTTGGCAGTTTAAGATGAGGCAGCATACGACAGATGTGAGAAAGTAAACTTGGGTGCTCCCATTTCAGCACAATTTCCAGAAGCACTCAACAGGGAAAACCTGCAATATTAATGGGTTAATGATGGTAGCAATCACATAGTCCTGCACTGCACACAGCTCTGCAGCTGTTCGAGGTTCCACCAGCTGGCGTGCCTGTTTATTAGCATCACCAGCACATGCCTGGAAGGAACAACCTGAGCTTAAATTCTCTGGGCAGCTTTACAGACGGCTAACTTAGCGCATCGTCACGAGGCACACAAAAGCAAAGGTTACCGAACATGCTCGAGTAACATGCTGCACAAAAGAGGTTATGCCTCCTTGTGCTGGGATCTAAACCAGCATCAGTTCAGACTTTGCAGGTGCCTCACAAGCATATACCAACAATCAGCGTTGGAGATCCTCCTGCACTCCTGCCTCAAGCCCAGCTGCCTTGCACCCTCTTACAACACCACAGCCACGAGTTCTGATCTCTGCACACCACCACTCAGGGAGAGCTTTCCTCTTACTACAGTTTTTTTTCAAAATCCATTCTGTCTGTTTCTGAGATTAAGCCACCCGACTTTTTGGCTAGGCATTACAATACACTTCAATATAATAAAAAAATTGAAAAGTAAAACATTAAAGCAACACATTTTAAAGAAGCACCAAATCCTACCCTAACCAGTGGGCATTTCCTTGCACTCCAGCAAGTTCTGAGCTTCTCTACAGGATCGCCCACCAACAAAACCCACATCTGCACAGCCAATCAAGCTGCACGTGGGTTTACTAAGCTGCAAGCCCCTGGTTCACCGCCACACGGAACAGGAATTAAAACTCGGTTTGAGGATAGAATCGCCTATCCACCACAGTGAAGAATGATGCCAATACAATCCAATTTTAAAAAAATCAGCAGAGCAGCACTGCTGGTATCACCACAAACCATGATCCATCAATCCTGTTCAGACAGGTTCTGCAGGACACTGTTTTAAATTCATGACATCAGCTTTCTCAACACACTGCAGTCAGACAATTGTTTGAAATACTTTCATTTCAGGAGCCTACGGTGTGCCAGGAGGAAGTACATTTATCATCCTGATTTTCAAATAACTGAGATGAAGACTTGAGTAAAGGATGAAAGAATTATGCACGAGGGAGGAAAACCCTATCTCTTGGCGCCTCTGCTTTATTTCAGTTTTTATTCACAGAGCCCCGTTGCAAACACAGGGCCCAGTAACAAGCAGAGGAACATAAACTAAGAAAAATATCAGGCAGTGCAGGTCGGCTGCATATGCGTCTTTGCCACAGTTCCAGTGACAGTCAAGAACATCTTGGGAAGGAGCACGAGAAATAAGCTGGCGATCTATCGGTCTGCTTAACCTCACCGAGTGGACTAAACCCGCGAGGTTTTCATGAAACCCCATGTAGAAGGAAAGAGGCAGCATTTGTGAAGTTGAGGGAAGCACCGTGGTTGAAGAGAATCAACCCCGAACTATCGGGTGCTTCTCTTCCAGGTTTTAACATTACGTAACACCAAAACCCAGGTGGTTTTGTTAACACCACCTGAGCTCGTAACGGCTCAACAAAGTATCACAGGAAAAGGTGGTGTGGAAAAAGGAATAGGAATATTAAAGCAGCTGGCATCAAAAACAAAAATATCATGAAAAGGCAGAAAGCCACACCGTAGCTGAACTCTCCTACTCTTCAGGAGTGACACCTAGCTCCACAAGGAGCTCAGAAACTTTTAGCAAGATAACCTGTAGGAGGATGTGCGGGAATACTGACAAACAGAAAGTTCTTGTTGTTTCCCTAACATTCTTCAGTGCAATAAACAAACGGCACGCTCCCATGCTTACCGAAAGGGCCCCGTTCTGTTGCCTTGTCGATGGTCTCCCCACATGTTCCCCTTGTCTGGTGGGTTTCCAGAAATGGGTAATTCGCTCTGAGAGCACCACGACAGCACAACCTGCTGAGGAAATAACAGTAAGCCCCAGGGCAACAAAAATACATCGCAGAAGAAAAACACTGCCGGTCAGTGGAAGGCGTGAGGGAGCAGCCGAGACCCACCGACACACGTGGCCGCTCTCAGGCGGGAATTAACCGAGTGCTGTGCTTCTCCATGCTCACACTCACGAGCTTCAAATGACTTCTGAAACGAAACCGCCAGTGTGTGTGGGCAAACGATTTGCTATTTGCTCTTGATTAACATAAAGCTCCCCACCATACTGTGCTGTCTAACACTACTCAGAGCAACTGGGAGTGTGAGAATCCCACGATCTATAAACAGCAAGGCCCAGTGCTGAACAACAGTTTGCAATTAACGTTTAACCCAAACTATTTCTGCCAAAAGCTCTCTGCTGTTCGAGGAAACGATGGCCGCTGTTGGCCTACCGTGCTTACTGTGCCCTCCGAAAGCAGGCAGGTACAGGGTGCGCTCTGCCAATAAATCTTTACAGGCTCTGCTGCCCGGTACTGCCCTAAAAGCTGAGTGCAACGGAGGTGTGAAACGTCACCTGCTTCCTCCCACCAGCCGCGAAGGTGAGGACTTCCTGGAGACCGCCAAAGCCAGGACTTCAGATGGACTTCAGGCAGGAAGAACTTGGGCCTTTCCCCCAAAAGGGCTGCAGCAGAGCCACAGCAGAACGATGCTGCCAGCACCTCAGTGGTCTCCGACCCGCTCCCTGCAGTGGTTTCGGAGTTCTTGTGGCACAGCAGCCAGTCTGCCACTCAGGTCCCACCCCACGACGCAGCGGATTCACGCTTCTCCAGAGCAGGTCAGAAGTGAGCTACCTGCAGCGCGTCCACGGAACAGAGGGCGGTACGGACAGGCACCGCCGGGCCTCGTGAGAGCAGTAAATCTCAAGGAAAACCACGCAACGCCCCGCTTCCTCCCGCTTCCAAAGGTCAGCGCTGCCCAGCAGGCAGCGGGAGGGGAGGAGCGGGCTGGGACAGCCGCACGGCAGCAGCCACGCAGGGGATCCTCGGCGGGGCAGGGTGCCACCGGCCACCTCCACCACCACTGCTCAAGATCCCTCGTCCCGCCTGAGAGCGCCGGTCCCCTCGCGGTTACGCGGCTCCTGCCGTGCAGAGCACCGCCCTCTTCCCGGGCAGTCCCGCCACCAGCTCTGCCATTTTTTCTTGCAGAGCTGAATGGCAGGGGCACTGCAGCCGTGCTTCAGGCCGAGAGGACAGGCAAACGGAGGTGGCCGTGGCAGTCACCGTTCTGGCTGCTTGTCAGCAGCCCGTCCTTTTACCTCTGACCCCCTGCAGCCTGCAGACGTCTGCAGAGCTGGTGTTTCTCGATCTTCCCTTCCCGGTTTCCTCCCCCACTCCAGTTTTCATCGAGCCCACAGGCTTACCAATGCTTAAAAAAATCCCTTGCCAACCGGGAGCTGTCTGGACACAACGTTCAAATTCTCAGATGGGGATAAAACGCCATCAGACCGGTAGCAGAGGTGGCTGGCGTCAAGCAAGTTCAGGACCACAGGCAGCAAGACTGCTAAATCCATCCCTGCCGTGCCCCGGGCAAAGCGCAGCGTGCCAGCTCTGCCAGCTCAGGCTTCTCTGCATCGGCACTGGGGACGACCCTCCAAAAAGAGTCGAATTTAACCCAGGCTACTTCAGCGGCACGGTTTACCGTGCAGCCTCACAGAACAAGGCGACGGCACACGGCCAGGACCTCCTGAGAGGGGCTCCCAGTGACGCCAAGGCCCAGGCGGATCCAAGCGCTCCAGGAGAGGCGCTGTGCCAGGGGGCACCCCTGGGACCCGCCCTCCTGAGCACCACGTAACTCGCCGCCAGCTCAGCCCCCCGGCCTGCTCGCCGCCTCTCGGTGTCTGACCCGATCCACAGAGGTGACGTGACCGGGCCGCGGAGCTGGGCAGGCAGAAGGAACAGGAAGAGGAACCGCGACCTGCTGACAAACCCCATCTCTCCGTGGCGCGACAAACAGGAGGTGAGAGCAGGACCCCACCCCCTCGCCCCACGCGGACGGGGCCGGGGGAGGAAGGCTGCTTTGCCACAGACAGACCAACAGAGCCTGGGGACGGGACCGGGCCAGCAGGAAAGCAGAGCAAAAATCCACCCTCAAGCGCCGGGAACTACGCGCCAATTAGTTTTGGCGCCCTTTGGTCACAGCCACGCAGTGGGAGGAGATGGCTACAAAGCAAGTTTCCAAATGACACAGCAGCACGGCCGCAGCAAACACAGCGCGGACCGGTTGCTCACAGAGCCCAGATCTACAGCTCTTTAAGGCAGGAATTAGCTGCTACAGTTACGCTGAATATTCAGGAGGGCTGATGCGAGCGTACACTCCCTCCCACAGCCCTCCCAGCGGGCAGGAGACACCGAGGTGCATGCAGGTGCCAGCCCGAGGGGGGCTCAGGGTGCTCCCTGGGACACAGCCCCCGTCCTCTCAGCGCACCCCCGGACAGCCCCGTGACCACTGCTGCCCCTGCAGGGCCGTTTCTGACCCCGCTTCCCCAACTGCCTGTGCCGAGCCCGACAGCAGACTCTGTCCTTTTGGCTGTTTTACTTAAACTACCATCATAACCTGACAGCATAAAGGGCCTGTGTAGCTGGGCCAGACCAAGCAGCCGTTCCGAGGGGATAAATAATGATTTCTGCCAAGGGGCAGAGCAAGAAGTGCCAGCAAGGTCCTCAAGCACCTCCTCGTCCGCCTCCACCGAGACTCGGCCCCAACACTCTGCACGCTGCTTCCCAGAGCAGGGAGGGAGGGGAGGTCGGGCACGGATCGGGCACACTGCAGTCTCAGAGAGATGAGGTTTTGAGAGAAACGCTCTGATATTCACAACTTCTCCCCGAATAGATTTTGCCAAGGCTGCCAAACTTGGTTATTTATAGACCGTGAGGAAGCCAAATCCAGCTCCAGGCAGGGCTCTGCCCACAGGACAGAGGAAGCGATTTCTGACGAACGACGCTTTGCACGCAGCAAAGTTCCCGTAAGGCTAAAGAAAAGCCTGCAGGAGGCGAGCACAGCAGGAGCTACAGACGAAAACGTTCCCCTGAGCCGCAGCAATTGAAGTTAGCCACGAAAGCTCCTTCTTTCTGTTTCTGAAGTGGAAAGTGTCCCGTCTACAGGCGCAGAACTAACAAAACCGTGTCCCTGGGGTTGGGAAGTGAGAGGAGAGGCAGTCACCGCAGCTCTGGCAGGCCGGAAGGCTTCGCTTAAACCCACCTGGCTGCAAACGCTGTCTGGCTGCGTGCCGACCGAGAAGCCCGCACCACAAAGGCCCGGGCCCCGGTCCAGCCCCAACGCCGAGCCCCTCACCTCGCCGGGCTCCCGGGGCCTCCCCAGCCCCTTCCCGACCGGGGACAGCAGCGGGACGCCCCCTCCGCAACCTGTCCGAAAGGCAGCGGCGGCGGGCCCCGACCTCCCGGAACAGCGGGGCCGGGAGAACGGAACGCGGCGGCTGGGGGAAGGCGCGGCGATTGTGACC